>NC_085140.1:446758459-447109698 GCF_024139115.2 Armigeres subalbatus
ACAGAAATTGAAATTTTAGTAGAGGGCCAGTTGTGAGAAAAGCATTGTTGAAATCGCTGTTATTCTGCCTAACGTCCACCCAGGAACGGCTTGGGTAGTAGCATGGTGACTACTCTTACCAAGACAGGCAAAATAACAGCGATTTCAACCTACTATTATGCTATTCGGCGCATGAGAACAGTTCTAGCGATCGGTGGCTTGTTCGGAGATTCATACGAAAGTCGCGCTACTTTGCTTCACGCCTCATCCTGCAGCTCTTACTTTGCCCAAGATGATCTTATTTGAACCGCATTTCAATTTTGCCATTCCTTTTGCCAATTCGTATTCTAATTGGGAAAGTTTTTTGATCACCGTACATGACTCAATCATTATTGATTTATTGGCATTTATCGGTGAGTACAACATCTAAAGCTCAAAGTAAGAGGGAGCGCAACAATGAAGAACAGTATGGATAGGTGTCACAAGCGAGCGACGAGTATGAAGCGAACAGAAATTGAAATTTTAGTAGAGGGCCAGTTGTGAGAACAGCATTGTTGATTGAGTCATGTACGGTGATCAAAAAACTTTCCCAATTAGAATACGAATTGGCAAAAAGGAATGGCAAAAATTGAAATGCGGTTCAAATAAGATCATCTTGGGCAAAGTAAGAGCTGCGGGATGAGGCGTGAAGCAAAGTAGCGCGACTTTCGTATGAATCTCCGAACAAGCCACCGATCGCTAGAACTGTTCTCATGCGCCGAATAGCATAATAGTAGGTTGAAATCGCTGTTATTTTGCCTGTCTTGGTAAGAGTAGTCACCATGCTACTACCCAAGCCGTTCCTGGGTGGACGTTAGGCAGAATAACAGCGATTTCAACAATGCTTTTCTCACAACTGGCCCTCTACTAAAATTTCAATTTCTGTTCGCTTCATACTCGTCGCTCGCTTGTGACACCTATCCATACTGTTCTTCATTGTTGCGCTCCCTCTTACTTTGAGCTTTAGATGTTGTACTCACCGATAAATGCCAATAAATCAATAATGATTGAGTCATGTACGGTGATCAAAAAACTTTCCCAATTAGAATACGAATTGGCAAAAAGGAATGGCAAAAATTGAAATGCGGTTCAAATAAGATCATCTTGGGCAAAGTAAGAGCTGCGGGATGAGGCGTGAAGCAAAGTAGCGCGACTTTCGTATGAATCTCCGAACAAGCCACCGATCGCTAGAACTGTTCTCATGCGCCGAATAGCATAATAGTAGGTTGAAATCGCTGTTATTTTGCCTGTCTTGGTAAGAGTAGTCACCATGCTACTACCCAAGCCGTTCCTGGGTGGACGTTAGGCAGAATAACAGCGATTTCAACAATGCTTTTCTCACAACTGGCCCTCTACTAAAATTTCAATTTCTGTTCGCTTCATACTCGTCGCTCGCTTGTGACACCTATCCATACTGTTCTTCATTGTTGCGCTCCCTCTTACTTTGAGCTTTAGATGTTGTACTCACCGATAAATGCCAATAAATCAATAATGATTGAGTCATGTACGGTGATCAAAAAACTTTCCCAATTACAAAATGCATTTATTCACGAAACTTTCCACGTCAGCTTTCATTCCTTTCCAGTAATGATATTTCCTAATTGTATTGAACATACGATTTATGCCTACATGACCTGCTGTTTTTCCAATGTGGAAATCATTCAAAATTTTATTCTTTTCTTTCTCATCTGTTACCAAGATAGCGCTTTGTATAATAATGATGTTTGGATCCCTTATTTTTTTTTCTTGATATATTCCACGTAAAGCTTTGCTATTGGGTTATCTTCACTAAGAACGATAACCACTGAATTTTGCTTTATATCTCCACATAGCGATCTCAAGTCTGCTGACAATTGCCTGATCATATAATCTAGCTTAAATTTGAGATCTCTTGTGTTTACTTTCTTTTTCAAATATTGTTCGCAGTTGAATATTATTTTCCCACTTTTAGGTATGTAATAGCATAAATCTGTTCCAATACAGTCTTCTGTTCTCTGTTCATTAGATTTTGGCTTTTTCTTAAATTCCAATTCTGCAATATCTTGTGGCTTTTTCAATAATTCAACTATCGATGGGTGATCAGTCCTATCGATAGGAATATCTATTTTCGAATCGTGTTGAATTTTTCCTCGAGATTGTGCCCTCGTGGTTATTAAACATTCGTCTTCATGAATTTTACTGATGTTTTTCAATTCTTCTGATGTTATTGTTGCCCTTTCCGGTTCATAAGAAATTCTAGACAATGCGTCTGCAGCTGCGTTATCTGATCCTTTCTTATAATAAACGTCGAATGAAAAATTTTCTAGCATTAATCGAAATTTGATTAGTCGGCTAGAAGGGTCAGTCATACTAAATAAGTAGACTAAGGGTCTATGATCGGTGTAGATTTTGAACTTTTTGTCATACAAGTAAGGCCTAAAATGACGAACTGCCCATACTATGGCTAATAGTTCCTTTTCAATTGTCGAGTAGTTCTGTTCAGCAGGATTGAGCATTCTGCTCGCATACGCTACAGGTCATCTCGTTCCATTATGTAGTACTGCACCTAATCCATATTTCGATGCATCAGTATGCATTTCAAATGTATTGTTCTCAGAAAAATCAGGATACTTTAACACTTCTGAACTAATTATTTTTTCCCTGAGCGTTAGAAACGCATTTTCTTTCTCTTCACCCCATCTGAAGTGTACTCCTTTTCTGGTTAATTTGTTCAATGGTTGTGCTATTATTGAGAAATTTTTCACATGTCTTCTGTAATAATTGGCAAATGCTACAAATCGTTTGCATTCGTCAGCTGTTTTTGGTATCGGAAAATTTTTTACCACCTCAATTTTAGCTGGGTCTGGAGATATTCCTTTGTCTGAAACAATAAATCCTAAATATAACATTTGGGTTTTCAAAAATTCACATTTCTTGGCATTCAATTTCAAATTTGATTCTCTCAATCTTTGAAATACATCATGAAGGTTTTTACAATGATCTTCAATATTCTTACCAAATACAATGAGATCATCCAAATAAATAAAACATTGATTATAATTAAGACCTGACATAGCTACGGTCATCCATCGCGAGAATGCTGCCGGACTTAGGATCAATAAGCATTTGATAATAACCTTGATTCAAATCAAGATGTGTGAAATAAATTGCACCTGACAATGCATCAAGAATGTCAGTGATATTAGGTAATGAAAATTTGTCGTCTTTCAAACTATCATTGATAGCTCTATAGTCTATAACCAATCTCCATTTCTTTTGACCGTTTTCATCAGCTCTTTTTGGTACTAAAAGAACTGGTGATGACCAAGGCGAAGATGCTTCTTCAATTATATCATTTTTCAACATCTTTTCAATTTCTTCTTCTACTATCTGTTTCTGACTATGTGGTATTCGGTATGGTTTTTTATAAATAGGGTTAACATTTGATTTTAACGGTATACTTTGTTTGAAAACATTGGAGTAAGTTAATTTATCTCCTGGTAGCAAAAATATGTCGGAAAACTTTTTGCAAATCTGCTCAATTCGAATTTTATCTTCTCCTTTTAAATGATCTAAATTCACATTCTCAAGAAGTAGTTTTTCTCGATCTTTGGTTTGTGATTCTGTTTTTTCTAACATGTAAAATTCTGAAAGTGGTTTCATAAATGGTTCAAATTCAGTAATGGTAACGGTCGTTTCTCGGGTATTGAGAATCCTCACAGGTATCTTACCATTTTTCGGTCGGACTATTGTTGATGCTACAAAAATATCCTTAGCAATCTCGTTTGGAAACTCAACGAAATCATCTTTAATACTTGTGTTAATATAAGCAATAAATTCACTCCTTGGAGGTACTGAGATTACCTCTCTGGAATTATTTTTCAAGTACGTGGATGTTATCCCATACACATTGTTCAAAGTAAGTGTATTGGTTTCAAAATTAATATGAGCTCCGTACTTTATTAGAAAATCGTTCCCTAGAATGCCTTCAAAATTACTTACTTCATTGGCATTGACTACATGAAACTTGCATAAAAATTTCAAATTATTCAACATTATTATTAAGAATGTTGTTCCAATAGTTCGGATTCCTCCTCCTATACCAGTAATGGGTAGTGTTTCAGTTACATTCAGTTTTGCATTATTAGGTAATAAGTCTTTTCTTATGATACAACAGGATGCACCTGTGTCAATGATAAATTGAATTTGCTGGTTATTGCTGTTAAGTGTAAAATTTGCTCTTGACGCTACAACAGAGTTATTCACTAAATAACTCCTGAATAACGTTCACCTCTTCTCGTGTGGGATTCTCATTGCGAGTGCTAGGTTCTCTTTCTTGTTCATTACCACCATGAACACAATTACAAGTGTGCTGGGTATTTCCGTTCCTTCTATGGTTGGTACTGTTGCCATGCGACGGTCCTTGATAACTGTTTCGGAAGTGGCCTCTACCACCTCGTTCACGTCCATGTCCCCGCTGGGAATGGTGATTAAAGTTATTTTCCTGACCATGATGGTAACCTCTACCACGATAATTTCCACGTCTGTTGAAATTACCGTTTCCCGGACGCATTCCTATTGAATGTCTGTAACTTCCTCCTGCCTTGTAGGATTGGTACCAGTTAATCTCTTCATTTTAACTGGCACTACCTCCAAAGCATCAGAAATTGCCCTATTCAAGGTAGGCGGATTCCTAGCTTTGACGAAAAGGCTGTTTGTGGATTCCCAATCCAGTAATAAAAGCATTAATCGCAACAGGTTGTACAATAGCATCTGCTGCTGCTTCATTTGCAAATGTTTTGGTAGACACATGAGCTGTGGCAAGTTTTGCTGCCAGCTGCTCTACCGATTTCCCAAATTCGGTAATTGTCTGCTTATGCTGTCTAATCTGTTTCAATTCTGCTTCACAAGCCATTGGAGTCAATTTGACTGCAAATTTAGTTGTGAGCAACTGCTTAGCTTCATCAATTGTGGTTGTTCCTCAATTGCACCATGGGCCGAACTAATCAATCTTGTTTTAATAAAAGTGATTAGATTGGCCTCTGGTACATTTGCAGAGTATGCTTTCAACAAGTCGACAGTTTCTAGGAAATGTCCAAGTTCCAAACTGTCACCATTGAATTTATCAATGATCTTCAAGGCAAGTCCTAAATCGAGTGCAGCCATTGTAAAATTTTCAACTTCGCAAAAGGGCTCAGACTCTTCCTCTTCTTCTTCTTCTCCTATCTCTTCTTCTACTTTTCCTTCCTCAAATAAATCTTGTAAATTTGATTCCTCTAATTGTTGTTCCTTCAATAGTTCTAGACATTCATTGATAGTTCTGCTTAAAGTTTTATATAATTGGAATAGAACTAATTGTACACTTTCATCAAGACTTTAACTTCTTAGAATTCTTTTAGCATTATCTTTAAGAATCTTAAGTTCAAGAATTTTTATCTATTTAGTCTCTGGTCTAAATCTACAATATTTTTTTTAAACTGTTGTGAAATTTATTTACTTTGTCTGCAATTTGTAAAAATTCGTCCATTTACAGGCAGAGCAAATAAATTCCGGAATAAAATTGGAAATTTTTTACCTGAATCTCTTTTTGTCCATCTTACGCCCCTACACGTCGTCGATATTCTTCGATTGTGTCCGTTAACTCTTTGTAGTGGAACTCTAGGTCTCCCATCCACATAGTGTTTCCCGTTTCCATGACAGCGACGGCTGCTACCTGATACACTGCTTGCACTAAGATCCTTTTTGCTTCGAATTCCTCCGGCGTGACGGGAATTCGTTTTGCCATCAATCGGCACCAATGGTTTATTTCACGCGCGAAAAAGTCTTTGCACTGTTTCAGTTTTTCTTCCGGCAATGTTCTACGTTCTGCCATTTTTACTTTAGGAAATTGTCACTCAACACATTATTTTTTCAAATTTACACTTTGTTCACATCAATGAAGGAAACAGCGGCCTTCAAATGGCGCTTTTTCATTTTCTTCGCGTGTATTTTATACAGAGTCACCATCAGCTGTGCAGTTGTGACGATGAGGATCGCCCACAATTTCCACTCGTGACTCACATGGTATTCACTGTGCTGCATCTGCACAACGGTCACCTGTGAATCCCCATTGTGGTTTTCTTCTTTGGACGATGATTTCCCCATTTTCAGCAATTATGACGCATTAAATTATCAATTTTCCGTTTTCACTACGCATAGGGGAGTTTGTGATAGTTAATCGGTTCTTGTTCGCCACTTTTATCTCACTACTGGGAATCTTTCCTTCACTTGCGACGAGTAGAAGCACTATCACTCCAACCGATGGCACACTCACTACATTTCATTATCACCTTCATATTTTACGGCTGGGTTTTGTTGCCGCTTTGTCCACATTCAAGGCACACTACTCGCACCGGTGTCTAAGTTCTAGGCCGAAGCCTGTTAGTCACACTAACAGATCACCATTGGCAATTTCCTATGCTTGCCGTTTTCTCACTAAAACTTAACACTTTTATGTCCCGGATTTTTCAAACTGGCAGGATCGCCATGTAATAACTGACTTCACAGTTATAAGACAAACACTTTGCCTTGGGACGTGATCATTAATTAGATATCAAGAGACGACGCATACTTCATACTTCATTAAGAGGACAGCTTTTAGGCATTAATGTTTAAATAAAATAACGTGGTGATGGATATTTAAAATAAAATGCGGTTTGAACTTGAAATTATGTTGCTGAAAAAATGATCAAAAGGTTCGGCATTCGAGCTGCAATTAATATTTGTTCTGCGCGACCCACTAACAATCCGCTCGCGACCCCCCTGGGGGCCGGGACCCACAGTTTGGGAAACCATGCTATAAAGAATGTCATAGTTCTCCACAGGTTTCATTCCATCTCCATTCATATTCATCACTGGCCCATATGAAGCTATTAAAATATCACATACCCCTAGTGCCATTGCATACCGTCGTCGACGTTATAGTTATTCCTTTTTCCTCGTGCAGTCCGCAATGTTTTTAATATTTTTCCACGCTCCACTCGATCCAATCCGTTCGTGTTGTACCGGAGCATGTTAGGCTTGTTGTTGTTTTTATTTGTTTTCTCCTCACTCCTGATATCAAATCACGCTCGCGAAAGATAAAAGATGACACTTCATGTACCTTCTGGTTTTCAGCGGTGCGCACGTTGCCACCGAATCAGGCCGGTTGAATGCTTGAATAGAGGTCCAATGGAATGCAAGAGTCATAATCAATCCACCTATTGATGGTACTGGCTTTGTCAAGACTAGTCGACCCGGCAGACGTAGTCCTGCATAGTAGGCGAAAATGCGCGTTGCATTCATTGATCCTAATTCAAGCCGTGGGTTAACTTTCTTATTCCAGGAAATGGATTTTTTTTTGCCTCGAAATCCCTCATACATGAAGACACCATTATTTCGTTGAACTATATTCCAAATGTGCGGTGCTCGTGGAGGACCAACGTGCACTGGGAGTTTTCGAAAGGAAAGTGCTGCGTACCATCTATGGTGGGGTGCAGATGGCGGACGGTACGTGGAGGAGGCGAATGAACCACGAATTGCATCAGCTGTTGGGAGAACCATCCATCGTTCACACCGCGAAAATCGGACGACTGCGATGGGCCGGGCACGTAGCCAGAATGTCGGACAGTAACCCGGTGAAAATGGTTTTCGACAACGATCCGACGGGCACAAGAAGGCGAGGTGCGCAGCGGGCAAGGTGGATCGATCAGGTGGAAGATGACTTGCGGACCCTCCGTAGACTGCGTGGTTGGCGACGTGTAGCCATGGACCGAGCCGAATGGAGAAGACTCTTATATACCGCACAGGCCACTTCGGCCTTAGTCTGAATAAATAATAATAATAATATTCCAAATGTTTCATAAAACCTTCTTGGACGCGCTGATGAAAAATGAGTTACTGAGGTGAAAACATTGCCTTTCAGTACTTTTTTGCGGTAGGATAAAGGTAAAGTATAACCTAGGTGACGAAAAAAATGGTGGCAGAGGGAGGAAAATTCAAATTTATTACATTTCGGTCAAACGCTGCTGGGTGCCGCTCGTTTTTCGTGGGTTACCAAAGGTTCGTGTTTTGTACACTTCTTCAATTCAGAAAGGTTTTTGTGGGACGAGGAAACTGGGAACCTATCGCTGTGGGAATTAGGATAAAATTTGCTACCGGAATAGAATCAATTGACGAGGAGTAGCAATTTTAAGGAAGAATAGTAGAATGTACAGCTAATGAAAACTTTTAAAAGTAAGCGAGTTAGAATTCTTACTCTGGTACGATTCAACTCTGGCTATACAAATCATAATATGCTTGGAATAACTAATATATGATTCGTGAAATCCAGAGTGTTGGATTTTGAACAAAGAACGGAAAAAAGTAAATTGGCATACATGATATTACAACTTTGTTTAAATATTATAAATCCAGATCCTACCACATCGTGTAAGAGTACAATGTTGACCTTTGAGCTATTGAGCAAGTAATCCATACATCAAATATGCAGTTGAATTTCATTTACTTGAATTTCAATGCGCCATTCTTTACCCACCTCGCCATGGCAGTGCCCGGAATGACTCAACTAGAATCGGTCTCCGCAAAGTTTGCTCGGTTTGGTGAAAAATTTAAATACAATAGCGATTTTTTTTCGACAAGCAACCAACAGCAGGCAGGCGGGCCCTCTGGTAGTCTGATCGATGTTTGATGTAATCACGAGCGCACGGAACATTTTATTAAAAATGTCACTTTATGTGTGCGCACACATTCGCTCCCGTTCGGAACAATAGCGCGCAAAAGCAGCATAAAACCGACCACCAGCCTGCCGACAGCTTGTGTCCTTTTCTAGGAATAAGAGAGAGTGGTCCAAAATGCATGACAACATGGCAAAACGCATAAATTTACTTCTCATTCGTAAAGCATTTTCTCGAACACAGGCATCGCGTCCAAAATTCTCCACAGTTATTGACTTCAAGCTGTCAAAGCTAGATACCCGCTTAAGAATTTGTAAATCACAAAAACATGCATTAATATACCCCTGAAGGGTAAGAAAAGTCTGGAGCTTTTAAGGCCCACCGTTGTGCAATAAACGTAAAATTTGTACACAGAATGTAGAAGAGTTTCTTTGATTTTATATCAAAGTGAAAAAAAACTCATCTGAATAAATTGAGTGATGCTCTGTGCACTATTCTCCCTAACAGCGACAAACGCGGAAAATTTCATCAAAAGTTGGAATCTTTTTGCGCCTGATGAGCGGCGGAGTAATTTCTCAAAGATACACAAAAACAGGATTAAGTCATCAATCTAATGGCGTTGAAAAATCATTCATGATAACAAACAGACAGAGCCGAAGGAAGTTTCTCTTTTGTGGCGTTTATGGCATGGATTTGGTTCTGGTGATGGGACCATTTTCTGTGCTTCGGTAGATTTAATGACGGCGTGTGGTGCGGGCAATTGTGAATGTGAAATGCATTGTAATGGTGTAATCTAATGTTGATAACTATGAACATAATGAAGAAAGTGATTTGCAAAAAAAGTGTAACATATAGCTGCTAGGAATAACCACAAATATTTGATACTATACAACAATTGAAATTCAAAGTAACTGGAAGTAATGAAAGTACAACAATTCTCTTATTTTACGGGTTTCCTGTTACTCATTAGTTTTCAAATCATAGTACTTTTCTATTTTTTTTTTGCTTTTAAGAAGATTCGTCTTCCGCAATGTTTTGACCTTACAATATTCTTAGTGTTAATATCGGCTGGAAAGGGGTAAGCTAATAACCCGCCACCCTTCATCCACCTTCTCTTGTTTGTCGAACGATTTCACCCATAAACGCAAGACTGCACCGCAATAATCACCATCATTGCCCTTTCAGGTCGTCATAATATCCACAGTCCAGCGTCTTGTGCACAGGATTTCAACCAGAGCGGTTAGGCTTTGGGTCTGACAATATTCTCTTGTGTGATTTCGAAGTTGAAAGCAGCAACCACCATCCCGTGCCAAGTTCTGCAGTGAGTGTTAATTGAGCGTATAAGTACTATTCAGTCAGCTGGCTTAATTTAAATATCTCACCCAAGCGAACTCGATATGCCTGTCTAAGCATTTTCAATATCCATCATAACTATATTGTGTCGGACTTATGCCGGCCCGCCCGGAACAACAATGCACGTTCCCTGAGCTACAATGTGTTAGCAGTATCGAAACAATGCGACCGGGAGATGAAAGTGAAGGAACATTAGCGTGGAGGTAGGACCGCTCTTCATGATATGTGCGGTCTGCGTACTCCATAAAGCTCGCATAATACGTCCGATGTGCCTCCCAAAACAATAACCGATAATTATGGCTCATTAGAGAAGCGATCTCCTTGCCCCACTGGGATCAAAGCCAACTGTTTGCACCGGCGATGTACGAACGTACTCACATATCGCACGTATCGTACTTACAAAACAGAAATAATGAAAAAAGCGGAGAGACTAAAGCACTCCCGGCGACCGGAAACTTGACTTTATCATAAACCAATAACTAATTGCATTTTGTTTCCACTTACGGCTTCGCTTTGAACCAGAATACCTTGATTTTTACCTTTCTTTCATGCGAGAATAGCGAATTGTTTATTTTTTCAAATGAAGTTTCTAGCAACAGTGAATGGAATTCATTTGAATTGTCGATGTGCGTAGTTTATCGAAAACAAAACAAAATCAAATGCGACTATTGTTAGCAGCTCTCATGATAGTTGCGTAATCTAACACAAATACACCACATATGAACAAAATTAAGATCCAAACACACAATTTGAAGAATAGACTTACATTCAAATACATTTTTTTGCCTTTCTCGTATATGATTTATATGTAAAGATAGGGTAGAGAACCATTAAGGCAGCACCCCTATTCCTGTCCACAACGCTTATTACTCGAGCGCAATACAACCGAATTAGGGAAGAACGGTCCAAAATGCACCACTGGGGTAAAATGGCCTCACTCATAAAATCGCTCATTCATAATTAGTTATCCATCATTGAGCTCCATTGGAAAAATTTAGCAAAATCCCTTCAAATTCACTCAAATTTTACGATTTGCTATTCTTCCACCACATCCGTAAGTAAATTTTAAACATCATCTGCATTATCTTTACCGATATTCAACACGTTTCAAGATCGAGTGGTACATTCGAACTTTGGTGCGTGGATCCATCCGGTCGGGTTTCCAAATATTTCGATAATTCGCAAAGTTATCCCCAGCCTTTCTGATTCGTGGTTCCATGTCGATCTCAATTTCGACATTAGATGATATCAAACTATCAAGATATTGAAATCCTACGATCGCCGGCAACTGCAAAGTTTCAGGGGCAGCTCCCGTTGATACTCAACCACCTGGTAGAGCATAACCATGAGCATGAAGACCGTGCAGTTCGTAGTTGCTACTCCGTGATTGACCAGAACAATCGCAATTGCACAGAAAACCAATGGACGGAATCATGGAATTTGCTCTCCAACCTCAACTGCACAGTCCGAGTGCTCTAGTATTTTAAATGACCGATAACGGCGCTGGCCACGTCCTCGCGGTCTATCGGGGATGCGAAGGAATTGATGATGCAATCACTTGCCCACTGCAAGCCGAGAATCCCTCTGCACTCGCCACGAGTTCATGCAGATTTTTATTGGAATTTAGGGGTTGGGTTCTATGACAGAGGTTCGTCTTAGTTAACGGGTTGCCAATGTGATAGTAATCAAAGGGTGGTGTATTCTAATTGGATGACGAAACAAGCTTTTTCGCTCATTTCGTATTCTAACATTTATCAAGTTTGTTGGTTTAGGATAGAGATGATAGAAACGGCATGAAAGCCCATTTCCAGTTCTAGTGATTGCTAGAACATAAGAAATATATGGAAAGATACAAAGTAGAAGGTAACCACCATACAGATAGTGATGATATTTCTAGATACTTTGTTTATGAAGTAGACGATGACGATTCCGTTGCTCCGTTCAGTGATAATTATTGACAAAATAATCGGAGCAAGCATGAAAAAAAATAAAATATAATTTTGAATTTTACATTCATTAAATTTATTTATAATAAACATCGGTGTGAGAACTTATAAACAATTTCAAATTAACAAATTCTAATGATTTTTGTTACCAACGTTAAAAAATAATACCTCAAATCATTGCTAAGGATATCCTGATTCTGTAGTATAAAACATGGGAGCTGGCGTTTACGTCGTTTATGAGATGGTCAATTAGAAATTGGTTAACCTTAGTAAGATGTTGGGGTCAATATGACCCAAAACGAAACTTCAAAGTAGAATAACTTTTTACCTGATAATCCGATCGTTCTGAAATTTCTTGACTTTTAATATTTTGTGGAAATGAAGCATCTGACATGAAAAAAGTATTTTAAGGTGCAACAGGAACGACCCCACAAAAAAAGTTACGAATAAGATGTTAGGGTCATATTGACCCAGAAATGTAAATGCTTATAAAACAGTCAAATTATAACCGAATTACAAAGTTTATACACCGTTATAAAGATAAACTCATCAATTTTGTGGCTATGTGGTGATATACTGGTTCTGGAGACAATGGCCACCGGGAAACGACTTCCACGAGGACCTTGTCGGTCATATAAGGGGAGCATAAAAAATCGCTCCATATATACCATTCGATCGCTAATTCTTCATATATTCTCTTAAAACGGTAATGTATGGTCCATGAGAGGGCTTCCGACGAAAGTGGCCACTCCTGCTACATGCAAGGTGCCCCCGGGGAACCCGCAGGAGGGGACATTTCCGTTTTAGCACCAAAATATACCGTGTGGCGGCTCTGTCGTCATGATTTTCCACAAAATAGATGATAATGCGTTGGAAATCGATAAAAGACCACATTGGCCACTCCTGGTACATGCAAGGTGCCCCCGGGGAACACGCAGGAGGAGACATTTCCGTTTTAGCACCAAAATATGCCGTGCGGCGGCTCTTTTGTCATGATTTTCCACCAAACAGATGGTTATGAGCTTGAAATCGATAAATGACCACATTGGCCACTCCTGGTGCATGCAAGGCGCCCCGGGGAACCCGCAGGAGGGGACTTTTCCGTTTTAGCACCAAAATATGCCGTGCGGCGGCTCTTTTGTCATGATTTTACACCAATCAGATGGTTATGCTCTTGAAATCGATAAGTGACCACATTGGCCACTCCTGGTACATGCAAGGTGCCCCCGGGGAACCCGCAGGAGGGGACATTTCCGTTTTAGCACCAAAATATGCCGTGCGGCGGCTCTTTTGTCATGATTTTCCACCAAACAGATGGTTTGGTTATGCGCTTGAAATCGATAAATGACCACATTGGCCACTCCTGGTACATGCAAGGCGTCCCGGGGAACCCGCAGGATGGGACATTTCCGTTTTAGCACTAAAATATTCCGTGCGGCGGCTCTTTTGTCATGACTTTCCACCAATCAGATGGTTATGCGCTTGAAATCGATAAGTTACCACATTGGCCACTCCTGGTACATGCAAGGTGCCCCCGGGGAATCCGCAGGAGGGGACATTTCCGTTGTAGCATCAAAATATGCCGTGCGATGACTCTTTAGTCATGACTTTCCACCAATCAGATGGTTATGCGCTTGAAATCGATAAGTGACCACATTGGCCACTCCTGGTACAAGCAAGGTGCCCCCGGGTATTCCGTATAAGAGGACATTTCCGTTTTAGCACCAAAATATGCCGTGCGGCGTCTCTTTCGTCATGATTTTCCACAAAATAGATGATTATGCGCTTGAAATCAATAAGTGACCACATTGGCAACGCCTGGAACCTATGAGGGGGCCCCAGGGAACCCGTAGAAGGGGACATTTCGATTTTTACACCAATATAAGCCGTGCGGCGTTTTTTTTTGGTGTTTTCCCATCGAACAGATGGACTTGCGCTCGAAATCGATAAGTGACCACATTGGCTACATTTGAAACCTATGAGGCTCCCTCGGAGAACACGTAGAAGACGGCATTTCCATTTTTACACCGACATATGTCATGCGGCGGCTCTTTCGTCGTGATTTTCCTCCAAATAGGTGCCCTCGAAATCAATTATTGACATATTGTCCACCCTTAGAACCTATGAGGTGCCCCCGGGAACCCGTAGAAGAGTACATTTCCATTTTAACAACAAAATATCCCGTGCGGTGGCTCTTTCTTTGTTATTTTCTACCAAACAGATGGTCATGTGCTTGGAGTTGATTAGTGATATTGTCTACTCTTGGAACCTTTGAGATGCCCTGCGAATCCGTAGGAGAGGACATTTTCATGGTCATATCAAATCTACTGTGCCGCTTGCGGCAGCTCTATCTTCGTCTATCATCGTCTTCCCTGGCCACAAGTCTTCAAAAAGTTGGTTATGTGCTTGAAATTGTTCTTCATTTGAAATTGAGTATACTGAGTCAAATTAAAAAATAGTTTCTGGGCTACTGTGATGATTCCTTCGAACAGCTCTCCAAGGATTTTCTATTCCGCATCTCGATATTACCATTAGTCGATGGTCCCTTCAATATCGACTCATAGAAGTTTCAGGTTTTCACCGATCGCCGTGGACAATGATATGAAATCGCAACATTTTGATATAAAAAAAATCTCTCTTTCTGTGAGACTCCTGCGGGTACCTTGTAGGTTGTAGATATTAAGATCAGAATGAATGACCTATTTGATAGAAAAATAAAACAAGATTAATCTACCTAGTGGTGATGGTGCCTTTATCGTTCGTTCAAAAAGGTTGAGAAATATATAAGAAAAGTCTAATATAACACTAATAGGTAGATAGCTCTTATTTTTCATATTTGTTTATTTGCATTCTGAAACTTTCTGCTGAACGCAACTAATTGCAAGCCAATCGGATGAGCATAAAGGCAGCCTCACACCTCGGGAATTTGGCCCGCGGATTTTTTCCCCATGCATTTTTGCATATGCGATGTTTTCGGGATTTGGACACGGAAAATCAAAATCCCGGCCCCCTTTAAAATACACGGGGACCAAATTCCGGCGGAAAATTTTCCCGAGATGTAAGGCAGCCTTAAGTGCCAGAAAAGTGATTTTCCCATGTTGCTGCTGAAATTAGTATTCTGGCCATAACTTCGGAGCCCATAGTCCGATCTGGCCAATTTTCAATAGGAAACAATAGGGCAGGATTTTCGTCGAATGATATTTACTGCGAGCAATTCGGTTGAGGAAAAGTTCCTCAAAAGTGAGTTAGATTTTGTGTGCACAGACACTTTCAATGAATTCTTCAAGGCACTCCACAATTACCGAAATCGGGCCTGGGGTTCCCCAGGGTTGATATTAGATTTCAAGAGCATTACCAACTATTTGATGGAAAATTATAGTGAAAGAGCCGCTGCACGGCATGTTTTTAAGGGCCGATGTCCACGTAAAGTTTTTTCACGCTGCTTGCACGCCGCGTTCACGCAAAGTACCCAGCATCAAATGGAGTAATGCACACGTAAACGTGTGCACGACTACATTTGATGCCGGATACCTTGCGTGGACGCGGCGTGCACGCAGCTTGAAAACACGCTACGTGGGCATCGGCCCTAAGTAAAAGTAAGAGTAAGAACGGAAATGTCCTCTCCTATGAGCTCCACGGCGGTACTTCATAGGTTCCAAAATGAAAAATGTGATCACTTATTAATTTCGGTATAAAAACGGAAATGTCACCATCTACGGGTTCCCCGTGGGCATCTCATTGGTTCCAAGAGTGGCCAATGTGGTCAATTATCGATTTCGAGTACATAATCATCTATTTTGTGGAAAATCATGACGAAAGAGCCGCCGCACGACATATTTCGGTGTTAAACGGAAATGTCATCATCTACGTGTTCTCCGAGGGAGCCTCATAGGTTTCAAATGTAGCCAATGTGGTTCAAGAGTGGCCAATGTGATCACTTATTGATTTCGAGCGAATAACCATCTCTTTGGTGGGAAAACACACCGAAAGAGTCGCCGCTCGGCATATTTCGGTGTTAAAACGGAAATATCCCATTCTACGGGTTCCCTGGGGGTCCCTGGTAGACTCCAAGAGCGGCCAATGTGATCAATTATCGATTTCAAGCGCATAATCATCCATTTTGTGGAAAATCATGACGAAAGAGCTGCCGCACGGCATATTTTGGTGTTAAAACGGAAATATCCTCTTTTACGGATTCCCCGAGTGCACCTCATAGGCTCCAAGAGTGGCCAATGTGGTCACTTATCGATTTCGAGCGCATAATCATCTATTTTATGGAAAATCATGATGAAAGAGCCGCAGCACCGCACATTTTGGTGCCAGAACGGAAATTTCCTCTCCTACGGGTTCTCCGGGGGCACCTTGCATATACAAGGAGTGGCCAATGTGATCATTTATCGATTTCAAGCGCATGACCATCTGTTTGGTGGAAAATCATGATAAAAGAGCCACCACACGACATATTTTGGTTTTAAAACGGAAATATCCCCTTTTACGGGTTTCCCGAGGGCACCTCATAGGCTCCAAGAGTGGCCAATGTGGCAAATTATCGATTTCGAGCGCATAATCATTCATTTTAAGGAAAATCATGACGAATGAGCCACCGCTTGGCATATTTTGGAGTTTAAACGGAAATATTCCTTTCTACGGGTTCCCCAAGGGCACCTCATAGGTTCCAAGAGTGGCCAATGTGGTCAATTATCGATTTCGAGTACATAATCATCTATTTTGTGGAAAATCATGACGAAAGAGCTGTCGCACGACATATTTTGGTGTTAAAACGGAAATGTCCCCTTTTACGGGTTCCACGGGGGCACCTCATAGGCTCCAAGAGTGGCCAATGTGGTCACTTAGCGATTACAAGCGCATTATTTATAATTTTGTGGAAAATCATGATGACAGAGCCGCCGCACGGTATATTTTAGTGCTAAAACGGAAATGTTCCTTCCTGCGGGTTCCCCGGGGGAACCCTGCATGTACCAGGAGTGGCCAATGTGGTCACTTATCGATTTCAAGCGCATAACCATCTGTTTGGTGGAAAATCATGACGAAAGAGCCGCCGCACGGCATATTTTGGTGCTAAAACGGAAATGTCCCCTTCTGCGGGTTCCCCGGGGGCACCTTGAATGTACCAGGAGTGGCCACTTTCATCGGAAGCCCTCTCATGGACCATACATTACCGTTTTAAGAGAATCTATGAAGATTTAGCGATCGAATGGCAAATATGGAGCGATTTTTATGCTCCCCTTATATGACCGACAAAGTCCCCGTGGAAGTCGTTTCCCGGTGGCCATTGTCTCCAGAACCAGCATATCACCACATAGCCACAACATTGATGAGTTTATCTTTCGAACGGTATATAAACTTTGCAATTCGGTTATAATTTGACTGTTTTATAAGCATTTACATTTCTGGGTCAATATGACCCCAACATCTTATTCGTAAGTTTTTTCTAATATCCGAAGAAGGTTAATTGTTGTAAAAGAAACTGTTATCATACCTCATATTTTTCTTAAAGAGATCCTGATTCTTTGAGACAAATCTGGAGTTTACGGCATTTATGCAATTATCTGTTCAACATAGGTCAATTACGCAAATAGTAGTTTTTATCATAAGTGACAATTTTCTCGAAAGGATCTCGATTATACGATGCATATTATATGTTATAAAATTTGGCGTTTACGACACTTATGCAATTATCAATTTAACATAGGTCAATAATGCAAATAGTAGACAAACTAGTTTACAACCATTTTCCCGAAGACATCATTGAGTTAAAACGTGTAGAATGTAATGTCGTTTTCGGTTATTGCTGGGTCGAACTTAGTTCTGCACCGGATCCGCTCTAACAGCTGTCAAAACTAAGCATATGCGGTATTTCGAAAAATTTCGTTTCAGGTGGTTCGAAACGAAATTCCGCGGAATTTCGCGGAATTTGAGCATGGCGAAATTCGATTTCTTGATTTCGTTTCGTTTCGTGGAATTACAAAAATTTCGCTAGAAAAAACTAGCTTATAACGAAATTTTACGGAATTCCGCGGAATTTCGAAACAAATTTAGACCTCAACCATACTACCTCGTGCGGTCGTGTATTATAAAAAAATTTGGCTGCGCCGCTGGACAAAATCATAAAGCTGTTTTCAAAACTTTACGTTATAAAAAATCCATTAACGCCTATACTACATAATCCCATTCTGAGTCGACGACGTAGGTATTTAGTTTTCTTATATAAAACGTGTTCGGTGTTTTGTTAGAAATGTCCAATAGAAAACGAAAAATATCTTTAACTATTCTATCCCATTTTTTTCAAAAGTGATCCTACTCAATAATTAAGACGTCAGGCTCAGAGTGTAAATGTAATCAGACATGAATCAGATCAGTACAACTTTTTTTTAATTACTTTATTAACGTGATTTTTTTAATTTTAAAGTTCATCACGGTCAGTACAACTTTGTCAAAGAGGCACAGTCGTGGCGGGGATTCCAATTTATTTTCTAAAATATGTATTTTCAAATATTACTTCAAATACCCTAAATTTAAAGTGGAAATATGCTCAAATGTCCGTAATATTAATTAAAGCGGTATTTCAATCAACCTTGGCCAAAAGATTGTTTGTATTAAATAAAATATATGGTCGAGTTTTAGAATGGTTAATGCTAGAAACTCTCCGGCGACAATACAAATGATAGAACAAATCCTCTCAATGTCGTCTTTTTCAAAGATGAATGTGAACATTATGGAAATGTAGCACATAGCGGAGGTCATCCGGACACAGCATATTTTTTCTCTTGAACTCGTTTTGCAGGAAGAGTTACCGCTTTTTGAACAGAACAGCAAGCATCAATCCTTTTAGGTCGAATGTATATTTTTAACCTAAATTATTATTTCAAGCCATTCTCCACGATAGATAGAAGTTGATTCCCGGGAAAAATAGAACCCCTAGCCCTAAGGAAAACATTAAACGAAGCACATGAATTTGCGTTGGATTGATTTTAAGCAAGGTTTTCGTCTTCGAGTTTAAAAAAAAAAAAACTTCGTTTACAATAAATATTTAGTTGTTTACCAAGGTGGCTTCACATGAATTACCTTTTCAACAAACCAAAGAATTCCTTTCCCGTGGCGCTCACGGAGATGCAGATCATTACTCTTATAATCTTATAATAATAAGTATCAAACTAATTTTCCTCTCCTAATCCTAAATTGACTGTGAGGGCGTGACTGGCCATAGTAGCTGTTTCTTGCACTCAATTGAAGTCGGTTGAGGATGAAAATTTGACAACAATTTTTGCATGCCTCATATGCACAAACACATATACTAGGACAAAAAGACAATAGCTTAGTTCGTCGAGTTGATTGTATAAAAGACTATAGGTTTCCGAGCCTCCTATAAAAAGGTTGAATTAGGAAGAAAATTATATTCTTTTGTTGCAAGGTTTTGTATGATTTCTTCATACCTGGCAAACGGTCGTCGTAAAAATTTTGCGATCACATTTCTGAAACACAATCTAAAAGACATATCTTTGTGCATTTTTTAATCTTCTCGTCTAGTGATCTAATGTATGCTATTAACAATTCTCTATCTACATATACTATATTCGTAAATTCTGGTTTTGATTTAGCTCAATACCATAAAACCACGCTGATAAATGAATATGAAGTATGCTTTAGCATAAACATAATTAAATAAGGTTTAAAATAGAATAGAATTTGAATCAGAATACAAAAAAATCACACAATTCCTATATTTTTATATACATACTTACTGATATAAAGCTGAACTGATATAAAACTCATTCCACGATGAATTCCTTTGAAAGCGGCACAAATGCTGGGGTATTGCCTTATCGCCAATGCTAAACAGGAACACGGCGATTTATTACAGACTGATTTTTCTGTAACTATAATTCTATTGATAGCAAAGCAGACTTTAAGAAAATGAAATCAGAATAGCGCACATAATGTAAAATCAATTCAACAAAAATTCCGCGGAAAAAAAAATTAAAATTACGTTTCGTTTCGGAAAGATTCGAGTTAAATGGACGTTCATTTCGTATCGTTTCGAAATCTCGAAAGTAAATATTTATTTCGATTCGTTTCGTTTCGAATCAACACAGAAATTTTATATTTCGTTTCGTTTCGTCAGGAAAAAGTGTCTTATCGCATACCCTTAGTCAAAACGTTCGGTTATTCGTTCAGGTTGAATCGCGATCCGCACCAAATCCGCCAAAAAATGAATGAGGTTCGCTCTGCCGATTTATCGAGATCCAACCTAGGTTCACCATTACATTCGAACACAAATTGTCAAACTGATGTTTATGTTTACGCTAAAGGAAAATGAAAACGTAAAAGACACGGATGGGTATTCGATTTTGTTTGTTTCATTTGTTAAATTTAACAATTTTGTTGTTGTCTTCCACGCAAAAATGGATTATTTAATTTTGTGCTGTCTTCAAGTTTCTCTGATGGTGAATCGGATTCAGATATCGAAATATTTTTCGCTGATTACTTCAGATGGTAGCTCTATTATAAACTAAATGAGGGTTGAACATTTTGTTGAAAATGTGATTTATAAAATGCAGTGACGAGAAGGTAGTTGCTATTTATTCACTATTACGTTGTGTATTCGTACATATACTTTAGGTATAATTGCTCTATCAATGGGAAAATAGCGTACCAGAGTATCTGCCGCTATGAGATTATTTATACCAAAATGTTCATACCATTATTTTATTCATTATTGCAGTTCTGTGCATAATTTGTTCAAGGTTACGGATTTGAAGAATATACACATAATGTATTAACCCTGGCATTAACCATTTATAAGGCTTTAGCAACTATATTGCCATCAACAAATTTATTGTATTTATTTATAAATAAATTCAAATATTTATTTAGGAACAGTTTTCATACGAATTGTGCATAATTTTCAAGTGGAAGAAAGGTTTTTAATTGTAATTCGTTAAAAAACCGACAAAGACACATTTATTCCCATTGATATTTATTATGTTGAATCTCCTGTTTAGATTTTGTAGTGAAAAATTATTTGCCTCTTTTGTATATTTGGTTTTTGCAGTTCTGACGAAATCGCAATTTATCCAATTTGGGGGGAAAAATAGCAGAAAGAATGCAAATAGCAAAAAAGAATGCTGTTCAACTCTTGTACGATTTGATTCTTTGTTTTAAAATAAAAGGCCCCAAATCTCAATAAATTTTGTATTGGATTTTTTACAAAGTGTTTCCATATTTTCTTGTTCTGTTCCATTTCAATGACATAATTGATAATTCAAATCTACTGTAACACAATCACTGTTACCCAAAAAGCCATATAGAATCAGCGGATTGGCATAAATTCTTTCACGGCAATCCACATTGCCGTCGTCATTCATCACAAGCTCCTAATCACATTAATTTATTGATAAATTAATAGTCATTTTAGTCATTAAATAATTAACAGAAGAAACGTCTAATTTCCCCCATAATTCATAAAAGAAGAAAAAAATAACACTAATTGCAAAATTCAATTGATCTTCTTCTTCTTCTTATTGGCATTACATCCCCACACTGAGGCAGAGCCGCCTCGCAGCTTAGTGTTCATTAAGCACTTCCACAGTTATTAACTGCGAGGTTTCTAAGCCAAGTTACCATTTCTGCATTTGTATATCATGAGGCTAACACGATGATACTTTTATGCCCAGGGAAGTCGAGACAATTTCCAATCCGAAAATTGCCTAGTCCGGCATCGGGAATCGAACCCAGCCACCCTCAGCATGGTCTTGCTTTGTAGCCGCGCGTCTTACCGCACGGCTAAGGAGGGCCACTATATTCAATAGATACAATATGTCTGTTTCTGCCAGCTGATAAAAGTGCGAATTGAAAACAAAACAGATGATAGGGATTGAGTTCTCACTAATACCATAATACTGACTCGATCCCGATTGATTTTTCGTTCGGTTATTCGGAGTCGGGGTCGGACCTGACCCAGGTTTAAAACCGAAAACGACATAAGTTACGATTTTTGTCCCGCAGCTCCATACGTTCGAAGCACTGTGGAACGTGAGCATCCTGATAAGACGTGATCCACCGATGAGTAATTCTCGCTGAGACCGGGCAACCATTTGCACGAGGTTCTTAAAAATGCCTAAATTTATGTTCATTCGAAAGCTTTCGGCGAGTATATTAAGGATCCGAGTAATATTCTCCAGAAAGATAGAGCCCTCGATAGTTATACACGAAATCACTTGGACCCCTCGATTTTTGTCAACTCTTGACTCATCAAAACTGTCATAACTCCATCTTAGAGATCAGCATATCGTTTGGACAGAGGAAGAGTGTGTCCTCAATTTGCAATAATAAAAATAGAGAAAGCCATATTGAATTTGGCCGCCATCTTGGATTTCTTGTTGAAACGCTTTTTTATTTTTCCGCTAGGTTCGCAAACACAGATTTTGAACATTAACACATTGATGGAAAGCTTAGCTTATTTTGTGCATTGTGTCCAAAAATCTCAGGTGTATATTCTTTCTTTCAAAAGTTATGTACGATTTATTTTTTTAAGGTTCAAATGTCATACATCAAATCGACTTCTTTTTCTTGCTGTTCGCTTCTTTTTTTGCGGAGAGCCTACTCATTCGCTCAGATCTGATTTTGTACAAAGTACACAAACATTTCAAAAGGTATCAAACACTATATATTTTTCTACAAAATATTAACGTCCTTTTCAATACATGTACGGCGCACAGATTATAGTGATACGTAAACAACCTCAAACATGCATCTGAGATTGATTTGTTGTGCATCCTTTTCCAAATTACACAATTTCCTTCATGCATTTTACATGAATGTAAAATTATGATACAGTTGACTACCTTCTCAAATGTTCGTCCAGATTCAATGGATTGTT
This sequence comes from Armigeres subalbatus, assembly GCF_024139115.2. Taxonomy (NCBI): domain Eukaryota; kingdom Metazoa; phylum Arthropoda; class Insecta; order Diptera; family Culicidae; genus Armigeres; species Armigeres subalbatus. The sequence goes on from NC_085140.1 coordinate 446,781,349, forward strand.
TAAATGACCATATGATCGGTCTTCTCTCTGTGTACATGAAAAGTGATGCCGTTTTAGCATTACATTATTATTTTAGCATTACATAACATTATCAACACTTGAATTATGAAAAAAAAAAAAATATCCTGCGTTGCTTATGAATGCTTGCGTTTTTACAGTTCTAGCTCACATATAATATTTAGTGTCAATATATAGCATGAAAAGCATAATTTTCATAGATTATTGCTTGATGTTTACGTACATATTCGAGAAAACAAGCATAACATATAGAACAAATCAACACGCAACACTGAACGATGATTTTCGAGTATCTGCAAAGTATAAGAGAGCGTGAGAGTAAATCGACGGTTTCCCCTCCTGGAAAAATATTTTTTCAGCTTTGCAATATTGTCTGCAAAAGGCAGTTTTTTCAAATAATATTACGAAATTCATCCAAATGAAGCATCCCACGGATGTATTGAAGTCACCACTATATGTTGATGTAGTTTTAAAGCAAGAGTGCTTCACCGATTCAGCTGGGGAATGCATTTTCTCCTCAGTGGGCGGATTTTTTCCTGGGGGTGGTACAAGCACGTGGCTGTTTTCTTGTCAATGACTGGATTACGGTAATTTGGGCCTTAAGGCACGTATGACCAACAAACATTATTTTTAAGGTTAATATGATACTACGACGTCAGTTCCTTGATTTCATACACTTTTCTACGCCAAATATGTTTTGAAAATTAAAAGCATATCTACAACAGTATTATATTTAAAGGGCTCAAAAGTTTTAAGCATTATGGAGCCGAGTTATTGTATTAAATAATTCAAGAATTTTGGTATTGATAATTAAAAAATCAAGTTAATTTCGATTATTCTGATCTTGTTTTTCCCAACATGTCATCAATAAAAAAGCGAGAATAGTGAAAAGAAGTCTTGGTTATTTGTTTTGGTATAAACAAATCAAGTAGCAAAAAATCTTTCTTTTCCACAACTATTGTGTTTATTGTTAGATTGTTTGTTTTCTTGTGTTATTTAATTAGAATTTATAATAAAAATTATATAATTGTAACTCAGTGAGTACGCTTATATTTCAAGGAAGTATAAAAAGCGACTAAATTATTTAATAATCTGCTAAACAAATGTTTATCAAAAATTTCTTTTTATAATTTGAGAAGAAAATCATGTTCAGAATGATTAGTTGTATGTCAGCTTTCAAAAAACTGCACTATTTTATACAGTTACGTATTTTTTCTCTAACAGTAAGGTCTTCTTCAGTTTTCTGTGAAGCCTCAATATTTTGAAACTCGGTCACAACATTCTTTGACGTGAAAACATTTCGATCCAAATTTGGGCGCAATGAGTATTAAAACCTCTTGTCAATAATAATAAAAAATGCCAAAGCGACAATTCCTCCTATTAGATCAATGTTGCTTCAATGAATTTGTATAAAATCTAATTTCCCAACGCGCTGGAAAACAAATTTCTCCTTTTTACATCAAATTAAACTTTCATTACATTTGTCGTAAGATTACACTTCCCAATCAAGATGAACAATACCGTCAAAAGATTTTTTTTTAATTAAGTTTGAAATATTGGCAGTCGTGAATTTGAATAATTGAGATGAATAAAAACAGGAATAATAAGAAAACCGTTCCAGCAACCTTTTCGCCATAATTTTAAAGACAGAATCACCGTCTTCGACCAGAGGTCGCACAGACTGAACACTTAACATCTAGCATGACTTGTCATAAGACGAGTTTGTACAATCCCATTGAATTCCACCACTTAATTGTATCTTGACAGATACGTATTTCGACCTCAACAGTAAGGCCATCTTCAGTGTCTCGTACTTGACTCGACTTAGTCACTACAAAGCTCAAAATAGTTTTCTTAATCTAGCATGAGCCAACGGACAGGACATTTACACAACATCCAGAGGACCAGTGGAGAATTTTTCGCTTTACGAAAAGTTTCCTCCTTACCGGGGCGGGAATCGAACCCACACTCCACAGCACATGCGTCTAGACCAGCGGTTCTCAACCTGGGGTACATGTACCCCTGGGGGTACCTTCGCTGGCCCTAGGGGGTACCTCGGACACAAATGCGTAATGGCGGACGTATTTCAATTCCAATCAAAACTCATTGATATAGTTTTGATAATTGTGTATTTTTATTTCAAAAATTTATATTGTACATAATATGCAATGCGATCAATAAATCCCAATTGAATTCTGCCTTCCACAACCAGCACAATGTATGTATAAAGGGCTAGCAGCTGCGGAACAAAAGATCGAATGAGCAAAACGTCGAATGGACAAAATGATTTTTTTTTCACTAATGCTCGGTTGCTTCGTTGCAAGAGGATTAGAAGCATCCTTCTACGCATCTCGGAAGCCTTCTTCCAAGCAGCTTGAAGGCCTTCTTACAAGAGGCTCGGAAGCCTCCTGGGCACTTCAGAAGCCTCCTTTAAAGTGATTAGGTTGCCTCAAGTGATTAGGTTCAAGAGGCTGGTAAGCCTTCTTTTAAGAGGCTCGGAAGCCTCGTTTTAAGAGGCATGGAAACCGCCTTTCAAGAGATGCGGTAGCCTCCTTTCAAGAGGCTCGAAAGCCTTTTTCAAGAGGTTCAGAAGCCTCCTTTCAAGTGGCTCAAAAATCCCTTTTAAGAGGCCCAAAAGCCTCCTTTCAAGAGGCTCGGAAGCCTCCCTTTCAAGAAGCTCAAAAGACTTCTTTTCTAGAGGCTCAAAAGCATCCTTCTCTAGAGGCTCAAATGCCTCCTTTCAATATATTTTCAAGAGGCTCGGAAGCCTCCTTCCAATATCTCTTCAAGAGGTTCGGAAGCCTCTTTTGAAGAGGCTCAGAAGCCTACTTTCAAGAGGCTCAAAAACCTTCTTCCAGGCCCAGAAGCCTCCTTCCAAGAGGCTCGAAAGGCTCCTTTCAAGAGGCTTGGAAGCCTCATTTCAAGAGGCTCAAAAGCATCCTTTCAAGAGGCTCAAAAGCCTCCTTCTAAGAGGCTCGGAAGCGTCCTTTCAAGAGGCTCGGAAGACTCCTTTCAAGAGGCTCGGAAGCCTTCTTTCAAGAGGCTGGGAAGCCTTACAAGAGGCTCGGAAACCTCCTTTCAAGAGGCTCGGAAGCCTCCTTTCAAGAGGCTCAAAAATCCCTTTCAAGAGACTCAAAAGCCTCCCTCTAAGAGGCTCTAAAGTGTCCTTTCAAGAGGCTCGGAAGCTTCCTTTCAATATCCTTTCAAGAGGCCCAGAAGCCTCCTTTTAAGAGGCTCAGAAGTCTCCTTTCAATAGACTCAAAAGCTTCCTTCCAGACTTATAAGCCTTCTTTCAAGAGGCTCAAAAGCCTCCTTCCAAGAGGCTCCTATCAAGACGCTCGGAAGACTCCTTTCAACATCCTTTTAAGAGGCTGGGAAACCTTCTTCCAAAAGGCACGGAAGCCTTCTTTTAAGAGGCTCGGAAGCCTCTTTTTAAGATGTTTGGGAGTCTCCTTTCAAGATCCTTTCAAGAGGCTCAAAAACCTTCTTCCAGGCTCAGAAGCCTCCTTTCAATAGGCTCAAAAGCCTCCTTCCAAGAAGCTCGGAAGGCTCCTTTCAAGAGGGTAGGAAGCCACATTTCAAGAGACTTAAAAGCATCCTTTCAAGAGGCTCAAAAGCCTCCTTCTAAGAGGCTCGGAAGCGTCCTTTCAAGAGGCTCAGAAGCCTCCTCCTTTCAAGAGGCTCGGAAGGCTTCTTTCGAGAGGCTCGGAAGCCTTCTTTCAAGAGGCTCGCAAGCCCCCATTCAAGAGTCTCAGAATCCTTCTTTCAAGAGGCTCAGAAGTCTACTTTCAAGTGGTTCGGAAGCCTTCTTTCAAGAGGCTTGGAAGCGTCGTTTTAAGCTGCAAAGGAAGCCTCCTTTTTAGTGGCTCAAAAACCGCCTTCAAGAGGCTTGGAAGCCTCTTTACAAGATGCTCAAGAGCCTCTAATGAAGAGGCGCGGAAGTCTACTTCAAAGGGATACAAAAGCTCAAAGGAGCTTCCCTTCAAAGGGCTCGGTACTTTTCTGTCAAAATAATTGGAAGCCTAATTTCGAGAGGGGGTACCTCAATTAATGCAAAAGTTCCAAGGGGTACCTCTCAAGAAAAAGGTTGAGAACCGCTGGTCTAGACGATTGACGTCGCTAACCGCATGGCCACGAAGCCCACGATATACAAAAAAATTAGCTAGTGTGTATTTCATCTCTTACCAAACAAATACTTTTACTATGAAAAAGGTAGAATTTTTGCTTTATTTTTGTTGTACCAATAATTGAATTTTGACTACGAAAGCCACAAAATTGTTAAAATAATTCCAGATCCAAACGGTATTCCACCACCTTAGGTGAATTGATTTGATTTTGTTTTGTTTTCGCCTATCGCTTCGCTTATAGAGGTCCGTTCCCGATCATCATGGCTGACCTCGCTTCGACAGAGCAAAAGCCCCGTCCTGACCGACTGGTCGGTGCCAGTTCGTTTATTGTTTGGCAGCATCAGCTCCATCATCAGCATCTCACATTGTAGATCACACACATGTGATTTATTCGCGCCAGAGAATGGAGAAATAGGCTCAAAACTTTCCTTTTGATGTTCCCGAAACTGTGTGGCCTGTGCTGTGGGTTATTCTTATTGCTAGGAACAGGCAGCAGCAGCAGCAGCGGTGAATTTTATGACAGTTGGTGACCAACTTTTGCAGCACAACAGCAGCATGGGCCTCGAACGGATGCCCAAAATGTGCCAAATATTTTTGACTTTGTCCATACAGTTTGGGGTACATGCTGCTGAACAGAGGATGTTGTTTATTACAGCTTCCATTGGGTGCCACGCCACAGTAACCCAATTAGAGTCAGAATTTCGAATTGTCTGGCGACGGAAGCGGGAAAGTTGTTACGGCATTGTAATTTACCGGTAAATTAAATTTTGCTGTGCAACTATACGAGTTGCATTCATGTGCCACGTGTCCTGTGAGATATAATGTCCATCGATGTAAAATGTCCGAAAGATTTGTGAACGCATTTTGAATAATTAAACTCTGCGAATAATACGAATAATTATAGTCTGAAAGTGACTAGGTCAAACATTTGAATTTAATTGTACTATTCAATTCTGGAGGTCCTTAAGGTTAGATCTTTTTTTGCCAATAGTAGTATAAGGTTCAAAGCTGTTCATCTTTGGGATTATTTGTTTTAATTAATGTTGTGGATCTTTCGATGTACCATGATGATCTTTTGTAGTACCAGTCACCTACGACAAATTATCTTGTTTTTTAAAAAGCAATATGTTGGAAGACAATATTGTAGGTAGTGCAATAGAAATCTTAATAATATTGAAAACTATTTGAACTTTTCACTGAAATGCTTTCATATGTTATAAGACGAGTTAGTACTATCCCATTCATTTCACTACTAGATTGCAAAACTACATATACGGTTGTTGTCCTTAACAGAAAAAGACACAGAAAACGGCCTTACTGTTGAGGTCGATATACGTATCTGTCAAGTTACTATCAAGTGGAGGAATTAAATGGGATCGTATCGACTCATCCTATGACAAAAAATCGGAATATATTGGTCGATGCAAAAAGTCTTCATTAATCGAACAACGAATTCTACAATTAATAATTGTGTTAGAATCTAAACCGTACTATAGCCTACCTTATTTACTTTTTGCATTGGAAGAAGATTATAATGAAGCCGTTATCCCGAATCAATTTCTTTTGTACAGAACGAAGTCGTGAGATGATCAGAAGGTAACGCCCTCATAGATCTGACGCCGGTCACTGAAAGGCGAAGTCCAGCAACTAAGCGTGTATTTCGATTTTTTTTTAAACAACTCACAGTGTGGATTGAATTTACTTATCGGATGTTTGTCTTTTGAGGCAGAAACAAATTGTTTACAAAACTGTTCGCAGCTACGCAATAAACTCCAAATGAAACTCAACTAGATGAAACTTAACACCCCTCTGAAGCCCCAGCAGCGTTAGTGCCATAAACGAAACAGTTCGTAGGTCCCAACTCAAAGCCTGAACGACGGAGCACCAAATACATTTGGTTCCGCTTCCACCTGTAATTAAATCATTAAAAAATCTTAACACCCACACGTGACGCACTGATGGTCGGTTGGCCGCATATAACAAATGGGCTCCGCAATCAAGTCATAAACTAACGCCATTAATTTTTCCATGATCCACAAACGGTCGTCAAATCGTTCCTCGTTTTGAGAGGGTGCGCGGTTAGATGCGCCGAAGCGAGTGGAAGAAAGCACGAAATTGTTCGCCTGCTTTCCAATGGCTTTAATTATTGTTGGCCGGTTCGTAGCCACAGAACCGACGACGGGGTATCGCAAAGTCGTGAGTGACTGCGCGGTCAGAGGACATGAGTCTCGGCTCAGCCTCCCGATTCGAACCAGTCCGCGTGAGTGTGTATTCGAAGCAATAAATAGATAAAAATTAATATGTTAAACAAGCTGTTAAATTAGACGCAAATTAATAAAAACACGCGGCTCCGAGTGGAAGTGTTTCGTGAGCATAGAATTAGCATAAAAATTAACATCTGGTTGACATCGAACCGGCAACAGACTGAATGAAATATGTTCCGCTCCAGAAGGCATTCGTAGAAGAAATTTTTGCAAGCAAGTCCATTCACAGATTACAATTCCGATGGCTAATGGATGAATATTTTAACGACTTTGACAGAGTTCTAGGCTTATAATCATTGGCGTAGCTAGGAATGTTTATGCATTCATTGCTTTAATTTATCATTTATTTTCAAATTATAGCAGCAAATAATGTTATTCAAGTAGAAAATCTCAAAAAATCGCTCATACTTATTGAGAATACTAATCACATAAGATGCAAATAATCAATTTGAATCACTACATGACCCTGATCCACATGGAACCTACCGTCCTACAACCTATTTTATTTGGTACTCATATATTTGGACACATTTATGAGCTCTACAGATTCGGCAAAATCCAGCTCTAAGTGGAAACTTAATTTATTTACTTACAAAACAGATTATCAGACAAATGTTGAGGAATAAAACATGGCGTCAATTCACCAGCTCGAAACCATAATAATAAAAAACATTTCAATACTGTTTATTTGCTAAAAGCAAACACGCCTGTGCTCCATCTATCAAAAATTACAGTTTCACAAATGTAAAGCAGCCGATTCAAATTTGTTTTCAATAAAACTTTATACTTCATTCACACAAAACTGCTTGATATCCAGTGTCACAGTTCAGACTGAAAGTTCCAAATGAGTGAAACTTATTAGCCGAAAAGCTTTCCAGCAAATGACAAAATGCAATATGCATGCACTGCTCATTGCGCCACCGTTTGCGATGGCAGCAAATTTTCGCCTTGCTCTCATCCAACAGTTCGCGCCATCAACGACGACAGTTCACCTTCCAGCGGAATGGTTCGATGTCGCTTTTCTTGATGTGCAACCTGCAGTAGTACACAAAAAAGGCCAATAATATCCGCGCCAGGTATGTGGATGCTCGCTGCATGCAAGTTAGATACCTCGTCTTCCGCACCGTTGAACGCACATCAAATATTTACGTTCCGAATGTCTTTCGAAATAGCTCCGTCCCGACATCGTCCGCCAGAGCCTCCCCCATCCGTTCAGTCGCGGTGAAAAGTCGGAAAAGCTAGATGTCTGCCCGACGTTCTGAATGCAAAGGAAGCACCGCGAGGCTGGCAGAAGCTTGCACTCGCTGAAAATATGTTAAATGCTTCATTAGCGTCTACATAAATTAGTTGGATCGATGAAAATTGTATTATGCATAGACTTTGCTCGCGGTGCAATGGTGTTGCGAGAGAGTGTGAAAAAGAAGTCGAATAAATATGGGTGTTGAGATGTCAGTGCATATATGTTCAGATAGAAGTCTTTGAGATCCTCCGAGTTCATGTTCATAATTGTACTAAACGAGCAAGTAGGAGAGAAAATGGCTTATTCGAAGATAACTTTATCATTCTTTCTAGGAATAACACAGTTTTCAGATGAAAACTACTTCGTAGAACTTATTTAACTGAAACCGATTGTATTATGAATCTGGAGCAGGGTTGTTAATCGTTAATTTATCGTTATCGCCGATAAAGTTAATTTTGTTCAACGTTATCGGTTACTACGATAAAGATGCATCAACTTAGTAATTATCAGAGCTCGATAATTTAAAGTTAATTTAACGTAAGTTAACTCGATAATTTTGCAATAATGTGGTAACTAGATTACGAGAGAAAAAAATTATATATAATTTTGACAGAAGCCGAGAATTATGTAAACTGATGTTTACCAAAATTTCTCAATGATGACCCTCATTGTAGCAGGTTGACCAGAGATGATTTTGATTGAAGCGGGACTTTCTAGAAAAATGCTCAATGCCGTACAGGTACGGAACGAAGAAAAACGAGGTGTTCTGTTACTGGCTTGATGGACTATTAAGCACTACATAAGTGTTTGGAATATATGACACTGGCTACAAATATAACGCGGATATTTATGCTAACCAGACAAGCTTGCTTTGAGATAGAGACATATCAATATACCCTTCTATTGAGAACGCATGATGATTTTTTCTTAGACAATTTTCCTCGGATAATCAAGAAGATGTAGCTGGAATAGGAACACAATCGCAATCGGATTTAGAATTGAGTTTCAACTGCCAAAGAATAATACAGCGACTTGTAGTATTTCATGTCAGGCATAGGTACCAAGTGAAAATACCCTCCGTGATGAATTGAGCACGACTCGGTTAATCTACTCTCTGAGTCATAAAATAACCATAATTATGTTATACATGTAGGCTCTCCGGATCTCCAAAATAGATGTTTTGTGATTCAAAAATTAGAAATACGATTCTTTATTATGGAAAACCGCGACTCTGTGTGAAATTGAATGAATGGTCATAAGAATGTGTTTGATCAATTTGAACCCCAATTTAATTGCAAGATTTAAATGAGTTACCTAATATTTCAGGGCAATGCTAGAAAAGCATATTGCAAAACCAACTTGTAAATATTATAATTTTTACCTGCAGGACATTTTGCAGTTAACTCGATAATTATCGATAAATCAACGAAGACTCGATAACGATAACGATAAATCAACGCTCACTTTATCGTCAACGAAGCATCATCGTACATTCGTTATCGTTATCGAAGATGGCGTTAAATTAACGACAATAATTTATCGATTAACAACCCTGATCTGGAGACATCATACATAGTTATTTGTAGGGTTAATACTTTTCCATTTAAGGCCACTACTTGTTACGTAAAGATAAGTGAGAAAATCTTTTTTGCATAAATTTCTTTTTGTTTAATTTGATTTTTGTTTAACAGTATTTATAACATTTTGAATGCTCGGCCCTCGCGGTTCTCCATCTTCATTTGTTTTCTTACGTGTAGTTTGGATTGTAGTTTATTTAATTTATTATTTTATTTTCATTTCGGCTCCAGTGAGCACTTGAACATTTAAATTGGAATTCAATTTACTAAAATACCTAACTACCTCAACAAACATTATTTTATAACCTAATGGATCTGCTCCCGTACGACCTGGTGTTCTGAGATTCTGCAGCGTACCCTGAACCATCCCAACGACTCACCAAAGCGATCATTTAGCCGTTTGATATCAACCTGACGACGGACCTTATTTAAGCTACAGTTTAGGAAGTCAAGAATTGACAAAAATTGGGGGTTTTATTAAAAGTGAGTTCGTGCGTTACTAACAAAGAGTTCAAAGGAGTCCAGGAATTTCGAACATTCAAATCGGATCTTTCATAGGTACTCGACAATAGCTTTGGAGAGATCAAAAAACCAAGCATTTTATAGAACCTCGGTGTAAATAGTGGCTAGGTCTCAACTGCAACTAGAAGTCTGTGCACTCAATGTATAATCTGGACTGGATTAAAAGGTGAATGCTGCTACGTTTTCAGAAGTTTAGAAAATGAGAATAGATTTTCTTTTTGTGAACATTCCTGCCGCCATGCTTTCTTATCCGTCGGTTGAATAATTATTTACAAGATGTAGGTTATGTAGGTCAGATATATTATTATTATTATTATTATTTATCTTTATTAACGAGATTTTCGGCCCTTGGCCGGCTCCTCTCGTAAACAGGTCAGATATACTTAATTACTCAAATCCAGAAGAATGTTGATCGACCCTTTGATCTTGAATCGTTCGGTGGCGGAAATTTTCTTGATTTGTTAGATTCCGATCATTATTTCCTCCTCATCTATATTGGGATATGCGTGAGCTTACGGAGCAACTGTTCTTTCCATGATGATGTTTGTATTCCGGATCCTGGTGACGCATGACTTCCGACCTTCAAGTATATCGATCATGGAGGGCTGCTTTCCTCATCAGCGAGCGCTGCTAGGTTCGGTCTTCCCGCTTCTTTTTTTCTCACCTTGTAAGACAATAGCACGGAATATTTGAGGAGCCAACAAACAGTTTTGTGCAAATCTACCATCATCCGTCGTTTTAATTTTGCGTTCGTTTCAACCGAATACTAAAAACTTGGAAAATTTGATTTTTTCAATGATTTTACCTAAGATAAAAATCAAGGGTCAAAAAGAACAAAATGTCGGAATCGTCAAAAGGTCGAAAGGGGCAAAAGATCGATTAAGAAAACAGCAAAGGAAGGAAGAAACAAAAAGGAAGAAGAAAGAATAGAGAAGAAAAAAGGTAGGAGATAGAAGTTAGAAGTCGAAAGGAAGAAGGAAAAGGTAAAAGGGGAAAATAAGAAGAAGGAAGCTAAAAGAAATAAGAAGAAAGTGGAAGGAGGAAGCAGTAAAGAAGAAAGTATTCCTCAATAATTAAAGAAGAAAGTAGAAGGAACACAGAAGAATGAACGAAAAAAAGAAAGAGAAAAAATGAAGTAGAAAGATTTAGGAAGAAGGAAGAAGGAAGTAGGAAGAAGGAATAAGGAAGAAGTAAATAAAAAGAAAAGAAAAAAATGAAGTGAAAATAATAAGGAAGAAGAAAGAAAAAAAGAAGAAACCAGAAAGCGGAAGAAAAAAGGAAGAAAGCAGAAGAAACACAGAAGAATGAACGGAAAAGGGAGAAGAAAGGAGATCGAAGAAAGAAAGATAAGGAGAGAACAAATAAAGTCGAAGGAGTAAGGAAGAAGGAATAAGGCAGAAGGAATAAGGCAGATGGAAGAAGGAAGAAAGAAGAAAAAAGAAGGAAGAAGGAAGAAGGAAGAAGGAAGAAGGAAGAAGAAAGAAGAAAGAAGGCAGAAGGAAGAAGGAAGAAGGAAGAATGGAAGAAAGAAGTAAGAAGAGGGAAGAAAAAAGAGGCAAGAAAAAAGAGAAAGAGGAAGAAGAAAGAAGTAGAAAGAACGAATAAGGGAGAAGAAAGAAGAATGAAAAATTAAGAAAAATTAAAGAAAAAGCTAGAAGGAAGAGGAAAGAAGAAGGAACACATAAGAAGGAACGAAAAGGAAGAAAGAAAAAGTATGAAGACGGGGGGGAATAAATATAAATAAAAAAGAACAAACAAGAAAGAATGAAGAAGGAATAAGAAAGAAGGAAGAAGATATTAAGCAGCGGGGATTTTTCGACTTTGCAGTCACTTCAGCAATTAAAACGAATGTTTTTTTTGCCCGACGTTTCAATGGGCTATGCCATCTTTTACAAGGGTTAGAAAACGTCGGGCAAAGAAAAAAAAACATTCGTTTTAATTGCTGAAGTGACTGCAAAGTCGAAAAATCCCCGGTGCTAAATCCAAACAGTCGAGAGCATCCAGTATGAAGAGATTAAGGAGATAAAAGATGGAAGAAAATAGAAGGGAAAAAAAAGGAGAAAGAAAAGAAGAAGAAGGAAAAAAGAAGAAGAAAGAGCAAAGAAGGAAGAAGGAAAAAGGAGACATATTTAAAAAGGAAGGAGGAATAAGGAAGAAAGGAGAAGAAAGACGAAAAAGGAAGTAAAAAAGAAGAAAGAAAATAGAAGGAAGAAGGTATAAAAAAAGAAGATGAAATAAGGATGAAAAAAAGAACAAGAATGAAACAAGAAGAAGAAAGAGGGATGAAAGAAGAAGGGTGAAATAAGAAGACAAGAAAGAAATGAGATGGAAAACGAAGGAATAAGGAAGTCCTGTTTGGCCCTACGACTTTTTTTAAACTTTTTGTCCCTAAACCAGCAGGGCAACTAGCTAGCACAGAGTTGTTCCGACTGTTGGTGTGAACAGATCGAAGTGTGCCGCGCTAGAAAGCAGGCGTGAAGTTTTTGCTCCCGTCTTTTTTTCTTGATAGGCTGAATTGTTTTTCTACATAATTTAAAAAAGACTTGAAAAAGTACCTACCAAACCAATTTCGCACGACTTTCGGAACGAGATTGACCAGTGATTGAAGTCCAGTGTGAAAAACTACCGCATCCAGAGGCGCTGTCAAACTTGGTGAAAACCACACCCTGACCACTTGCAGGATGGAGGGGTCCATGTTGAATGCAATCAACGCCACGAGCCAGTCCAGTCTAGTTCTCTGGCTCAGTTGCATTACACAGAAAGGATTAGGTTGGTGAGATTGTTTCAAAATACCTATTTATACTACGATTTCAATTGAAAATAAGGTATATACGCGCAGGATTTCAAATCCAGAAGTATGTTTATGGATCCATAATCCATTTGATAATGGTAGCATAAACAGACGGGGTTTATGGTGACCAAAAGTGACCTCGGACTGGTCATGAATACCAGGCAGTCTGAAATGGGTCACAGGAGCTGCAGTAGAGCTAGCACCATCTAACTCCCGGACTAAATCTGACTGTAAATTTTGTAAAACAGGTAGCTTTCTTCCAAAACATCACTGCCAGTCAGTGGGGGTTAGATTGGACACACTAGTTCTGACTGATGATGTTTTTGACTCGGGTCAGCTAATGTATGGTTGATCATCCACGGCGTAAAACAAAATGGTCCTCGAGCAAAATGTTATGTTTCTCGGCAGAACCGATGGTAAATCGCTTTCTCAAAAAGTGTAGATAGTGCTGAGAGAAGGTTGTTTGGTCGATAGCTTTTAGGGAAGGGAGAGTCCTTCCCTGTTCTCTTTAATTGGGATCACTTTGGCGGACTTCCAGAGGAGAATAAGCTGAGCCGGAGGCACTGATTAAAAATCATGGTAAGGTGCTCAAAAACGGATCACTCGTGTACTTCAGTTCTAAGTTGAAGATGTTGTCGATACTAAGTTGAAGATCTTGTCATTGGTCGACAGTTCATCAGTGGTTTCCGCATCGCCTGGTCAGACCGATAGAGTCTCACAGTTCAACTGTCGGGAATGCAGACATTCACTTCAGCCTTGAGGAGTGTCTCGGTGATGGCTGCGATGTTGATGCCCTTTTCGTTTAGGAAGTCAGTCAGTTTAATGCTTTTGTTTTTAATTAAACAAGCGTTCCAATTGGGAATCCTAATGAAACCTCTAGGGCTTATATTGAGAAAGAAACGTCGTGACCACTGATATAGTGTCGTCGACCTACTGCTCCTTTGCTCGGCAGCTATTTTCGTCAATTTCCAGGACGGCTTAGCACGGACTGGGAAACCGCTGATCATATTGAAATAATCATTATTTTTGAGGTCCTACATTCGTGCTTTGATATATTTGGTCATGCGATTACATTTCGTCTTCATTAAAGGCCGTTAGTGCATTGAAATTGTCTTCGTTTGACATTCCGCAGACTGATAAAATCTTTGGTGAGTATATCAATGATTAGTGCATTGCTTACCTGACGGACCTCCAGAACTTGTTGATTGCTTGCCTTTCAGATCGTCTCCCCGAATGAATGTACTTGCCGATCGATGTTCTTATGCATCTTAAGGTGCGCCTCATAGTTGATGTTTTCAGCCACGCACTGCTGGAAACAATCCCTGTTGGTACGATGGTAGCTGCGTGGGTTAAGATGGTGTCTATTTACCGTCTTTGAAGTGTGGTGATGGTGAGGTACACGTCAAGAACTGCATGAGTCCCAGATCGCGCGAATTCTAGATATTTGTAAACATTCGTAGTTTCCGTAGTCTATGGAAACATCCTTCGAGTGCAGTAAATTTGCAATAATGTTGCAAAATACTACAGCGGAAAAAAATATAAACCATAGCACCATTCAACACTTCGAGCAGACTGCATGTTGACTTACCATAAAAATCACACGATTATGAAGTTTTGTACTCGAGTTTCCTGTTACTTGATTGCACCATCACCGGACTAAATTGTGAGTTGTCAAAACGTTGAACGATGCTAATTCAAACATGAAGATACGACTGTCTAAGATGAGTTTAGTACTCTCCATTTAATTCCACTACGTTTTGTTATCTTTGCAGATACGTATTTTGACCTCAACTGTGAGGTCGTCTTCAGTGTCTTGTACTTGACTCGACTTAAATGGAGAATACTAAACTCGTCTTAGACAGTTGAATACATTCCACTAAAAAAAGCTTTTTATGAAGATACACTCAACTTATCTGTAACTTAATTACACTTATCTGTTATCAATTTTGAAAGACGAATTGAAGTTACATGGTAAAAAATATGCAATCTAATAATTTTGTTTCGTGTTGATCACAATTCGAATGTTTTTGACATCTTGATGCATCTTTTTAGTGCTTTGATGTTTTTCCAATGCCTTTAATAAAATTGAATAGAAACAAGGTGCTTTTTGGAAGATATTGCGTGTGCTACTTGGGTTGTATAACAATCATGTTATTGTTTGGCAATTTTCGTTTGCTCGGGTTATATAACTGCTTTTAAGTTAACGCTCTGTGAATTTATTATTTTTCAAATTAAAAACTGTTAAAAAAATATAAAAAAGAAAGATCTTCGAAAGCCATTGAACTCAATTACAACAATTAAACGAACTTGGACTTACAAGAGGAAGATAGTGCTATCCGAAATGTATTTGCACGAAAATGGCATGGAATCATATTGATCGAGGACTAACGCAAGAGCAGTAGCAGTAGCTAGCCAGATTGTTCCTCCGATGTTAGCCAGAGGCTAACATAATTTCCTTTGAATGTTGGACGGTAGCAAGCAACTTCATACCGGAGACGAGCCAGCCTCGGGCTGAAAGTCTCCTTAATAAAGACACAAAAAAAAAAAAAAAAAAGCAACTTCACGAATACGGACAACTTCTAAATACTACTAGATAGCCGCTAAGGAAGTTGCACAAAGCCTTACAAAGGAGTTACGCAACCTGAAGAAATGTTTTAAATCCTAGTTGCAAAAGACCTCAAGGTTGCTGGAATGCTCGAACACCTCAACAATAACTCACTCGTACATGAGCAAGTGAATAACTTGCTACTCAAATACACTGGCTGCTATTCAAGCAAAGTAAGATGTAGACATCGCATCGCACCGGTATAAAACTTCACAAACTTCAACCGTGAAATCGTATGTAGAGGTCAAAGCAGACTTCGCAGGGAAGGCCAAATCAAGAAAGGAGGAGTTTGAAACACTCACTTGCCGGCTGTTCGGCCACATTGAGAGTTGACGTAAAGTCAATGTCAACTTCTCTCCACGAACAGCCTAGATAGCCGTGTGGTGTCGGCAGCTGGTTATCTGGCTAAGAATAACATTACGGATTGCCTGTTCCAGTGGTAAAAGTCCACCATACAGGTGACCCCTAATTTTCGGTGTGATGCGGCTTTATGCTTACCGTGCCTACGAATGAATGGTTGGGGGGGTCTAATAAGAACCTAACCGCAAACGGAGCCTGTGAAGCACCAGGGCCCCCTTCACAGTATTTTAGCCCTCGCTGCGCTAACCGGAGCTATGGCGTAGTTGACTTTTTACTTCTCCGAGATAATCGGCTACTCTTATTCAACTTCATCATGAGGTTAAATAAGAGTAGGGTTATGAATATGTGTTTTAATTAGTTTTCAACAAATTGTCACCTATATGGATTCGCATTATGCGTTTTATACAATGTGCTTTGTGTATGTTACCTATATGGATTCGCATTATGCTTTTTTTCACAGTGTACTCTGTGTCTCGTCCATGACGTTTGGCTTCGGCTACTCTTGTTCAATTTCAACGTGAGGTTAAATAAGAGTGGGGTTATGAATATATGTTTTACTTAGTTTTCAACAAATTGTCACCTATATGGATTCGCATTATGCGGTTTTTCACAGTGTACTCTGTGTCTCGTCTTTGACGTTCGGCTTTGGCTACTCTTGTTCATCCTCAACGTGAGTGTGGGGTTTTGAATATGTGTTTTACTTAGTTTTTCAACAAACTTCCACCTATATGGATTCGCATTATGCATTTATTTTTTACAATGTACTTTGTGTTTGTCACCTATATGGATTCGCATTAAGCGCTTTTCACAGTGTACTCTGTGTTTCGTCTTTGACGTTCGGCTTCAGCTACTCTTGTTTAATCTCAACTTGATGTTGAATAAGGGTGGGATTATGAATATGTTTTTTTTTACTTAGTTTTTCAACAAATTTTCACCTATATGGATTCGCATTATGCGTTTTTTTTTACAATATACTTTGTGTATGTTACCTTTATGGATTCGCATTATGCGTTTTTCACAGTGTACTCTGTGTCTCGTCCTTAACGTTCGACTTCGGCTACTCTTGTTCAATCTCAACGTGAGGTTAAATAAGAGTGGAGTTATGAATATGTGTTTTAATTAGTTTTCAACAAATTGTCACCTATATGGATTCGCATTATGCGTTTTTTCACAATGTACTTAGTGTATATTATCTATATGGATTCGCATTATGCGTTTTTCACAGTGTACTCTGTGTCTAGTCCTTGACGTTCTGCTTCGGCTACTCTTGTTTAATCTCAACGTGAGGTTAAATAAGAGTGGAGTTATGAATATGTGTTTTACTTAGTTTTCAACAAATTGTCACCTATATGGATTCGCATTATGCGTTTTTTACAATGTACTTTGTGTATGTTACCTATATGGATTCGCATTATGCGTTTTTCACAGTGTACTCTGTGTCTCGTCTTTGACGTTCGGCTTTGGCTACTCTTGTTCATCCCCAACGTGAGTGTGGGGTTATGAATATGTGTTTTACTTAGTTTTTCAACAAACTTCCACCTATATGGATTCGCATTATGCATTTTTTTTACAATGTACTTTGTGATTGTCACCTATATGGATTCGCATTATGCGTTTCTCACAGTGTACTCTGTGTTTCGTCTTTGACGTTCGTCCATTGTTACATCCTCTGTGTTTTTGTGACCTCTCTTTAGTCCCTTTAGTTCTCCTTTCCAACTTCACTTCCTCTTCCTTTCCCCTTTTCACTTCCTTTTCCGTCAGGTAAATGATGAGAAAGGCCAGTGAAGGCGATGGCACAAATCTCCCAAATTGAGGGGAACGTGCCTCCTGAGCCGACGTTCTGATACCTGATACCTGATAAGATGTAGACATCGCATCGCACCGGTATAAAACTTCACAAACTTCAACCGTGAAATCGTATGTAGAGGTCAAAGCAGACTTCGCAGGGAAGGCCAAATCAAGAAAGGAGGAGTTTGAAACACTCAGACAATGCAATCCAAGCGTTCTGGTGGATCTGAAACGAATACACTACCGAATGCCAAGGAACACAAAACCAACGTTTGAAAGTTATTGAAAAAAATCGTAAATTGTGACTCAACTGTGAGGTTTGAGTATATTACCATCAGCGAGTGATTATACATTAACACCTCAGCGTGTCGATCAGTGCGCAGCAAGCCATGACTCGGCCTCTTCTCGTCAGACCTCCGTACGGAGAGCTGCCGTCATTGCATTTCGCTCGAGCCATTTGGGGCTGTGTAACCTGCTACTGCGCCAGGAAATCACCCATTACACACTATTGCACTCGGCGGAGGGTTCGCCTTGCTCGGGTCGCTGTTGACATCTGACTGAGGGATAGCGGTGCCTGGCTGCTTGCTCATCATCAACACCAAGACGGCATAACCAGTATATAATATAGAACGGTATACAACAAGGGCTGTCTCGCCCCACACATCCCCCTTTCTCTCCGGATTGTTTTTAGTGTTAGTGTTTTTGTTCGGTGTTCTGCAATAATAACTTGTCTTTTTTTATTTAAATTCACTTCCATCGTCTTTGACGTGCTCAGGTTTCCTCCATCGCGTTCGTGTCAATTTTACGTATCAAAGCATCAACGTCGTCGGCTTTGCCGATATGCTTGCCGTAACTCTCTGCCTTAAGTATCGATCGTCGCCTTGAGTTATCTTGTAGTTTATCTTAGAATTCAGTTGAAAAAAAAAACAGAAAACCTCGAAATCCTCAAATCAAGCGTGAGTCGAGATATGCCGGACTTCTACTTTTTCAATGGCACTACACTCTAACTGGGACTTGGTCCCAACTCCCTTGTTATACCCGACATTCCATGAATATTGAATATGTATCTTGTCTAGCAAGAACAATGGATACACTATGCTCAGGAAGCCGAAAATGCTTCCCACCCGATAACACCTTAGTCCGGACCGAGAAACGAACTCGCCATTTCCGGACTGGCAATCCTATAGCCATTGCTTACAAAACTACTGGAGACCCGGTCTTATTAACAAAAACTATTAGTGAACGGCATCCCTTTGAATCATTGCATAATTTTCTATATTCTACATTGTTAAATGCAATGCACTTCTCATAAACAAGGGACAATCTTGAGCATGTGTTAGAATTGACTCAACATTTTCTGCACCTTTTTTGGTACACTCCGCAGTTCCTCAGTGTAGCCATATAGGGTCACTACTGTTCGTGCTCTTCGTCAACGATCTGCCCTCCGTAATGTAAGCAGATGACATGCTGTCCTCTTCAGATGGACATGGATGCTTTGCTTATCTGGTGCGTAACACACAAAATGGAAGTAAATGCCAAAATAATGCAGCGTAATTACCTTTTCTCGCTTACCCTATTCAACTAATGTTTAATACACGATAGGGAATATCGTAACGAGTTGCATTCGTCAAGGACATGGGTATGACAATTGATAGTATGCTCAGTTTTCCTGAGAACTTCGGATTTGTTATTGCCAAAGCTACTTTGGGAATGATAAGGCGTAACTCGAGGGCTTTCACTGACGCTTATTGTCTTAAATCGCTATACGTTTCGATTGCTCAAAATATTTTGGAATATGGTATTACTATCTGGGCTCCGTATCATGCCGTACAAAATGCCCGCCTGGAACGATTACAAAAAGCTTTTATACGATATGCACTTCGTTACCTTCCATGGTGCAGACGTAAGCTTCTTCCACCGTACCAACAAAGATACTTACTCACTCCCTCATGTGTCCTGAAAAAGATCTCGAGCGGCTGCTCGCTTATGCCTTGACATAAGCCCAGGTTAGATTCGTATCGACTTCCTTTATTTCTTCATTGAGGCTACGTCGTCGCGAGCCCCTGGGTCTGCCTCTGCTAGAATGTCCTGTAGGATTCCAGTCCAGCACTTGCTTGCTTGTAGATTTCGTCTCCAGTATTTCGTAATGTTGTGCAGACCCACCTCCATTTACACTCTCGGCATCCCATGGTTTGGTACACGGTCAATCGTACCCACCATGATCTCGTCGATTACGATGAGGAACAGCAGCGAAGATAGAATATATCTTTGCCTCACTCCAGCGACTACCCGGGTGGAATCAGGCAATGATCCGTTATGCAGGACTCTGCACGTAAAAGCTTCGTACTGCGATTCGATGAGCCCGACGATTTTGCCTGGAACACCATTGCGTCTAAAGGGGTGGGTTTTCGTGGTTCAGCTTTTTCGTAGTCAATGAATACCAAATGACTCTTGGAATTCGTTGTTCTGATCCAGGATAATGCGGAGCGTGACAATATGGTCCACACATGATCCTGCGGGGCGGAATCCTGCTTGCTGTCGTCGGAGAGTCGTGTCTATCTTCTCGTGTATCCGATTTAAGATAACTTTGCACAAAACTTTGAGAACAATGCACAGTAACATGATGCCTACCCAAATGTCGCGAAGTCAAATCCCCTTTTTTAGGAACCTTCACTTAGTGAAGGTCTGCATCTAGTCGGCCGGAAAAGCCGCGGTGTCCCAGATATTTCAGAATAGTTTATGCAACATTTGCACGGATAGTATGGTCAGAGCATCTCTGCTGAAATGCGATCAACCCTGGGAGCCTTGTTGGAATTTATGTTTCGGATGGCCGCTACAATCTCCTGCAATGATGGAGCTTCGGAGTTGATGCGAGTAATGCGTCGCACCCTTAACGGCTTATGATGGGATGTTGATGGTTGATCTGGCGTCGAAACTTGAAGAAGTTGTTCGAAGTGCACCTGTATCCCGGATTCATGCTTGCTCCACTCAGGCGTCGTGATCAATCGTAGAGTAAGCGCATATCACCAGCTTTCTCCCCTGCGTCGGCCAGGGAGGTCACCCACGCTCGCTTGTCTTGTCTGCAGCAACGTTTAACATTCTTCTCTAAAGGCGAATACCGTTGACGGGACTCGTACTTGGCTACTCTGGTTCTTGCCCGCTCTATCGCGACTTTTGCTTCTCTGCGCTCCTCAATCTTCCGCCAGGTTGCATCTGTGATCCACTTTTTTCACTGAGTGCGCAGCTCAACAAAGCTATTCTCGCTTGTTTCATAAAGGCATTCTTTATTGCCGTCCACTGCTCTTCTATACTTCTACCTTCCGGAACATCCGCTGCTTGAGTTCCTAGTTCTTCAAAGAATGATCTCTTCACAACTAAATCTTCTAGTCGGCGTGTGCTGAATCGCCGTTCACCCGAGCAGCACACATGTTACACATAGATCACAGTAACTTATATATGACCAAGTTCAGTCACAATTAAGTTGCTGCAATCACATGACTTGTGCTGATTGGGCGAATCTCTTCTCCAGGTGCTTCAGCAGTGACGTGAACTTCTCCAACGTTTGCTGATTTATGACCTGCTTCAAAGCCATCTCAACTGTTTTGAGCAAGTTGTTTGACTTGTAGTTGAATTTAACGTTTAAACTCCGTCTTTCAACTCATTTGAAAGAAAAGAAAGTTACAGGTTGAATCTCTGGCAAGTTAAATGAATTCAACTTAATTGATCAATTCACTCGCCCTGTTAAAACGTAGCATTATACTTTGCATCAACTGGCAATGCATTCAACATGGCATTGTTGCTTCCCCTATTTTCAAAAACTTGTTTCGAACTTCCTTGAGACTCTTTTAACGCATAATTGCGATTTTCATGATTTGTAAACCATTTCAACTATGTATGATTGCTCTTTCAACACGTTCACGCCATGACGTGCACTACATTCCAACTCGCAAACCTTTTTTCCAATATATCTAGCGGATTATCATAACCCGCATATCATTCCAACCTTACTTGGCAGTCTTCCAAATACGCCCCTGCGGTCCTCAAAACACGCAAATCATTCCAACTTGGCGGTCCTCTAAACACGCCACTGCGGTCATCAAAACACGCAAATCATTCCAACTTGGCGGTCCTCCAAACACGCCACTGCGGTCCTCAAAACACGCAAATCATTCCAACTAGGCGATCCTCCAAACACGCCACTGCGGTCCTCAAAACATGCAAATCATTCCAGCTTGACGGTTTTCCAAACACGCCACTGCGGTCCTCAAAACACGCAAATCATTCCAACTTGGCGGTCCTCCAAACACGCCACTGCGGTCCTCAAAACACGCAAATCATTCCAGCTTGGCGGTCCTCAAAACACGCAAAGCATCATTTCAATTTCGAATATTACTTTTCTTTTGCATTGAAAATTTTCGTTTCGTCTCTGAAAACATTGATCTTCAGCGAATGTTTCCGCAATATAGGATTTGTGCACATTATTTACTCATACATATGACGAGCTCGGTGGTCTAGTGGCTATCGCTTCTGCCTTATAAGCAGGAGGTCGTGGGTTCAATTCCAGGCTCGCCTCTTTCCTACTTTGTATTTCTATCTTAGTTCTTTCTGTGTTTCACGTTCTACCAAAACGATTCCTACTGTTATAACCTTCCACACAATCCCAAAACCTCCCGTGGCACCTATGAGAGGTCGTAGAGTTCTCTGCATCTTTCTTAAGTAGGTGTCCAACAAACCATCCTTCCCCTTCCTCAGCATTCGCAAGGACGTGGCCAGGACAGATCTCGACTATTGGAGAGTGCATTATTTCCATCTAAGAGATAGTGATTAGTCCCAAATCAATATCTGTGGTAACGGATGAAAGTGATACTACTCTCACACAATAGTCTTGGCTTGTACCACCTACGAATTTGTGCGAACTGCTAAATGCTAATGCTAATTATTTACTCATACATATATAATACTTGCATTTGACAATTCATATTTTCAGCTAAAAGCTCTATTTTTTGACATAATTAATCGACATCAGTTGCCAAAAAATCAGGGATACCAATTCGACAACTATCCCCATGTCTCCGAATCTGACGCTGAGTGCTCGGTGCGAGAGCCCAAAGGTGGGAATATGATTTTTGAATAACGATGCACAATATACTCCGCGTTTACTTACCAACACACTAAATTGCGATTCTGCCAATTCGTGGAATCTTTTCCTGCGTAAACACGGCAGAAAATAAACAACTTTCCTGGTCTAGGAACTTATATTCTTTCCTATGGCTGCGTAGTGGGTGATTTCCATGACACAGTATTGTTAGTAAACAATTTGATACTAAAATAATGAGCAGTAAAACCTGCCACTGTCGCCAAATGTGTAACCTGCTACTGCGCCAGGAAATCACCCATTACACACTATTGCACTCGGCGGAGGGTTCGCCTTGCTCGGGTCACTGTTGACATCTGACTGAGGGATAGCGGTGCCTGGCTGCTTGCTCATCATCAACACCAAGACGGCATAACCAGTATATAATATAGAACGGTATACAACAGGGCTGTCTCGCCCCACACAGGGGCCACACATTTTGGCGACGCTTATTTCAAAAGGTGAGTTGAATTCAATTGGTAGTTTGATAATATGTTAAAATATCTGATGATTAAAAAAAACACAATGCGATGGGTTTTTATTGCTACAAAGCGCGTCTGGGAGAACGCTGCAAAATGGATTGTGGTTTGGAAAATCTCAAAGTGCGTCTGGAAGACCGCTGGAAAATGGATTGTGGTTTGGAAAATCTCAAAGCGCGTCTGGAAGACCGCTGGAGAATGGATAGTGGTTTGAAAAATCACATAGCATGGGACACCGCTGGTTTATGGTTTGCAATACCACAAGGCGTGTCTGGGAGACTGCCGAGAAAAAAAGTTGACAATCTAAAAAATCTCAAGGTGGGTCACGGAAGCATTTATTTTGGTTAAAAATAAATTTAGTTTGAAATGTATAACTTAGCGACTTTAGTGTACAAAAGACTACCAGTTAACCTAGTTCTATCGAAATCTGAGAGATATGGAGATCTATCGTATGCTACAAAGTTGTTTAGAAGGCTTTATATATTATCTTGAGGTTTATTTTGGAATTTACTGACTTAGTAGTCGTAGTGGAATTACCCGTCGGATGAGATATCCAACATTCACGAAGCTCCAAAAATGTTGCCAGTATTCACAAAGTCATAAGTTTGGAGTTAATGGCTAATAGTACTGGTTAACATAAGTCTAAAATTTAGGTATATACTTATGCTATCTCATTTAAGTATGATATCTCTGCGAATTTTTAGATAAATATCATATCCTAGGCCACATATTCCCAAACTACTTGTACATGCGACCCACCTAGGAGAATCGCATATTGCTTGCGACCCTCCCACATTGGCTTTTAGAATTTGGATAAAAAAATAAGTTCGCGTTAGATTGAACAAACCATTATGAATTGCTTCATACCCCATCATTATATTACTTTGAATGGATTGGAAATGAATTGGAATGCGAACGGATTTGGATTAGATTTTGGTTTGATTTGATTGGAATGGATTTGAATTGGATATCGATTATATTTGGATTAGATTTTGTTTAGATTTGGATTGAATTTGAACTGGAATTGGATTGGATTTGTGCTGGATTTGAATTGGATTTGATTTAAATTTGGATTAGAATTTCACTTGATTGGATTTGGATTTGGAACGGATTTAGATTGGAATCTTCTTATTGGCATTACATCCCCACACTGGGACAGAGCCGCCTCGCAGCTTAGTGTTCATTTATTTATTTATTTATTTATTTATTTATTTCATAACAATTGTCATCTGACATCTGTTGTCTCAATGACTATAAGGGTAAAAGGGTAAAAACTATTGTTATCTAATCATTATATACACATACACATAACACATCAATCATAATACACACGAAATACATCACTATAATAAAACTGAACTAAGTAATCTATGGTTGTAGTGTCAATTTGTGTCACGAAAGCGTGCTGTAAAAACTCGCTGTAGAGTAGCTGGCGATAGATTAAAATCAAAGAGATGGAACACTTCGTTGAAACTGGACGACATATATCGAACTGGATCATGCTGACCGTAACGACTGTTTCGAGTACCAAGCTGAATGAAATCCCTCCTCCTCAGCGGACGCAAGGAGCGTAAAAATTCATCCTGTTAAGTATTGCTGGAGAGTCAAAAGCACCATTCAGGATTTTCGCTACGAACATGGCCTGTGCCACACGGCGTCGAACATCTAAGGCTAGGATAGGATGTGCCAAGTAGTCATTAAAAATCGTACCGATTTTCTGTCACAATCGTACCGGTTGCTGATTGGTTGTAAATGACAATCGATTACTTCGATTTGCGGCGGCGCGTTTTTCGTAGGGCAGCATGTTGTTAGTTTGGCCGTGTTGCTGGTATGTAAAGTTGATTATTAAGCAATATACGTGAATGTTTGAGTTCGTGTTTTTTGACACAAAATTAATGCATATTGAACTGCAATCGCAATATAAATTATGCTCAAGTGTTGTAAAGTTTTAAAACTGTTGATTTTAAGCATTATCATTCACTTTTCTGTCATTTTCGATATCAAAGTCATATTTTCATTAGCGAAAACTTCCCTCTGTTAGTCTTCCGCTTCTCTTACATAAATAATGGATGAAACGGAAAGAAAAACATTAACTTTTGATATATGATATTTTTAAGATTTTGTACCAAATTAATTTGGCTGCACTGGCGACCAGCTCGTCAGAGCAACCAACTAAAAAACAACAAGGCAGTCTCAATTGAATTGTCACATCCTATCCTAGATCTAAGGTATCCAGTCCAAGCAACCGACAGCGGTTTTCATACGGAGTGAAATGATGGCCATCACGCCAAGGGAGATTGCGCAATGCAAAGCGCACGAACTTTTTTTGCACAGATTCGATCCTCGAAATCCAAGTGGTTTGGTAAGGGCACCAGACAGTGACAGCAAATTCCAAAATTGATCGTACAAGCGCACAATATAGTGATCGCAGGCAATAAGGGTCACGGAATCCTTTGGCGATTTTCATTATAAAGCCAAGTTGTCGATTTGCCTTAGAAATCACGTTATCGTTGTGGAAACGGAAGGTTAGTGCGTCGTCAAGTGTCACTCCTAAATCCCTGATGTGGTTCACTCGCTCAAGAACTGTCCCAGACAGCGTGTAATTATAGATGATAGGTTTTCGTTTTCTGCTGAACGTTATTGTCTGAAATTTATGGATACTGAGTGACAAGCAGTTACGCACGCACCACCCCTCTAAACGGGTTAAAAGCATTTGTAGTTGAATGCAGTCTTCAAGACTGTTGACAACAATGTAAAGCTTTGCATCGTCAGCATAGAGCAGTCTCACACCAGGTGGTAGCACCAGTGTCACATCGTTGACGAATATCGAAAACAATAATGGTCCTAGATTACTCCCTTGTGGTACACCAGATAGCGTGACGAAGGGATCCGAAAGAGATGATCCGACTTTCACACGCAATTTTCGATCCGTCAGGTAAGTTCATTAAGCACTTCCACAGTTACTGCGAGGTTTCTAAGCCAAGTTACCATTTTTGCATTCGTATATCATGAGGCTAACACGATGATACTTTTATGCCCAGGGAAGTCGAGACAATTTCCAATCCGAAAATTGCCTAGACTGGCACCGGGAATCGAACCCAGCCACCCTCAGCATGGTCTTGCTTTATAGCCGCGCGTCTTACCGCACGGCTAAGGAGGACTAAGATTGGAATGTGGCTTGGATTTGAATTGTTTGGATTCCATTGTATTTGACAAAATCTCAAAATTTATTGTTCTCCATTCACTACATAGATCCAAATCTAATGGCTGTGATAGATTTGTGGGACAAAATAGGGACAAAAGAATGAATCAAGATTCGTCTTTCATTGATCAGCCCACGACCTCCCTTGGAGTCGCGGCCCACAGTTTGGGAACCCATGTTCTAAGCGGTTGTTAGCAAGTTCAACATCGATATGTTGAATGACAGCATGCTGGTATTACTATATATAAAGCTTATAGTTGGATTTAATGGACGGTATAAGATATTTAGATTATTGCTACAATACAAAATGTTTTTGTGAGATCAATTACCAATTTAGTTTTACATTTAAATGATACAACCTATTTACTTGCATTTCGTTGTTCTGAGATTGAAAACCACGATGATCAGACAAGTTTATTTTGGAGTTCAGTTTTTAAAGGAAATCATCGGTTTCTCGAAAGCAATATGTTCATCTTCGTCTCGCGCAAGTAACTTTAAAAAAAATCAATGCTAGAGGATTTTTTTTGCCTTTTTCAATGAGAGAAGAAGGGAAATGTGGGGTTTGAGTATATTACCATCAGCGAGTGATTATACATTAACATCTCAGCGTGTCGGAGTGCGCAGCAAGCCATGACTCGGCCTCTTCTGGTCAGACCTCCGTAGCGTGCACACGCACCCACGGAGAGCTGCCGTTTTCGCATTTCGCCATTTGGGGCCACACATCAACGACCACCGCAAAACTCTCAATTCTAAATAATACAGAAGCTTCCCGAATTCACCTGGTCTTGACAATCTGCAAGAGTAAACATAAATTGGAGAATCTCACTACACAAGAGATAGTAACAATAATACAAATATCATAACATTCAATCAATGTAGCTGGTTCGGAACAATCCGACTCAACGACAGTCTACGAAACTTAGCATAGTGCAGACTTCAAAGCATTTCCATTTCCCAACATGAAAAGTTTTGTTGAAATTCTCCAAGGGACCGCACCATCCTGAGATTGGTAATTGAACAATAATTCAACCACCTCAGTCGCGACGGCAAAAATGTCTCTCTCGTCGAACAGCGCTCCCCGGATTCTGCCGTGCCGTGAAATAATCTCTTCACGCTTTCGTGACATCCAATCATTCGCGCTTCCGCGTGTGGCCCCACCGAAACACTCCAAACACCTTCCAAGCGGTGGAATTGAGATGGTGGATGGGTTCAGCCTTCGTGTTCCTTAATTTAATTGTGTCTCTAAATCTTTTTAAAGCACTTTTCATTAGCGGCGAAAATCGGTCCGCATCGTCGTAGTTGGTCGTTCTCCGCGGAGGCCAGCCGACAAGTAGCAGATTGCGTCAAGGACGAAAAGGCTCTCAACTTGAACTGGTCGCTGGCGGTCGAAGCGGTGGTAGGGGATGTGATAAACGGAAGAACAGCATTTCGAGGCCACACAAAGTGGGTTAGTTCCGGCCGGATTTTACGGTATAAACAGCGACACCCCCCTCGGCTTAGGGCGCTTTCGGTGGCGGTTGGCGATGGCACAAATTAAAAACCCCCCAGCCCGCGAGTGGTGGAGAGTGAATAAATTTACGTTTTTGAATTATTAAATTTTGGTCGTTGTATTCTGGCCCGGGGGTACCGCCAAATGAACGAAAGAGGAATGGAAAGGCATATCTCATTTAACGGAAGAAATTTACGCCTGATTCCGGTATGGTTGGGCTCCCGAGAAGAGAATGACGTCAAATCGAAATAGATTTTTTTGTGATTACCATTTAAACTCAAAATAAAAACAATGTACACAAGAAATATTGATAGTTTGAAATTTCTTATATTACGTTTTGAAATGGTGATATTGAGCTGGATAGACTTTAATACAACTCTTCTATCGGGTAACCGTTCCATTTATATGCCTTTGGAGTGGGTGGCCATCAAGCCTAAATAATAATTTTTAGCAAGATTAGTGTTTATCAAAGGGATTTTGAAACATGCTCAATCGCTTCACACCATTATGGTATTTTGATTGGGGTCTACTTCTAGGATGGATTCAAATTTCCCATGCATGCCATGACACGTTGTTGAATGATTCAAAATACATACCATAATTGAGATACACATCTTCCTTTTTTGGGGAAACAAATTTCTCTAAGCGGTCGTGACCCGATGAATGTTGTGTATCATTGTTGATTTATACGGCTCGGCATTGGATATTCCTCTAATGGACAATACCTTCCACTCAGTACAATTCGACCATCTCATGCATATCGACGTTTGCTCGCGAGGGAAATATGTTCACAATTCGATCCGGTTCAGCAGCGACGACGGCGAGTGGTCAGGTCGGATGATCGAGTGGAATGAAAAGAGAGCGAGAAATCTTCAAATCATTAACGAGCTACAGACGTATCGTGATGTTACGATTCGAACTATCGGAACGTGACGGGACCTTAATCACAAAAGAATGCTATGAATCATCATCAGCTCTGACCGTCCGAACGATGCCAGTCGCCCCAAAACGAGGAGGTATCACTTCCTAAATGCATGTATAATAAATATCAGATCGAAATGGTCGCTCCTTTCCATCCGTGCTGGGGATGATGTGCCCCATCCGGCTTCGGGTCCAGTGAAATGGACAAATAGACCGAAGCAGAATGGACCAGATAGAAGACCAACGCGAAGTCGTGAAAAAATGAATCTAATACGAAAAAAGAAACGATATTTCAAAAGAAAGCAATCAATATTTTTTGTATTGTGTATGCTGCCATACAAAGGCACTCTTCTTCATACCTTTCGTCTAATGCCAACCCGGATCGCGTAGCAATATCTTGATCGTTTTTTTTTGGGATAGCACAACAGTGGCCCACCACCACCGCCTTCAACAGTTTTGTATCGCAAACAGAACGATTTGCTCATCATCACCCACGATGGATTTCAAAAGAGTGCAGGAATTTTGCGCCTCCTAAAACTGGCTATATGATAAACTGGATAGCATTGTCTGTAGTTGTCTTATAGTTCGGGCTTGAACCATTAAAGTGACTGTATGAGAACTCTCGAAAGTCATCAAACATTATTATTCGGTATAGAATTTTCTGTATCTGTCTCATGAGTTTGTTTTGGCATATTTTTTATAATCCTGGCACAGTATATTAAGGTATAAATAAATCAAATGTTTTCAATTGAGTTAGTTAGCTAAAAGGTTGGACAAATGTGGTTTCAAGGCATGAAGATTTTTATATTTTGAAGATGATATTCTTCTTCTACTTAAATGGCTATACATTCCACCTGGAACTTGGTCTGCTTTTCAACTTAGAATGTTTCTCACCCAAATACATCATAGACTGGATCGAGAATCGAACTCACTATCTCCGGATTGAAAATCCTACGCCTTTACTCGCAAGGCTGACTGGAGACCCGGAAGATGATATTAGTACTGTAAAACCTCTCTTTACGCTCCCTCCTTTTACGCTCCCTCCTTTTACGCTCCCTCTTTTTACGCTCAAAATTCCAAATAACGCTCCCTCTTTTTACGCTCCAAATTCGAAATAACGCTCCCTCTTTTTACGCCCTATAGGAGCGTAAAAAAAGTTTCAAGCATTTATATGAGGCAAATTTGGATTAGTTTCGGAGGTTGGTTTTAGATGATCTAAGTACTGCGGATGTTCTAGAAACAGAATATAGGCTTGCATGCGCAGTGGTATTAGCTGTTGTCATGATCTACGAACTCCACACAGTCAAGATCTGTTGATCAACCTTCGTAACGGAGACAGTTATTTAAGAATAAACAAGTTGTGTGACCCCTTCTTGGTATATGTTTGTATTCCAAGTAGTTCTTGTTGTTGTCGTGGGCTCCAGGAAGTCTACGAACTCCACAGAGTCAAGGTCTGTGGATCAACCTCCGTAATGGAGGCAGTTATTGAAGAATAAACAAGTTGTGTGACCCCTTCTAGGTATATATTTGTATTTTAAGTAGATCTTGATGTTGTCATTGATGCCAGGTAGTCTACGAACTCCATGAGTCATGGTCTGTGGATCAACCTACGTAACGGAGACAGTTATTGGAGAATAAACAAGTTGTGTAACCCCTTCTTGGTATATGTTTGTATTCCGAGTAGTTCTCGTTGTTGTCGTGGGCTCCAGGTAGTCTACGAACTCCACAGAGTCAAGGTCTGTGGATCAACCTCCGTAATGGAGGCAGTTATTGAAGAATAAACAAATTGTGTGACCACTTCTGAGTATATGTTTGAATTCCTTGTAGTTCTTGTTGTTGTCGTGGGCTCCAGAAAGTTTACCAACTCCATAGAGTCAAGGTCTGTGGATCAACCTCCGTAACGGAGACAGTTATTGGAGAATAAACAAGTTGTGTAACCCCTTCTTGGTATATTGTTTGTATTCCAAGTAGTTCTTGTTGTTGTCGTAGGCTCCAGGTAGTCTACGAACTCCACAGAGTCAAGGTCTGTGGATCAACCTCCGTAATGGAGGCAGTTATTGAAGAATAAACAAGTTGTGCGACCCCTTCTAGGTACATATTTGTAATTCAAGTAGATCTTGATGTTGTCATTGATGCCAGGTAGTCTACGAACTCCATAGAGTCAGGGTCTGTGGATCAACCTCCGTAATGGAGGCAGTTATTGAAAAATAAACAAGTTGTGTGACCCCTTCTGGGTAAATGTTTGTATTCCTTGTAGTTCTTGTTGTTGTCGTGGGCTCCAAGAAGTTTACCAACTCCATAGAGTCAAGGTCTGTGGATCAACCTCCGTAACGGAGACAGTTATTGGAGAATAAACAAGTTGTGTAACCCCTTCTTGGTATATGTTTGTATTCCAAGTAGTTCTCGTTGTTGTCGTAGGCTCCAGGTAGTCTATGAACTCCACAGAGTCAAGGTCTGTGGATCAACCTCCGTAATGGAGGCAGTTATTGTAGAATAAACAAGTTGTGCGACCCCTTCTAGGTATATATTTGTATTTCAAGTAGATCTTGATGTTGTCATCGATGCCAGGTAGTCTACGAACTCCATAGAGTCAAGGTCTTTGGATCAACCTCCGTAATGGAGGCAGTTTTTGAAGAATAAACAAATTGTGTGACCACTTCTGGGTATATGTTTGAATTCCTTGTAGTTCTTGTTGTTGTCGTGGGCTTCAGGAAGTTTACCAACTCCATAGAGTCAAGGTCTGTGGATCAACCTCCGTAACGGAGACAGTTATTGGAGAATAAACAAGTTGTGTAACCCCTTCTTGGTATATTGTTTGTATTCCAAGTAGTTCCTGTTGTTGTCGTAGGCTCCAGGTAGTCTACGAACTCCACAGAGTAAAGGTCTGTGGATCAACCTCCGTAATGGAGGCAGTTATTGAAGAATAAACAAGTTGTGCGACCCCTTCTAGGTACATATTTGTACACTAAATTAATGATTTCGTGTGTGTTACTTCTACGTGAAGAGCGATTCCAAGCAACAGCATCAAAATTTAAGAAAATTTTTAATTCATGATTTTCTATTGAGTTGAAACTTTGCACAGTTTTTCAATTTCATCTAAATCGTCATTTTTCGATATCAAATCTTCATATTGAGTCACGACTAACTTTTCAAAAGGGTGTATGTGAAAATGGTTCAAAAATATTTAAAAAGCTGCACAGCAAAAACGGAATGTTCGATTGTTATGATTTTTTCAGCAAAGTTAGACAACTAAATGGTGATTCTTAAGAAAATGTGCACAGTAAAAAAAAATTTTTTCGCCATTAAAAAGATCATATTTGTCACAAAACTCAAATATCTCAAAACCCTATCTTTTTTCGAACGTAATTTTTTTAGGGAAAACGGTCCATTATATTAGCTATCTACCATAAAAATTGGTGATGGTAAACTAATAAACAAAAAAGTTATGACATTTCAAACATTTCACAATTTTCACATATAGTAAACAAAAAAAAATTTCCGTGTATTTTTTTTTTTCAAGAATCGCAGTTTGATGCTGATTTTATTGTTAAGGGCCTTGCGTGAGTTAAACAAGTTGTTTGTATGATATTCCATATTTATGTATTCATCGATATTATGTATATTATATGTATAAATATTATATGTATAAATAAATAAAAATGAATTAATATTATCCTAAGTATTAAATTAAATGTGGCAGTTACACAATGTTGTTATAGAAACTCTAAGAGTTTTGGGTTTGAATTTTAGTATGGGTTATGATATCATGAAAACAGTTTATTAATACTTATTTTTATTTATTTTTATTCAAATTTTTAAAATATCGAACACTTTTGAATTATTATCAGCACAGTTTGAGTATAGTTTTGCTTTAATTTTATTTTCCGACAATGGAATGAAACAATGAAATTTTGGGTTCCTTGGATCGTTTTTCGCGTTATTAAATTGCTCGCTGAGCTCTGAAGCCTTTATTTCGTACTCTTCAGTAGTAGTAAAACAAAATGATAATTTGGTTAAATCTTTTCTTTTCTACGATTTGCCCAATCAAAAAGTTCTTTCGCAGTTTTAATTGGATGCTCACGTTCTTTGGCTAAACTTGCTCTTGTGGCCATGCGCTTTATTGTTCCTCCAATAGCATCACAAGGACCTTTGCCATGTGATGTAGCAAA
Organism: Armigeres subalbatus; assembly: GCF_024139115.2. Taxonomy (NCBI): domain Eukaryota; kingdom Metazoa; phylum Arthropoda; class Insecta; order Diptera; family Culicidae; genus Armigeres; species Armigeres subalbatus. Next base: position 446,814,035 of record NC_085140.1, read on the forward strand.
AATGCCATTCTGCATCAATTCCGTACATTGATTTAAATTGACATAGGCTCGAAAAATTCTTACGATTTTTGTACTGCGACGCTGCTCCATCAGACATGAAATATATCTTTTTGACTTCTTTATGCTTATCAACGCGTAAAAAGTTAATCATTTTTTCAATGAACAAGTTTACGGATACTGAATCGTGTCTTAAATCTTCGGAAATTATAATAAAACTTAAGTGTTCAATTTGCGTACTTCCATTAAAATAAATAACGAATGGATGAATTGTAGCTTGTTGTACGTTCCAGTGATGGGACTGCACTTCATCTTGCAATACAAAGCTGTAATTTTCAGAAAAATCACAAATGACTAAAAATTCACCATTTTGTAATTTTCGTATTTGTATTTTTCGTATTTTTTAAAAAGCTGGATTGTTCTGTTTTAATGAAATCGTGAGGGATTAAACTTTCTAATTTCAAGCAAAAATATGACACAAACTCATCTACAGGTTTTACAATAGTTTCTATGTCACACCTATCCGTGGTCACCCATTGCTCAAATGATAACTGATCAATATATTTTTCTTCAAACTCAGCGAATAAAGTATTTTCCAATGATGAAGAATCTGGACAATCCGAACAAGATCGTAGATAGCAATTTGATGTTGTATTTTCACACAAAAGACTACCAGTTAACATTTTAATATCCTTTGTTAAATTGATTCTTTTCAAACTATGTAAAATAAGATTAATATTCTCATGGGTTGTGCACACACACATTATGTGTTCCTGAATTGGAAAGAAGCTTACATTGCCTTGGCCGAAGGCTTGCAAATGAGGAAAAACCTATTTTAATATTATCGTGAATTTCCTTGAAGCGTGTGTACGCTTCTTTCAAAGTCGTCATCATTAATCGTTTTTGGATTGCTTGACGCTTTCCATCTTTTTTTTACTGATACATAATCTTTTTGACCAGGCATAGCTCGACTTACTTCATCATCTTCAAAATATTGAACTACTATTTCTTTTGTCTCATCTGTTAATGCAGTACTAGACCTAGTATTTTTGGTTGAAAGACAGTTATTCTTCAATTGTTTTGCCTCTTTTACTGTATTTCTATTGGTTTTGAACTCATCAATGGCATCCTGAATAGACCACGAACTTGGCAGCATCGACAAAATCAATAATTTTTCTTTCCTTGTCGTGGCTGCATTCGAGAACCTTTCCTTCATATTTATAATTACCTCATCGTAGTCTGTATTTTCCACATCATCAGGTCCTAATTTGAAGAGGTTTCTTCGTACAGCTTCGTTTATTTCACGGTATTTTTCTCCGGGTAATAAACGTAGTCCATCTTACTCCATTTAATCGGAGTCACTTTTATCCCAGCTATGCCCTCGTTAAAGCGTTCGATGTTGACCTTTTGGATACACTCATCTTCCGATTGATTTGTTGAAACAGATTTCGCTGATGGTACGGTGGCAAGGCTCTCAGCACTTAATACTTCTGGTAATTCCTCAGTTGTTGTCGATACATCTGGCAATTCCTCAGTTGCTGTCGTTTTCGAACTTCCTGCGCTCTGCTCAACCGATGATATACAGATTGCTCTTTTGTCAACGTTTAGACGGCAGGACGTGCAAATGCGTAAATTTGTATTCAATGTGGACATTGGAGCATAACCAGTCGCTTTCAGTTTATCTATGGTGCTTTCGGTGAGATTTCGTAACTCTTTTGAACACTTTTTTCCATCAAACGGCCTACAACAGTTGAGAAAGCGGCTACTCATGTTGTTCGTAATATTTCAATAAACAAAATCACTTTTAAGTTTTTACTGACTAGTTTGGTGTCATTTGTTTGACTGAAGAAAAAAATTACTATAGGATCTTTAACAGCCTGAGTAGTAGTAGTTGGTTTGCGGTGTCGTGGGCATTGTCATGGTATGTACCGATCATGCATTTGTTGTGGTTGAAGAGACCCGTTTCCGCCCGATCATAAAGTCTATTCTCTAAGAGGTATATTTTTTGCAGGTAAACTATAGACGTACACGTGTATATAAATCTTTGATTTTGCAGCTTTTGTCTTAAAATAACATTTCTGATATGTTTCTATCAACGTTATTATCAACAGGTTTCAACACTATTAAAAGAATTTTTCGCCAGTCACGTGCAATGAAAATTATGACACTATCAATACTTTTGATCACAACACTGGATCGTGTCTAAGTTTCTTATAGATGCTATGAATAATTAAATCAAAATATCATGAAAACAACTTGTTTAAATCACGTCCCTTAACAATAAAATCTGCATCAAACTGCAATTCTCGAAATAACTTACACAGAAAAAATTTTTTTTTTACTAAATGTGAAAATTGTGAAATGTTTGAAATGTCATAACTTTTTTGTTTATTAGTTTACCATCACCAAATTTTTATGGTAGATAGCTAATATAATGGACCGTTTTCCCTAAAAAAATTACGTTCGAAAAAAGATAGGGTTTTGAGATATTTGAGTTTTTGTGACAAAAATGATATTTTTAAAGGCAAAAAAATTTTTTTTTTACTGTGCACATTTTCTTAAGAATCACCATTTAGTTGTCTAACTTTGCTGAAAAAATCATAACAATCGAACATTCCGTTTTTGCTGTGCAGCTTTTTAAATATTTTTGAACCATTTTCACATACACCCTTTTGAAAAGTTAGTCGTGACTCAATATGAAGATTTGATATCGAAAAATGACGATTTAGATGAAATTGAAAAACTGTGCAGAGTTTCAAATATTTTCGAAATGGTCGCTCAGGATCGACTGACATGCCCCCGTGGAATGCCTCTGAAGTTAAACGATTTACAATGATATGGAAATGCTAATATCATCTTCCAAACTTGGACGTACATGTTCATGATAGCATTAGAGGCGAAAGTATAGAATTGATAGTTCCGTTAGGATACGGCAGGCATGAAGAATGTTTTTATAGAAGTCGATTTGAAAGCGAGCGGAGGGCAATATTTGTGATGGCACATATCGCACGACCTTCCTTCTGCCAAGCTCCCGTATGAAGGGGGAGGGAAGAATATCAGTGTGGAAGCCAGTGGAGATATATCAGTTTGTATCATATGATACTGACCGTTGACCGAAAAGTGAGAGATAATAACTGAGCTCAGATAATAGCCTTGATTAATGTTTTATGTTCAGAAGAGTTTGCACCAACTTTTTCAGAATTTTAGACGGATTATGTTCATACACAGCTTTCAAAACGATAACAGCTATACATTTATAAATCCCTGAAGAAGATGTAATATAACATCGAAACGTCGGTAAATGGATAATAAGTAGTTGTTTAACTGCATTGAGACTGCGAAGCCGAGAAAAAATCCCTGTGATTCAATATGTGTGTTTTGAGACTTCAGACTATTTTTCATGCATTCCGTATCGGAGCAACGATAAAAAAATTAAATTTCGTTTTTCTGTTTCCTATATTTTGTTGCTTCCTGTTGTTTGATAATCTGTGGAGGACCGTGCTCCGTCAAACGAAGCGACGCGCAATGAAAATGCACAAACCACCAAGCGCGGATAATTTACGTTCGGTGTTCTCGTTGCGCTTACCATGAATAAGCGATGGCAGTTAAAAATCGGTAAACCAACCAATCCCGTACGTGCATCGCAAGCACAGACATCAAAATCTTGCAATTTACGGGCTGGGCTATAATTCTCAGTTTATTTAAGATTTCACGGAAAGCGAACACGAATGCAGCTGGGAGCCTGAAAAGAGCCGTTTTGGGTGGATCTACATACGTCCTAGTTCTCGTCTGAATCTCGCGGTTGATGTTCGTTGAGCGTTTGTTGTAGTCCTCAACCGCGATACGCTCGAAGAAATCGTTTACAAAGCTGTAAATGTAGGTGGCATGGCTCTCCTCCTTCCGTGGTTTCCGGTTTGGTTGGTTGTCGTCCTTGACAATGTTTTTCTAAGCCTTGCTGTCGCTGCCCGTCGTAGTAGCTGCCGCCGGCTTTTGGTGCCATGATGTTTGGTTATTCAATGCTTCGACAAATTGAGGTGATGTCTGTATGTGTGTATGTATGTACGTGTGTAGCCTTAGCCTTATTCGATTTGCTTACAGGTTGCATTCAACGCGGATTTTTTCCTTATTTTTTGATATTGAAAATTGGATTGGATCAAGCCATTGCGTTATGGAATTATTAAAAAAAAACCTTTTTTTCCCCAAAAAATGTTAAAAACTGCTGCAATACACTCAAATGAATACAAATATAAGTGAATTGATGGTAAAAACAGAATCTATCTCTTTGATGTGCAATTTTGACCTCTTTTATGTGCTTCTCTCGTTACATTTTATAACATACGAGAAGGCACAATCACAGCTAGGCGGATTATTCTAGGTTTTTCTATTATGGATTTGGATTTGGGTTGTTATTAATGCACGAGAAAGGCGCAATCACTGCTAGGTGAAAAAATCTGGGTTTTTTCGACAGTCAACAGTAGTTTAGAGTGATAGTTGTTGTCAGATTCGTGATAACCTATGAAATGAGATCAATGAAAATAGTTTGGAATATCCGTCGAATTTTTCACACTTCGAAAGAGTATATAGCGGATTTTTCATTCTTTCCAAAGCTAAGAATATAGTGCGGATTATGAGAACAATTTCCAATGTTTGTCACAATTAAACTATGAATTGCTTATTTTAACATACTAATCTGACTTCTTAGTTTAATATTTTTTGGCGATCTAGTCTGATCTTACAGACTAATTATTTAACAATTAAGGACTGTCACGACAGACCCCCGTAACGCTGGGTAGACACCTTTGCGTGGTGTGTTACGGTGTAAGATCTACCACGGTCACAATGTCAGCTACAGGCAAGTCCTGACCCAACGAATACCTTCCTCAATATCCAACTCCGTAGTACTTATGAGGGTGTCGCTGAGTCGGGGGCCTCTCGTTAAGTAAGTACTATATCAACACTTCCCTCCCTCCCAAGTTACGGTGAAGATGGGCGTGGCCAGGAGTAGTAATCCTCATGCTTTTGTGATTTTTATTCTAGATTAAAATCAAGGACAACACCCACCTTGATTTCTGATAGCAATCTGAATCTGAATCTGAAAAACATGAGTATCACTAGTGTCCAATTTACGAAGTACACCGTAACTATGCTATGCTATGCTATTAAGAACAGTCACGACAGAGTCCGAACAATGGCTGCCACAATGGTCGTTTTAGCCCTCACGAGGAAGCGAAGACTTACAAGTTGTTCTCACTGTTGCACATAGATTGGTATAGAGTTCAATTTGAGTTCTATCGCGATTCAAGATTGCCTTACATGGAAGGCTAAATTTTGGATGAATTCCAAAATATACAGCAGAGTAATATCCTTAAATCACAAGGCTGTACTTAGAGCGATTTCGGAGCGCGAATTTTGTTTGCTAATTTATAGCAACAACAAAAATGACATTAAACATGCTGTTTGCTATTTAATATATCGAAACGCATGCTTTGATGCAACATAAATTGAATTGGGTTTTTTAAAATTTTGATAAACATGTTGTTTTTTCTCATTCACTCGTTAGAACACCTTTTTCTGACCTACAGCATATTTTTTTCACACTCATGGACCCTCAATTTGATGTTAAAATCCATTTTTTAGTTTTTAAAAATTTGACTGTTTGGCAGTTAGCACACAGGTTGACAGCTCGGCCCATAGTAAAATCAAGTTAGGGGTTAGGGCGCGAAATTATTATGTTTTTCGAAATTAATTTAAAATAGTTCCCGAGAGTGCACCAAAATTCATGATATTTTGGATTTAGACTCAAACATAAATACTGACCTTTTGCTTCTGCTGGCTGAATCGCTTCTTAAGTTCTCGAGTACCAACAAACTGTTAACTTTTTATTCTGTCACAGTTCGGATAAGAAAAAATAGATTATTTTTGCTTAGAATACAATTAGCCGTGCTTAGCCCTCCTTGGCCGTGCGGTAAGACGCGCGGCTACAAAGCAAGATCATGCTGAGGGTGGCTGGGTTCGATTCCCGGTGCCAGTCTAGACAATTTTCGGATTGGAAATTGTCTCGACTTCCCTGGGCATAAAAGTATCATCGTGTTAGCCTCATGATATACGAATGCTAAAATGGTAACTTGGCTTAGAAACCTCGCAGTTAATAACTGTGGAAGTGCTTAATGAACACTAAGCTGCGAGGCGGTAATGTCCCAGTGGGGGATGTAATGCCAATGAAGAAGAAGAAGAAGAACAATTAAAGTGAACTTACTCAATATTGGAGGGACCATCGAGTTAGGGAGATATAGAGATTGGGAACACATTTATATTTGACCGAATACCATTCGGCCGAATAGTTAAAATTTATTTCCTTATTAAGTGAAGTGAGAAATTAAATGTTCCAAGTGAATAGTGAAAATAAGAAGGAAGATATACAAAGGAAGAAAACGAGAGAGAGGAATAAACTCGTTTCTTTCTACTTGTTTCCGCTCCTCAATTCTCAAATCTTGCCACTCCCTTCTCACAACTCACTGCTCATTCCACATTTCTCACTTCTCACTACTTACTTCTTACTTCTTTCTTCGAGCATCTCGCTTCTCACCTCCCTTTTCCCACTATTCTCTTCTTACTTCATACTTCCCACTACTCATTTCGCACTTTGCACAACTCACTTCGCACTTCTTGCTTCACATTTTTCACCTTTCACATCTTTCACACCTTCCCTTCCCACTTATAACTTCATATAGCTCAATTCTTCACCTACCATTTCTCACTTATCACTTCTAACTTTTCACTTCTCACTACTACTGCGCACTTCTCACTTCTCACCCTCAATTTCTCACTTCTCATTTTTACTTAGACTTTCTCACTGTTCATTTCTCACTTCTCACTTTTCACTTCACACTTCGAATTTATCACTTCTCACTGCTATTTCGCATTTCGAATTTCTCACTTCTAACTTCTCACTTCCTACTACTCACTTCTTACTTGGCACTTCTAACTTGTCACTTTTTATATTTACTTATTTATAGTCCATGTCTGGCTTCTCATTTCTCAGTTATCACTTTCCACTTCTTACTTTTCACTTATTATTTTTCATTTTTCACTACTCACTTCGTACTTCAAATTTTTCACATCTATCTTCTCACTTCTTGTTTCTCACTTCTCACATCTTACTTCGCACTGCTCACTTCCCACATCTCACTTCTCCCTTCTCACTTATAACTTCTTATATGTCACTTCTGACTTCTCGTTTCTAACTTATCACTTTTCACTTCTAACTTCTGACCTCTCACTACTGAGTACCACTTTTCACTTCGAATTTCTCATTTCTTACTTATCATTTCCCCCTTCCCACTACTCACTTCTCACTTTGCACTTCACACTTCGAATTTTTCCCTTTTACCTCTCTCTATATTTCTCATTTCTTCTTTTTAAATTTTTTTTACTTCTCACTCATCAGTTATTACTTCTTATATCTCACTTCTGACTTATCATTTCTAACTTCTAACTTTTCATTTCTCACTTATTACTTTTCACTTCTCACTACTCACTTCGCATTTCAAAATTTTCACTTAATTCTCACTTCCAACTACTCACTTCTCGCTTCTAACTTATTATATCTTTCTTTTCACTTCTCATTTCTCACTTCTCGCTTATCTCTTCTCACCTATAACTTCTAACTATATCGTGCATGTACATAACTGTTTCTAACAACATCGAGTTAGCAAGGTGAAGATGCATTGGAAAATTACTTCGATTAAGCGAAAATATCGAGTTAGGGAGCTTCGAGTTACGGAGAGTTCACTGTAAATAGGATGGTATCTTCGGCTTGAATCAACATTTCGAAAGTAAATGTAGTGAGGTATCTACTAAAATTTTGTTTTTAGGAAAAATTTGAGAAACCATCAGGGCTCCCGATTGAAGCGATTTGAATAGGATTAGTAGGTCTTCCAGTTTCCTGTTGTTAGCTTTCAGTGGAAAAAGAGCTGACTTTTAACTAAGCTGACTAAAAGTTGCTATGGAATGTGTAAATTAGACTTACCCAGGATAGGGACATTAGTTGTCGAATTCTCCGGGGCACCCCCAAGGATTGTCCCTTTGGGTGAGATATTAATCTTTGAAAATTTCAGATCAATCGCTTGTTGCATAAGCTGGCACAGCTTATTTGAAGTTTGCATGAGGGTTTCAGCTTAAATACATATGAAAATACACCTCCGTCACTCTTTCGTTCGCTCAGAATTGCAGCAAAGGTAGTTGATATGTTGAAGATGTGCAACAAGCGATTGATCTGAAATTTTCTGATATTTATTTTCTCACCCAAAGGGACAATCCTGGGGCTGCCCCGTAGAACTCGACAACTTTTTTTCTCCCCAGGGTCAGTCTAGTGCTAATGAATCGTTTGTTTGAGAAGGTGCAAATGTGACATCTTCGTTAAAAATGAATTCTCATGCAAAAATACGTAGTCTGGTAAGAAAAACTCGAAACAATAACCTTCGTTAAGAAAGAACATTAAACATGTTCATACACTTTGAAGTGCAATTGTAGAGTATTGCAGTTCGAAAAAATGGAGGATTCGGCACTTTTTTTTAACAGTTTTCTCAAAATATGGATAGAAGGACTTGCTTCTCAAGCAAAAGATTCAATTGTTCGGCTCTGTAGTTTTTCGCTAGTATTTTCAAATATTACGTAAAGTTTAAAGTTGATTGCCACTTGGCCATACACGAATCTTCTTCTGGTAGGAGATATTCTGTTAGTCCCGTGGATCATGCTTATGAAACTACCACACCAATTCATGGCCCTTCATATGGGAGTGTGATGAAGTGCAAACAATAATATCAACAGGATTGAATCATTCGTTAGGTATAATCAGTGTCTATTTAGTTGACGAAATTGATCAAGGTGATTAAATTAACCATCAGCAAAGTAATGAGGGAGTTCGGGGGCCGTTTGTCGAAAGCCTCTGGGGCATCCCGACTCGATAGCAATGTTGTACGACAATTCGCATGGCAAGATTGTTTCGATAGCTGAATCGAGGAAAAAAGAAAGCCAGGAGCTGCAGCGAGGATAATATTTTGACCAACTGTTCAGCAAGATAGCATCTCCATGAAGAATTAGAAATTTTCCATAAAAAAATAGGAAACTGTCAATTAAGAAATCACGGTATGAGCAATGAATAAGTATAAAATTTCCATAATGCAAAATTTCCAAAAGCAATTATTCAACTATATTTTGTATAAACAAGACATCACAATGCTCTACGAAAAAATACAATATTTCCATAAGTAAATCATGAATAACAATTACAAAATTTTCCACAAACTTTTTTTTCTCCATAAAAAATTAAAAACTTTCCTCAAAATAATCAGTAGAGGCCAATAAAAAATGAGAAAATCCCATAAAAAATAAAAAAAAATATATAATATTATAAAAAATAAAAATCAATATTAAATAAAAATCAATATAAATGATAAAATATTCCATGAACTTTAAACGCTTTTAAAGATGGAGTTATCTATGAAAAAAATTGTCAGTTTTATTGCTTTTTATATTTCTTCAGTGCTTTTATTTATTTTTTCTTGAAAAGTTTTTTTTTTCAATTTTTTTTTAATGGAAATTTTGTATTTTTTTTCGTGGAACATTTTGATATTTTCATGGAAAATTCTACTTTCATAATCATAATTTTTGCTTTTAAAAGAGCTTTGTCGAAAATTCTCAATTTATTGCTCATACTCTGATTTCTTGATAGGTAATTTCCTATTTTTTATGGAAAATTTCTATTTTAGTCGCAAACAAGCTGGGGCAGCGAGTGGTGACTGCAATCATGCATCGAGCTAAGAATTAAATCGTACCGTCGACTTACAAGAAGGGGACTTTAGTTTGCGAGTAACAAAACAAGTCGACTAAAACACGATCGCGGAAGCTGTACACGATGATGCTGATAAAGGTTGGTTGCCTGATATAATCCGACGGTTAACAAATTTTGGTCAAAGTCTGAAAAGAATTAGCTGTGTTTTAGAATAATATTATTTTAGAAAATATATTTTTATCAATAAACACATTGACAGATTCACATATATTTTTGTTTTGAAATTTTAATGTAAACACCCTTAAACCAAAAGGATATGGCAACGATTGATCTTCGACGCACACAAATTTGTTCTACATTTCTGCGCAACAATATTCGGTTAAAACGATGAATAAGTTGTTATTCGCACTTTTCAATCTTTATGATCTTAGTGTTCACCTCCTCCTGCAGAAGCCACCTCGACACTATGGTGACATCATATTGCTACCAACGTGACCCTTCCCACCGTAGGCGTACCTTCGCATCAGCAACGAAGCACTGTGTCGAACGTTTTGTGTGCACTACTTGAATTATTTAAAATGTTTAATGGGTGCCCCTCCCGGGTTCGTCATATTTTCAACTTCAGCAGCGTCGTTGGTCGGCCACCATCAGCCACGCGGCAAGAAGCCTCCCTGCTGCTACTGTAACTGCTACTGCAGCTCCGGTTCCTCGGCTCGTGTTTGTCAAGCATTGGGAATTTAGCTACGTAATTTAATTCGAATGTACTTGGCTCGCTGAAGATTTCCACTCTGCAGGCCCGAAAATCGTCGCCACTGAGGGCGCATTCTAGTAGCGAAATAAGAGAGTGTTGGCATATTGCTAAAGAAATTTCAAAAAGTTTTTTTTTTCTTTTTCTTACAGGACTACACAACGCCACTAATTTTGGCTGCTGCAGGAGGACACACCGCCTGCGTTATAGAACTGCTGGAGCAAGGAGCGGATCCCAATGCAAGACGAGTTGTAAGTACAAGGCAAAGCAGTTTCCTGGAAATATTTAGGGCAACATCATAAGGCATTTAGGCAGTACCCGCATTAAGTCGACAGGAGCTTATACCTGGCGTTTTTTGGGGTGATGCAGTGCAATGGGAGAAACAAAATTTCAAATTGTCTAAATTAGCTACAGTACTCGAGTGGACCCTCGAGTTCGAGTGGGTACCAGCTTCGGGGCAGCGTAATTCGTTGAATGCTTGTATCGCATGAATAATTCATCGTCATCATCAGCCAGCGGTTTGCGGAATCGGTGCATTTGATTTCGGGAAATTTAATTTCCATTACACATGCCGTTAAGTACTCTGGATGGATGATGTTTGTGCTTCAGAAGTTGATGGCTTTATCATTGATGCTGTCTTCCACGCTGAGCTTTATTATATATTCTGTCTCTTTTGCCTGAGCGTATCATTCTCAATAAAGAATACGCTTTCGGAATAATTGAAATAACCCAAATTTGCATGTTTGAAATTTGTTTATCTTCTATAACATATTTTCGTAAAAAAAATTGTATACTAGCAATTCTGCAAATTGGTTTTAAAGGAGTTTAGATCTATGATGAATGAATTTCTTGTGTCTGTATGAAAATAAATTAAACCTGAAAATGAATTCAAGCATGAACCTATCTTTATGACCATAATTGGTTTGTCATAAAGAGTAGAAAGACAGTACAAAACTTTGTATTTAGTTTAATTTTTTATTTGGTAATGAAGAGTGATAAAAATGTTTGAACAGTTAGATATATTCTACAGCTTCTCATATCTAATATTTTCAGACTGGAACAACGGCTCTTTTCTTCGCCGCCCAGGGCGGCTTTGTCGACGTCGCCAGGATATTGCTGAAGTCCGGTGCACCAGTGGACTGCTCCTCGGTTGTAAGTATAAGTAGCCAGCCAATCAGCCTTTCTATTCTTATTCATCAACTGCAGTAGAAGCAATTCGCCAACCTGTCAATCGGATTTTTTTCAATTTCTGCTAGACTAATACCTCGCAGCGGGTAGGTTCGCTTCTAATGCACTTTTTCCCTGGGGTCCGTGCTGGCTTCATTCAAACGATGTCATTCTCATCGCTCCTTGGCATTATAGCGTTGTTCCATCATCCATTAGTTGTCGTTGGTGTCCACGCCACGGTGCGCTCCCAGAACATTGTGTAAATGAATATTTTTTAATTAAATCCTTTTTTCTTTTCCTTCTTTGCTGTTGCTGCTGCGTTGCCGGTCTTCTCACACCTTCCGGGACTTTTGGCGTTATGAAATTTCCGGCGCTCGTTCGGAAGGACGGTGGTACGCCACTGTTCGTCGCCTGTCAGGGCGGTCACGAGAACATGGTTAGCGAGTTGCTCAGCTACGGGGCCAACGTTCATGCCTGCATGAAGGTGAGTGTTTTAAATTAGTTTCTATTATTTTACTGATTTATTAATAAACGCTGGAAAAATCACAGTTTGACGTTATGGAAACTTGTGAAGAAAAATATCTGGAAGCTTTTGTTTGATTTTACATTTCTTTCAGTTTGGATCGTGATTGATAATCAGCAGATTTCACTGAATCAATGGGTATCAATCGCATCGCCTTTTTGAAATAAAATGAAAAATAATAGATCTACTATTATTCTTCCTTTTCCTTCCACTTTTTGAGTTTGTCATATTTTATACCATAACACTGAAGAAGTTTTCAAGGAGGAGACGAACTGATCGTCGTAGAATTATACTGCCTCTAACCGCAAATCGAGCACATCTGTATATGAACACCCATATACAGATGTGCTCGACTTGCGATTAGCGGCAGTATAATTATATGCAAAATATAATGGATTATATTTTTTTTTAAATAAAGTTTGAGATTATTTACTAATAAATAAGCTATTCTAGGTGTTTTGCTAGATATGTACACCATTTTATTATGACAAACTCTATTCAATATCAGATTCAGTTTGGAAAATGCAATAAACTTCCAATGTTTTGTTCCTGACAAGGCAAATTCTAAGATGACAACATTATCTAGAATACGAAGGAAATGTACGCAGCCTCGAGGGCCATGTCACGCCGTCTAAGAAAGGGTTCATTATCAGCTCTTTTAAACAACACCGGCTTCTTCCGCAAGATGGTAGTTCTATTTCATCCCTCCTTGGCACGTGTGCATGTCCATACGAAGAAAAGTTGCAAATGATGTTGGGGGAGGAGCTCGATGATTGAGTTGTGATTGAAAAGTTCATCAAGCTGGTAAAAATTTCATTTTTATTGAACGGATGTTTGCGGATGACAGCTCGCTCGATATGCAATCAACTGCGGGAGATAATTTTACGGGATGGTAAGAGTGGTTAATGGGGTAGTCGATGTTAAAACGTACGATTTAATTTTATTTTAGAATAGTTGAATCCGCCATGGGTACACAAATGCAATGCCTGTAAATTCTTTTTGGTAATAGTGTTATAATATGTTCTTCATACTCAATGCTTTTCACTTGAAACGAAAGCTATTTACATTTAACAACGGTATTTTATTTGCAACTTTCTTTCAAACTGATTTCAAAGAGGCTCGACTTGAAACACTCGTTTTGAGAACGATCGTGCGATCTGCCGAAATATTGTGTTCCGCATTACGTCGTTCAAAAGAAATATTTAGCCGCTTACCAAGGCGATTTATAATATATTTCCTTCCCAGCTAACATACTATTCCTTTCCAATTCGCACATGGAGATGCAGAGGATTCCTCGGTCTCTTGTAGCAATGAGTGTCGAACTAATTTTCCTCCCCTTATCCTAATTGACTGTGAGGACGTGGCCGGCATCGTTATTGGTCTTGAATTTAAGAAGCTGAGAAGCATGTACAGTGAGAAAAGCTTTCTAGCCCGAGAAAGCTATTCAATTGGTGAGCTGTGCATTATTTGTTGTTTCTCGGTCAATCACGACTAGCAACTACGACGGGTACAGTCAATCAAACAAGCTAAGCTCGACTTGAAATACTCGTTTGGGCGAACCAATAGTTAAACTATGATGTTCATTTTATATTAACACACAAGGATACCTAGTTTCGCATAAAAAAACAGTTACACAATCGTGCAGAAAATGGTTGTAACCGGATTGCATTATGGGCTCAAAACTTATGGCCAAAATACATTTTTTTTAAAACGCAAAACCAGTGCAGAAAACTCACTCATTTTTCGGGCACTTATCCTTAACCAATTTGGTCGCAACAAGTTGCATTCAACGAGGAATCCTGTCCCATTGTTTCCTATTGAAAATCGGCCGGATCGCACTATGGGCTCAAAACTTATGGCCAAAATACAATTTTTTACAACCAAAACCCGTTTACATTTTTCGGACACTTTTCCTTAACCGATTTGCTCGCGACAAATTGCATTCGATGGAGAATCCTGTCTTATTGTGTCCTATCAAAAATCGGCTTGATCGCACTATTGGCTTGATGTTTTGCCTCCACGTATACTAAATGTACCGAAAGGCTATAATTGATTAAGCCCCTCCGTAACTCTTGTTGAATTTTAAATCTGTGGACATATGTACTTCAGGACACTCCTCACGGAATCCATGTTTCAAAGTGCTCGCGTTTTCGGGGACACACGATTTGATTTGGAGGCGGCGCACAACTGTCATTTTTGTTGACTTAACTTTGCTGCGTCGCAGCATGCGTGAAATACTAAAAATGACAGTTGTGCGTTGCTTCCGTATCGAGTGATGTGCCCCCGAAAACGCGAGCACTTTTAACTTGGATTCCATGAGGAGTGACCTTAAAACGTTAAAGCTATTCTTACAGTGACAATTTCTATTGATTTTCGATATTGTGTACGTATCTCGATCCTATTGATTTCTTGTTCTCGCCCATTTTAACCGCACAGTTTAATAAAGATCATAGGTATTCAGTAGTTTGGTTGACGGAACCGTGTGTAGATCTAATTAGACTTAAATCGGAGTACTCGCTAACTTTCATCTGCTCAGTTACTAAATTAAATTGTAAAGTTGTATTGCCGTATCTATTCCTCTCACGGATATTTTACTCAATTTCAGCCAAAAACGGGACTACTCATAGCTATGAGTAGTCCCACTTTTAACGAAAAGTGAGTAAAATTTCCGTGGGAATAAAAGAGACGGCAATACAATTTGACTCAGTCACTGAACAACTGAAAGTTAGAGTGTAGGCGATTATTATTCGACCTTCTAGAAACAAATTTTGGTGAGAGGTTGAGGGTGACGAGTTCTAAAGTATCTAGTCGCCCGATTAGGTTCCGGTTTAATCCACTTCTATCTACCACTAGTTCCCAGAGGCACGGCCACGTTGCGAGTCGTGGGTAGGACAAAAACTGGATTTTCAAATCTATACACTACTTTTATGGAATTTCAGCGACTCAAAGGTGAATTTTGTGGTGCCCAGTTTTCTCCGAAAGTGACCGTTGTGGATAGTGTCCGAACAATCCTTGTGTGACCCTAAAACCCGCCGGAAGCCACGATCCTGCCCTAACATCTTGGATATTCGGATATCTTCAAATAATTTAAAAAACTCCCTATGAATATTACAATAATTATTACATTTTTAGTGTTTATACAACATTTCTAACTGGCAGTTTTCGAAAGGAAAGTGTTGCGTACCATCTATGGTGGGTTGCAGATGGCGGACGGTACGTGGAGGAGGCGAATGAACCACGAGTTGCATCAGCTGTTGGGAGAACCATTCATCGTTCACACCGCGAAAATCGGAAGACTGCGGTGGGACGGGCACGTAGTCAGAATGTCGGACAGTAATCCGGTGAAAATGGTTCTCGACAACGATCCGACGGGAACAAGAAGGCGAGGTGCACAGCGGGCAAGGTGGATCGATCAGGTGGAGGACGACTTGCGGACCCTCCGCAGACTGCGTGGTTGGCGAAGTGCAGCCATGAACCGAGCTGAATGGAGAAGTCTTTTATGTGCAGCACAGGCCACTCCGGCCTTAGTCTGATGATAAATAAATAACAAAATTTCTAAAAAGCATGTCTTTAAACATTTTTACGAATTTCCAGAAGTTATTATGGATTCCTGTAAATTTTATAAAATATTGGATGATTTCTCAAGCAATTATCACTAGCTTTTAGGATTTCGAACCTTTAATAAAAATCTTCAGAAGTTTCACTACGATCTATCAGTAAAGCTTATGATCGTCCAAGAATCTCTAAGGATGTTCAGTGCTATTTACGGGTTTTCAAAAATCTCAAAAACAATGCTACTCCGACTTTCAAACCTTTTTTCTTCTAAACTCTCTTGCAAATGTAGGTATATTTGTGAATCCTACAGATTCCAATAAACTCTTTAAAGCTTTCAGAATTCTTCATATAGGCCTGCTACCAGACACCCGGATGTACTAGAATCATCATAAGCTGCTTCATATTCGCATATTTCTGCGATTGTTCTCTCATTTCCTTGTCTAGTTTCTCAACTTTTGGAGATGAGCTAAGCAGTCTAGTGACTACCGCTTCTGCCTTGTAGACAGGAGGTCTGACATAGACTTCATTACTTGTCTAAGTGAATCTTTGATCTAGGTATATTTCTGTTCATCTACGTTACCGAGTTAACGAAATCTCCTT
Organism: Armigeres subalbatus; assembly: GCF_024139115.2. Lineage (NCBI taxonomy): Eukaryota > Metazoa > Arthropoda > Insecta > Diptera > Culicidae > Armigeres > Armigeres subalbatus. Next base: position 446,830,418 of record NC_085140.1, read on the forward strand.
TCCGTAGTATTGTGCGGATACAGAGGTTTTCTCGGTCTCTAGTAGCAACAATAATTACACACTAACATTTCATTCTTTTCCCAACTGACTGGAGCCGTATGAAGTAAATACCAACCTTTATTCATTTGGATCGTAGCGCAATTTACACCAGTTCTAACCAGTGACGGAGAAGCAAACATTGATAACTACAGTCATTCTTAGCAAACTTAAGCTAAGCTATATTCAACTTTTGATTAATTCACAGTCAGCCTGTCAATTCTTATAAAATTTCAGAAACTCTCTAAGCCTCCCCGAACTAGTAGAAATAATTATGTACTTCCAGAAAATTTTTCATCAATTTTATTGAAGAGCACATACCATTAGGAACTTCAAGACTTCTTGGAAAATCTCAATACATCATTGAGCACTTTTTGGAATGAAAAGAATTTCTCATAGACTCTGAGAAGCCTTTCGAAATAGATTTCTCCTTCACAATCCCTGGAAACCTCCACGATTGTCAGTTTAACCTCTGATAAAGTTTGAAACTTCTTAATGATATTTTTATAGATTTGATTATAGATTTATAGACATTGAAATAGTACTGAGATTAGATCTTGTTATCCATATGGTATGATCTTACCATAATCATGGGTAGGACAATGCTTTGACTGTCCTACCCAGGTATGCTCATGCGTAGGACATGCCCTACTTGTCCCACCCACTCCCGGCGCCACTGCTAGTTCCTAATGCGCAACCGTGCACAGGGTCTTGAGCTAGTTTGTCGTAGTTAGAATTATCGTCAAATGAATTAACTGAATTTTTTTACATTTTTTTCCGAAGGCCCAAAAGAAAGTTTGAATTAGATATGGTTTGTTTAAAAATTTATTTTACATGCAACGCTGATGCTATTAAACGAGGTTCTTTTGGTAGAAAATGTTCTATTCTTGTCTCTTTTCGTTTAAGTATTCTTGGTTTTCAAGCTTTAAAACGAGATACAATATGAAACGATAATATTATACATGAACTTTGACACCAAGAAAGCAGTATCTTGATCAAATGATAAAAAGCTCTATTTCTGGCTTCTATCAAAACTTCTGGTTGATTTTTTGTTCAAATAATTTTGCTTAAAATCAGATTATTTTTATTATTTTACATGGTATCAAAAATGAATATGTACCAGTGTCAATGATAATTTGATTTTTATCACGGCCCAATTTGCCTGCCGTATCCTAACGGAACTATCGATTCTATACTTTCGCATCTAATTCTATCATGAACATGTACATCTAAGTTTGGAAGAAAATATTAGCATTTCCATATCATGGATCTCACGGGCAGCAGGGACTATGTCCAAGGGCTTGACGATCCCTCCCCAGGCCATCTGCGAGTTGTGGGGCTTGCCTAGGATGTGGTGGGGTTTGACAGTGGGCCCTGTTAAACCTCTATAAAAAGCTGCATGTATCCGCAAGTAGGCCCCACCAAAGCGACCGTGTGCCGCTCAAAGCGCACAAGCCCAAGTCCTGGTGTTAGGTGGGACGCTAAACAGCCCTGACACGACGGCCCTCCGACGAGACAGGAGGTTTGCGCAGGCCCAATAAGCCGCCTAGAAAACCAATCATTACGAACAATATAAGAGATAATGCGACTCGATATAATCGGCAAAGACCTAGGCGACGAATACAGGATCACGATTGGAAGCTTGGAACATGGAATTGCAAGTCGCTAGGTTTCGCAGGTTGCGACAGGATGATCTACGATGAATTACATCCCCGCAACTTCGACGTCGTGGCGCTGCAGGAGATTTGCTGGACAGGACAGAAAGTGTGGAAAAGCGGGCATCGAGCGGCTACCTTCTACCAAAGCTGTGGCACCACCAACGAGCTGGGAACCGGCTTCATAGTGCTGGGTAAGATGCGCCAACGCGTGATTGGGTGGCAGCCAATCAACGCAAGGATGTGCAAGCTGAGGATTAAAGGCCGTTTCTTCAACTATAGCATCATCAACGTGCACTGCCCACACGAAGGGAGACCCGACGACGAGAAAGAAGCGTTCTACGTACAGCTGGAGCAGACATACGATGGATGCCCACTGCGAGACGTTAAAATCGTCATCGGTGACATGAACGCACAGGTAGGAAGGGAGGAAATGTATAGACCGGTCATCGGACCGGATAGTCTGCACACCGTATCGAATGACAACGGCCAACGATGCATAAACTTCGCAGCCTCCCGCGGAATGGTAGTCCGAAGCACCTTCTTTCCCCGCAAAAATATCCACAAGGCCACGTGGAGATCACCTAACCAAGAAACGGAAAACCAAATCGACCACGTTCTAATCGACGGTAAATTCTTCTCCGACATCACGAACGTCCGCACTTACCGCAGTGCGAATATTGAATCCGACCACTACCTCGTTGCAGTATGTCTGCGCTCAAAACTCTCGACGGTGTACAACACGCGTCGAAGTCGGACGCCGCGGCTTAACATTGGGCGGCTACAAGATGGTAGACTAGCCCAAGAATACGCGCAGCAGCTGGAAGTGGCACTTCCAACGGAAGAGCAGCTAGGCGCAGCGTCTCTTGAAGATGGCTGGAGAGATATTCGATCCGCCATTGGTAGCACCGCAACCGCTGCACTTGGCACGGTGCTCCCGGATCAGAGAAACGACTGGTATGACGGCGAATGTGAGCAGTTAGTGGAAGAGAAGAATGCAGCATGGGCGAGATTGCTGCAACACCGCACGAGGGCGAACGAGGCACGATATAAACAGGCGCGGAACAGACAAAACTCGATTTTCCGGAGGAAAAAGCGCCAGCAGGAAGATCGAGACCGTGAAGAAACGGAGCAACTGATCCGCGCTAATAACACACGAAAGTTCTATGAGAAGTTAAACCGTTCACGTAAGGGCCACGTGCCACAGCCTGATATGTGTAAGGACATAAACGGGAACCTTCTTACGAACGAGCGTGAGGTGATCCAAAGGTGGCGGCAGCACTACGAAGAACACCTGAATGGCGATGTGGCAGACGAAGATGGCGATATGGTGATGGACCTGGGAGAACGCGCGCAGGACATAATTCTACCGGCTCCGGATCTCCAGGAAATCCAGGAGGAGATTGGCCGGCTGAAGAACAACAAAGCCCCTGGGGTTGATCAACTACCAGGAGAGCTATTTAAACACGGTGGTGAGGCACTGGCTAGAGCGCTGCACTGGGTCATTACCAAGATTTGGGAGGAGGAAGTTTTGCCGCAGGAGTGGATAGAAGGTGTCGTGTGTCCCATCTACAAAAAGGGCGATAAGCTGGATTGTAGCAACTACCGCGCAATCACATTGCTGAACGCCGCCTACAAGGTACTCTCCCAAATTTTATGCCGTCGACTAGCACCAACTGCAAGGGAGTTCGTGGGGCAGTACCAGGCGGGTTTTATGGGCGAACGTTCCACCACAGACCAGGTGTTCGCCATTCGCCAAGTACTGCAGAAATGTCGCGAATACAACGTGCCCACACATCATCTATTCATCGACTTCAAAGCCGCATATGATACAATCGATCGAGACCAGCTATGGCAGCTAATGCACGAACACGGATTTCCGGATAAACTGACACGGTTAATCAAAGCGACGATGGATCGGGTGATGTGCGTAGTTCGAGTTTCAGGGGCATTCTCGAGTCCCTTCGAAACGCGCAGAGGGTTACGGCAAGGTGATGGCCTTTCGTGTCTGCTATTCAACATCGCTTTGGAAGGGGTAATACGAAGAGCAGGGATTAACACGAGTGGTACAATTTTCAATAAGTCCGTCCAGCTATTTGGCTTCGCCGACGACATAGATATTATGGCACGTAACTTTGAGAGGATGGAGAAAGCCTACATCAGACTGAAGAGGGAAGCAAAGCGGATTGGACTAGTCATTAACACGTCGAAGACAAAGTACATGATAGGAAGAGGTTCAAGAGAAGACCATGTGAGCCACCCACCGCGAGTTTGCATCGGTGGTGACGAAATCGAGGTGGTAGAAGAATTTGTGTACTTGAGCTCACTGGTGACTGCCGAAAATGATACCAGCAGAAGAATTCGGAGACGCATAGTGGCTGGAAATCGTACGTATTTTGGACTCCGCAAGACGCTCCGATCGTATAGAGTTCGCCGCCGTACCAAACTGACAATCTACAAAACGCTTATTAGACCGGTAGTTCTCTACAGACACGAGACCTGGACGATGCTCGTGGAGGACCAACGTGCACTGGGAGTTTTGTAACGAGCCAATAGTAGCTCGAATAAATCCATCCAATCAAGATTCAAAATTATATCGTCATCAACAGCGAATCAGTAACATCACCGGCAAAATTAAATTGTAGCCAATCAGATTTGTTTGCTAGGTATAAATCATTCTGGTCCCCGCGCAAAAGTATAAAAGTAGGGACCCAACACGTGCAAAAGCATCAGTATCGCTATATTCGTTGGACAGTAAAATCAAAAACCATAAAGCAGAGAGAGATTCCCAATCCTATCCCAACCACTACCAGCGAACCGAGGAGCAAAGCCCCAACGAGGAAGCCCTGTCGTGCCAGACAATCGTACCCACGACTGCGTGACGCACGAGGTACCTGGTTGCCGGTACTCACGCTCAAGAGTACGCGGCCGCATTACGTTATTCCAATCGATTCTCGACTGCCGGTCTGCCGTATCTGCCCCGGCCTTTGTTCAAAGGTGCGCGGGTTGTCATCACAGTGGCTTTGGCAGCTCCAGTGGTTCTGCGGTAAACCAATCGCAATTATCATTGCGCGAAATAATCAAAAGGCATTTCTGAATGCAATTAGAATAATTTTCAGAAAGAGTTAATTTTCCCCTCCTGTCTTTTGATAGGTCTCCTCTGCATGTGAATAAGTCCAACAAATTTCATTGTTACAACACAGTAATTAGTTGTAATTAGTGTTTGTGATTATCAGTACAACCGACGTAAGCAGTGAATTGATAATAGTTGTTATCATTGAGTGATCGCTCCTTTTTGCAACAGCACCAACAACGGTGGTCGGTTTGTCGGAGCTTCGTGCTGCATCCAACCAACAGGCGTTCCCAACCAGTGACCCAGCAGCTACGTGGGAATTGGTGTGGCTTTGGCCGAAGAGTAATAAGTGTGCACACTTCAGTAATGATGCTATTTTTTTGTAATTGCGCGTGAGTAAGTTAAGAAGAACATTAGGGTAAGTCAAAAATTCCCGATACGGCCGTTTTTTGAAGACTTAGTAAAACTGTATCAAAATGGATTTGATTGGTATTTTTTTAGTAAATAGTTTTAAAATGAGTGAGATTGTATTATTTGTTTTTGAATTTTGATTGATTTCCTATTAATTGCTGTGCGATTCCACGACTAGCCGCAGAGCTAAAACCGGGCAACCATTAGAGAAAGTGAGGTTTTGCATCAGGTTTCGGCCTGATTGGCGCTAAAGCAAAACTTTTGGCAACGGAATCAATCTAGATTCGTGTCGTTGGATATTTTGTTGTCCCTAATTTGTGGTCCACCAAGTAAAAACGTTACAGTTTTCGAAAGGAAAGTGTTGCGTACCATCTATGGTGGGGTGCAGATGGCGGACGGTACGTGGAGGAGGCGAATGAACCACGAGTTGCATCAGCTGCTGGGAGAACCATCCATCGTTCACACCGCGAAAATCGGACGATTGCGATGGGCCGGGCACGTAGCCAGAATGTCGGACAGTAACCCGGTGAAAATGGTTCTCGACAACGATCCAACGGGCACAAGAAGGCGAGGCGCGCAGCGGGCAAGGTGGATTGATCAGGTGGAAGATGACTTGCGGACTCTCCGTAGATTGCGTGGTTGGGGAAGTGTAGCCATGGACCGAGCCGAATGGAGAAGACTCTTATAGAAGTACCGCACAGGCCACTTCGGCCTTAGTCTGAATAAATAAATAATAATAACTAGACTGTGTCAATTACAGAGGGATCATCCTTCTGAAGTCGGCGTACAACATTCTGTCGCATATTTTGTTTAACACACTGAAACCGCTTGATGAGCCCTATTCTGACCAATAACAGGCAGGTTTTCATGAGGGCCAATCAACGACGGATCAGATGTTCAGCCTGCGGATGAGCTTTGATAAATTCCGTGAGTACAACTTGCAGACTTACCGTCTGTCCATTGATTTCAAAACAGCGCACACTAAATAGAAATGAGCTGTGGCAGATAATGATTCAACATGATTATCCGATGAAACTTATTTGTGTAACGAAGTGTTAACCTAGTTTGTTACCTTGAAGCAGGATTATGCACTATCGAATTTATTGTTCATTATTGCACTCGAGAGCGCAATTATGAGATCTGGCATGCAGAACATCTACCTCATTAGAATCGATCGCAGGAGGGAAGTAGTGAAGGCATTTTGTCCACTAAATAGGGAGACGGCGACGATAGACAACACATAATTAACCCCAGAAATTGCTCTGAAAATTCTCCCAAGAATTGCTTCGAGAATTTTCCAGAAATTTGTATGGAAACTCGTCCAGGAATGTTTTCTGGAAACTCGTCCGGAAATTATCCCAGGAATTCCTCAAAAATTCTTCTAGGAATTTCTCTGAAAATCACTCATTATTGTTTTTGGAAATCACCCCCTCTCTCCACCAGAGTGCTTCGGAACAGAAATGCCCCCAGAATGCTTTTTAAAAATTCCCCCAAAATTCTTCCGAAAAATTTCATTCGGAATCCTTTCGAAATTTTTCCAAAAATATGTCCGAAAATTCATTCAGGAATTGTTTTGAAAATATTCCTATTAGTTCCTCTGGAAAATTAAATTTTTCCAGAATTTCACCGCAAATTACCCCTTATAACTGCATGTTTGTCCCATCTTTGCAGTAATAGTTAAACAATTACTTAATTAAAATATAGTTAACATAATGTTCATAGAGATTATTCAGCCGTTACTCAAAGTGTGGAAACAAACTGCCAATATCAAAACAAACTGGTATGGTATTGGCCGTGAAGATCCACTTCATGGCTTGTTGTTTTGATAACAGTTCATTTTTTTATATTGTTTCTCACTTCCATTCTCCTAAGAACTTGAGTCTGTTTTTTTTTGCTTTCGCAATTTCCGTCTGTTTTCGTTTTGGTGCCCAGTTGGTTCCACGCCCATCGACCATTTTCGCTTGGGTCGTCTCTTGTATAGACAATCGTTCGCTTTTTCTCGCTTCCATGCTTTCGCACTCACTCCCAAACGTTCCGTAGTTGGCCCCCCTCATCATAATCAACGGAACGAGGTACAACGATCAACTGGGACGGCTGCAGCGGTTCGTGTAGAAGTGATTTTAAAGTGATAGGTATTTAGTTTCAATAAGTTTTTTGCCCGGCTCTTGTGCCTTCTTCTTCGGAGCTGTGCAGTATTAGTATGTTTCGATTGCTACTTCTTCGAGGAGTAAAAATGAAAAACACTTTTCAAGCTACTGTGTTTATTGTTTTAAAAACATGATTAAGTTGCTTGCGTGAATCACAGCAAGCGGGGAAGAAGTTTTGATTGATTGATTCAACTAGCAGACCATTACATGTCCCCTTGTCTTATAAGTTTGGCAGCAAATCACTTCTCATTCGGCTCTTATTCTTTATAGACGACATTAACTTACATGAGCATAATGAAATGACGATAAATGATGCATGCAGACAATTTAGATTTAATGAATTTTTTGCTTAATAGGTCGTAAAGAGTGCGATACATGCCTCAGGCCGTCCAATGCCTTCACCACGTTCCATTCTTCGGGAACAAAGTGACAGAATATGGCTAACCAGGAATGCAGTCCCACCGACCAAGCGATCACAAAAGAGGAGTGTTGAAGTCCCATCGTTTTGCGAAAAATTACGCTTCAGTGGTTTTTCCTTTTCGCCTATTCGTGCTTCAAAATGCCAACTTGGTCGTGTATTTTCGAGCGTGAATCTTTCTTTCAGGGTTTCAGTTGCACTGCCAAGCTGCGGTTCCAGAGCAATTTTTCCATATTGGGGCTTGACCTGAATGGGTTAAGTAACGAAGCGATGCTTCTCGATATATGCGACCACACCGACAACCACCACCCTTAGGCAGAGGGATGGTGGAGAATGTCGGGGAGTGGTATAACGCCACTTGGAGATGAGTTGAGGCCTTCCGCGAATTGGCTACTGCATGGATTGGATGATTGAAGACATTTTCAAATGTGTCTTGAGCTGTGAACTGTTGGAAAGTTGAAGCAGAAAGTGACAGCATTTCTGGTCGTTTGAGCGATAAATTACTCGATTAAAGCGTTTGAAGTGACAACCGTTGTCCTTTTACATGATATAATGCGATACGACAAACAGAAGCTGACGTAATATCAATAGTATATAATATTCAATACTATTTTTTATTATTTCTTTCATTATCCATATTAAACTCATTAAATAATTATTATTTAAGCCGCATTATTCGGATATTCCTTTAACAATGCATACCTTTCCTTTCTACAGGATCGAGCAACGCCACTCTTTATCGCGGCCCAAAATGGCCACAATGCAGTTTTGAAGCTTCTGTTGGCCGCCGGTGCTCACCCGGACACCCCCCGAAACGACGGAGCCACGCCGCTATGGATTGCCTCTCAGATGGGTCACGACCACATCGTTAAAATGCTCCTCCTGCATGGCGCCTGTGTGGATGCTGTTCGTTGCGTAAGTACCTCAGAAACTATCGATTCCGCTCTCCCTTGTTCACTCATTTATCATAACAATGGATCCTTCTGTATCCAGGATGGTGCCACGGCACTCTTCAAAGCCGCCCACAAGGGACACAGTTCGGTGGTCCACGAGCTGCTAAAATATCGTCCCAATCTCGGTTTGATTCCGAACGGTGAGTCCGCACTGCACGCAGCCGCCCTGTTCGGTCATCTGCCGATCGTGAAGCAACTGATTGCTGCCGGCGCTGAAGTTTCCCTCAAAAACCAAGAAGGGCTATCACCTCTACAGATCGCCCGTCAGCAAAAGTATCACTCCGTCTATCAGTATCTGAAGGAGCGCGAGCACTACCTGCGTCATCAGAGCGCCGCCGTGGGTGGCGGCGGTGGAAAGGGGCTTGTTACTGCTGTCTCGAGCACGGGAAAAACAAGCGGAAGTAGCGTGGTCGCGATCACAAGCTAGGCGAGGGAGTCCGTTGCCGAAAGTGGCAACAGTAATAACAATAACAACAACAATGCTAGTTGAGAAAAGTAAAATTTGTTAATTTTGGAGTTTGTTATTAGTGCAATCCGTCTGCCTGGTCCCGGTCCAGCCGTCATCGCTGTTCAGCCCAGTCAGTCTCACGAGTCGAAATAATGTCGTTAAAGCGGTTTATAACGTGTTTTCTAAGATTGTTTGCCTTTCTCGATCGCCACGCATGTTTCGCTTTGCCATTGTGCTGCTACAGTTTGTAGATGATCGTCGTTGTGTATAATTTATTCAGTGCAACAGATTAGAAATTAGACTAACAAATTAGAGATGTATAGCGGTGAAACAAAAAAAATATACGCGGAGGAATTTCTTTCGCATCAGGCTCTGTGTGTGTCATGATTGAGATGTGGCACAAAGTGGAGATTTGTTTTTTTGCTCAAATCAAATCAATAATAAGCCAAGTGCTGCTATAGACATAATCTTAGACTTTGGCAGATTAGGTTAGATCGTTGGTATAGACGCAAAAGAGAAAACGGCTGTCGGTGTACGAAGGCTGCAGCCACCGGTTGGTATCATTGATGAAAGTTATGAAGCGTGTGGGTAAAATACAATCGAGAAATATTGAAGTGAAATCATAATCTTAATCAAATGTCAAAACATTTAATTATTGATTAACAAATGAGATGCAAGGGCAGATCGTTAATTTGTCAGTGAACGTGGGCATTTGTCAATGAGAGAAATCAGGATGGTATGTACTTGGGCATAGAAAAATGGTTTGGATTTGGTTTGATTTCCGGGACTATGATAGACAATACTTCGAATAAATTTAATATGGATTTTACCGTACCACTCACAAATTAGCTTACGCTTTAGGGGTAGGGAAGGAGTCAAGTCAAGCTTTACGATTCATACAAAACAAAAACGATCCGTATAAAAGCGTTACGAGGGGGTGGAGAGGGTCTAAAATGGTCAATTTGTTTGTTACGTAATTTGTGAACTGCCCCTAATTTGTGAAAAATTATTGAAGATTTTGATTTGCGCTTTATTTTTTTTTTCAACGCCTTATTGGGAAGTATTATTTCAATGAATCTTAATAGCAAATCTGAAGAAAACGGGTACGCTAAAACTCTTCGGATTAACGACTAGAACAGCTTTTGTTTGACAAAATTCCGTTCAAAATGATGAAAAATCAAATCAACTGGGGGGCTAGGGGGGTGCTATAGCCCTATGGTTCCATGCTGATGCAATGCTGATTGAAATAATAGAAGCAACAGACTTAGAAAACAAATAAAATTTCTAAAATTTTGATTGGATAAAGAAAGTTCTAATGGCATACTGAACTGTCTATATGGTCTTAATAATGACACAGGATAAATATTGACACAGACAAATTGTTTAAGAAACACAGGATGCTTAGCTTATCGGTATATTTCTTAAAAATCCTGATTTAAAATTGGTTTTCTCAGCAAGTATTTAATCTTTAAATATTTTAAAGTTTTCACACAGTTTTGCGAGTATATTTAATTAAACCTAGCGTGTTCATAGTTCTTAAAGATGCATGGCCTTTCTGAAAGAATTATCAAGAGAATCCTTCCAAAAAAGAGAGCCAAATACTGCGTATCATATGTCTTTATCGCTCCAGATATTTAGAAAGCATTTCTTTCTGTAGCTTTGAATGGTAATTTGTTGGATTTTTCTGCTATTTCCAGAAAATCAATTAAGAGATTCCAGAAAGGCAAAATCTTGAGTTTTCAAGAAGAGGTAACAAAAATTTAATTAGAAAGTAATTGAAATTCTTTCGGATGGATAAAACTCCACAGGCGTCTTACTACCCAACAAACAATTTAAGTTGAATAAGCTAGTGTTTTAGCTGAACAAGCCAAATTGTGGCGAAATAAGCTCTTTATCAGCCTTCAATGCTTGTTGGGTAAGCTTATATTTCTTTTTAATCGCATAAAGGTTTTCTGGAATCTAACGACAGAAAATTCGTCACTCATACTCAACCTCCTGTGAAATGATGGTTCTGAGACGAACCGACAATGCGCCTTTCCAATCACAGGCAAAATCATAATTTTGAAGGAATTTTTTTTTATCTACTCTAACATCCACGTCAGATGATTTGCCATCCATGGAGAAAAAAACTTCTGCAGCGTCGCCAAGGCGATTATGATTTGCACTTTGGAGTATGTTCGTCTCGGCTCAACCTCCTCTAGTATATCTGAGAAAAACCGATTTGTTTTCAATAATGTTCCTTTCCAATTACAAACAGAAATAACATCTGAATTTTGAAAGAAATTATCACTTGACTACTACTGACGCCAACGTTTCTGCAGCGTTGCTCTCCGACGAGCGTTGGTGATTCTGATACTGACGGAAACTTCCTTCAGTACCGCGGGAATGCAACCGACGCCATTGTTTGCTATCAACCCTTTCTTTTCATAAAATGCTGGACCTGAAAAGAGTCGATTTTCAATCAACAATGCGTCTTTCGAATCACTCACAGCAATCAAACGTTAATCCGAAGTTTGCGTTAAAAATCCATTGCTGCTGCTATCCGACGGTCACTCGATGATTTTCCGCTAAAACGCTAAGAATAGTAGTTCAGCACCGCCACTGATATCCCGAGACCGCAATCGACGCCTAAGAAGTACAGAATTTCTTTTCACAAACCGCCTTTCTAATCACTGATAGAAGCGAAACAATAGTCTGAGCATTGAGTGGATATTTCTCTTGTGTACTGCGACTTTCGACGAATGCCAGCGCATTCTAATCCAATCTTAAAGAGTTTGTCGATCGATTGATACCAAAATCTCGAAAATCGGTACTTTTCGTAAAGGTCTTAAATTTGAATATACAGAATTACCTCCCTATCTTCGCAAAACAGCGAATGGTCGCTTTTTATTCAGTTCTGCACTAAAACCTTGCAAAATTTTGTATACAACGTTGGCATGTAGGAATTTAAAAGATTTGATTACAATCATTGAATAGAAATCTCACAATTTTGTGTTATTTGAATACTGCTTCTTTATTAAAAGCGGAGAAATGGTACCGTGAGAGTTTGTTCTAAACTTTTCCCAATCAGGAAATAATCTTTCTAGCATTGTCACCTCGTAGTTTTGGAGCGGATTATTTTGGTTTTCAGTTGTTTGATGTAACTGTAAATGTATCAGCATGAAGATTGCGAGTAAGCACGCTACGGTGATACTTTTTCAAAATCATATTTGTTGTGGAAAAAAGTTAGCATTAAATGATGAAAATTAAGACGTTGTTCGAACAACTTCACACACGTTCAAACCAAGGTGAATACAAACAGGTGTAGCAGTATGCCAATTACATGATTCAGCCATCTTGGATTTTTATATGGGTCAGCCACCGAGTTTGTTTATGTTTTGCACTGAAAATGAATTTTTCACCCCCGCGCTAGTCTCTCCCATCTACTGTTGAAATGAGTGAACCCTGATATAAGAACCCTGGTTCAAACAAAGCAGCAACCGAAGCGTTTTCTTGGGGGCGGAGTCAATATTCGTCAAACTGCTTGACTGGTGTGTACGTAGCATTAGGCCTTTTGGCAGAAAGATCACTTGGTAGAAAGGACCATTTGAATGAACATGTCATTTGGCGTTCCTTTTGTTCCTTGCGATGGTGCTGATCTTGCCGAAACTTCAAAACGAATGCTTAACAGGCAGCAGTATCTTTTAGAGACTTCTGGTTCCCTGATTAATTGGTTTCGTCACCTTTTCCGATGAACTGAGAGAACTGAGTCTTGTTCGTCCCCATTCGGGTCATAGCTGGCGTGAGGTAAAGATGTATTCTATCACCGCTACTGTTCCTCATCAACGAGGTTTTGGTAGGCCAAATTGACCGTGAACCAAACCGCGGGCTGCTATGGCATCCCATAGCAATGGAAAACCTAAATGACTTCCAATTGGCTGATTACGTTGCACTTCTCGCTCAACGGCCTTCTGATATGCAGAATAAACTCAATGACCTTGCCTTTGGCAGGTTTAGTCATCAACGTCGACAAAATTAAATCGTTGGATGTAAACACGGCGACCATTTCCAGTTTCACAGTAGCCAGGGAATCAGTGGAAATGTTGAAAGCTTCCAATATCTTGGAAGCCAGATGACGTCAGATGGCGGTACCAAGATCGATATAAGCACGCGGATCAAGAAAGAAAGGGCAGCCTTTGCATGTTTTAAATATCTACAAAAAAGGCAGATACGTGAACGCACAAAAATCTGAATTTTCAACTCTGCCGTAAAACTGTGCCATTATACGCTAGCGAAACATGGTGTGTATCAGTGGAGAACAGGGTTGTAAATATTCGGCAGCCCTGGATGAAGGTGATGTTTTTTTTATATATTTTTTTTTATTTTCTCACTGCTTTGAAATCAACCTCACATTCCCGGAGAGGCAGAAAAGTAAAAAACAGAACTCACATCACCCACTGCGCCGCGAAGATGAAATCTATCACAGCAAAATGTACACATTCACCCAGCAAATTGAAAAAAATCACCACACGTTTAAATGGGCCACTCACAGTCATACGGTAAGGCGTGAACTGAGCAGCCTGTCAGAGTGACTTGTGAGTGGTTGAATGCGAAATTGAATGGTCGGTGTTGGAAATGCAGTCACCAGCCTGCACTCACCACGGCGGCGATGAAGGCGACTGCAGATTATACTGAGATCCATGTTTTTCACTGTATTGACTGTGAAATATTTCTACCCTGGTGGAGAACACTCAACGGCAGGTGTTCATCAATAGATGCCAGCGGTACATAATTTGTGACTTGTGTCCTCACAACTGGATCTCACACAATACGCTTTATCGTCGTTGTCAGAGCCCGGAAGCAACAAAAATTCGGAATTAGAAGCATAAGACTGGGACCCAGCGGGACATCACAACAGAGGCTCATGGTAGCGTAGTCTCAATAAAAAATAAAAGAAGTCGACCGAAATCTAAACATCGCTCAGAATGGAGATCTTTCAAGTCGGTGGAGGTGTACAGGACCCATAAATAAGTAAAATGAGAGAAAAATCACGTATTATTTTCCTCACCCTGTACGGACGACGTAAAAGATCTCTACCCGAAGCGGTTGTTCGCTAAAGAATTAAGCAGAACCAAGGTCAGATTCCTAATCGACTTCCTTCGTCGCCACGGCCCACGAGTTCACCATCTGACGCTAACTGGCTTCCAAGATATTGAAAGTTTTCGACCTTCTCCACTGCTTTCCCGGCTACCGCAAAGTTGGAGGGGTTGTTCATGATGACATCCAACGATTTGGTCCTGCTGGCGTCCAAGGTGAATACAAACAGGTGTAGCAGTATGCCAATTACATGATTCAGCCATCTTGGATTTTTATATGGGTCAGCCACCGAGTTTGTTTATGTTTTGCACTGAAAATGAATTTTTCACCCCCGCGCTAGTCTCTCCCATCTACTGTTGAAATGAGTGAACCCTGATATAAGAACCCTGCTGGCGTCGATGGTGTGTTCCGCCGTACAGGAACGTTCGGCCAGGTTGTTCAGCTTAACCTGGAAATATAGGCTGCTAAACTAAGCTGCACGGTCATCTGGTCTCGTCGATACTTCCTTGTGTTGAAGGGCAGCACACAGTTTTTCGTAGTTCAGACAATCGATAGCTTTTTTGGCCGAAATGGTCGTTTGATAAAAAGAGCCAGAGGTATACAAAAAATGCCACACTTGCGCGAACCTCCTGCCTGCATTTAGCAGGCAGTTAGCGAGTATGGAAACAGCAAAGACAAAATGAGCATGAGTAAGCGGTGGTAATACCACAGGCAGTATTTGTTCGCAAATCACGAGTAAAAATCTCGCTGCGAAGTGGAATTTTACACTTTTTACTTATCACATCTCATTTCCTACTTTTAACTTTTCACTTTTAACTCTGAGAAGTGAGAAATAATAAGTCAAAAGAAACATGTGGGTATGCATAATTTGACTGTGAGAATTGAAAAGTGAGACTTCTCACTCTCAATTTTGCACTCATCACTCCTTATTTCTCTTTTCTCACTTCGCACTTCTCACAATGAAAAATGATAAGCAAGAAATCAGTGAGACGCTGGACGTCTCACTTCTCACTCCTGATTTCGTACTTCTCCATTCGCACTTTACATTTCTTAAAGTGAGAAATGAGAAATAAGAGGTGAGAAGTGAGACGTCTCTCTTCTCGCTTCTCACTCCTTCTCGCCACCTAACTAATCGTCGTATGCGGCTGCCATGATTTTGAATTTCTGTAGCTGCATGACAAGATTATGGGTAAAAAAATAAACCACTGATGTGAGCCGTTTGGCCAAATGAAATTTTTGGCCAGGTGGCCTTTCCTTCCAAATGACCATTTCGATCCGGCGGCATTTTCAGTTTAATTACTTATTCGGCTTAACGATCTGTTGGTCCAAATAACTTTTTCGGCCAAATGACCAGTGCTTTGTCGCTTTCTGTCAATTGACATATTCGATTGAACCGTTTTTGACCTAAGATCCGTTTCAACCACACGTTCGTTTTGGCCAAATGAAATTAACATGTTTTTCGACTGAGTGGCATTCAGCTAAACAATTTTGGTAAGAGCTCTACACACTTTAAAGAACATGTGAGAAATGTTCTACTCTGCCTATCCAGCTTTTTATTATAGCTACGTATAATTACTATCCAGCTTTCCATGCTGGCCATAATGGCGGATACCATAAAAAATTTGACGTTAAGGCTCAAGACTCCGTAACTCTGTTTTGAAAATTAATGACGTTATTGCTTGTTAGTATTGGTGAGGCAACTTGTACGAAAAAGTGACGAAAATTTGAGGTGGGTGGAAATGGGGTGGTAAAAGCTTGTCAGCTGCTACATAATGTTGCCAGATGCAACAAAATGTTTATTTTTGAACATTTAGGAAATATTTATTGTATGGAAACTTATTTTAATTTTTTTCGTACACCACTGGGCTTTCAACATACAGTGTTGGGGAAAGTACAATAAAACAATTTGATTCTCCGAATATTTACATTTTATCCGGTAAAATTTCGTGCACTGAGCAGTCGAGCACACTGAGACAATTTCCCAAATAAATGTAAGACGAAATTAAGTCTTTTTTATTCTTCATCCGCAGACTGTTTGTTTGCTGCTGCGTGAGTCTCGTGCCATCCATCCACACTTTCTTGTGCGCAGTGCAAATAGAACAGAATCGAGTTGAATTAGGCTGTGGCACACAGCCTTGAAAGAGTGCTAGCCACAGATACTGATTTGAAATGTATATTTGCCACCAAAACCGGCTATACGTTGAGAAATTATTCTACGAAAACATTGATTGTGGGGGGAGAAAATAGTAAAAGTATGTGCTGTCGTCTGCTTGGTCGTGGCTGCTGCTGCGGCTGCCATAGTTTTGTTTTTTTTGGACTGCATGGTAGGATGAATGGTACGGTAAAATTAAATGCCAACCATTCTCCACGCTGCCAACAGAAGCTTGCATAATCTTTTCTTCTTTTCTGGTTGATTTGATTAATTCGCAAACAAACAGCAATAATTATTTGATCAAATAAATCTGGCAACGATGAAATGATGATTCTTTTCTTGTATATGCATAAAGTTGTTTGCGTGTCGACTAGCATATTCGATGTATTGTTTTGATATTTCTAAGTTGCTTTGCCGAGATTTTGAGCGCACTATTTCACCTAATGCCGTAGTGAATTTGGGTGTTCCGAATTTTGCAACATTCACAATACGGCCGTCAAATTTGCCTCTCACTTCAAATTTTTTAAAGCAGTTTTCGTTGGTTTTTCGACATGAAGTGAAGAAATTGGTGTTCAACATCAAAGACAAAAGTGAAAGTTAGGTAGTGAATTATGTTTAGTAGTGATAAAATCAAGAAAACGGCGAGAAAAGAACAAGTGAAAAACTGAGTGCATGTGTATGTGTGTGTCTCGATCGTTCGGAGTTGGTGTGTGTATAATTAGTATACGAAAATTTGTCTAGGAAAAAAGCACTTTTCAGTCAATTAATTGATAATTAATTAGCTAGGTGAGTGAAAAATTCATATGAAAATACCATGAATATACGTTGACAGAGGTAAGTTGGTGAATAGCAGTGGAATATTGAATTTTGGCTAAAATTGCATTAGTATTAGTGCGAATGAGAACAAAATCATCTTCATCATCAAATTGATTACGGTTTATAGAGTCTTAACTGAAATTTTCGTCGAAGTAAGCTTGAGCATTCTCAGTAACCAATAACAGCCAATGTGTTTATTTATTTTCCATCAACATGAAAACTGATACAGGAATTCAAAACTTTTGATAACTATTCTGATTTACATATTGCTAATTTCTACTTTATTCCAGATCTTGGGATACCCTTACAAATCATGGTTTCGTCTACAAGTCTATAGAAGGAGACTAAAAGTATTTCACATATTTATTAGAAATGAAGTAATTTACTTGATAGTCTATTAAAATTACGCCATTTATGAACTTGATGTGAACTTTGTGATACTAATCGAAGTTTTGGGTCTTATTGGATACATGCAAAAAACAAAATGTGCGCAATATTCCTTTGAGACAGTGACTACAGAGTAAATAAAGCTCGTAAGGCTTGGGTCCCGATAGATGGTTGTAATCTTAACGTTTATAAACCTGAATGTTTCCCTGGACTCAGTCAAAATCGTGATTTGCGGAACGCTGGAGCAATTCTTGATTAACTTTTGCGCAATTTGTATGAATTTCCAATCAATTGATAGATAGGTATTACGTATAGATGTGGGGCCCTCCTTAGCCGTGTGGTAAGACGCGCGGCTACAAAGCAAGACCATGCTGAGGGTGGCTGGGTTCGATTCCCGGTGCCGGTCTAGGCAATTTTCGGATTGGAAATTGTCTCGACTTCCCTGGGCATAAAAGTATCATCGTGGTTAGCCTCATGTTATACAAATGCAAAAATGGTAACTTGGCTTAGAAACCTCGCAGTTAATAACTGTGGAAGTGCTTAATGAACACTAAGCTGCGGGGCGGCTCTGTCCCAGTGTGGGGATGTAATGCCAATAAGAAGAAGAAGAAGTATAGATGAAACACTAACGACTCGTCAGTTTTCAACTAAATATTTCCTCCACCATTCTTGCTTCTGCATGCCCCTTTATCACAAAATGTCATACAGGAGTTGGCAGGACAAAAGTATCGAGTGAGATACTTTGGGTTGTAACGTTTCTATACAGCAGTAAAGCCCTGGAAGCAATGAAACGGAACGGCAACGGTAACAGCAGGATTTAACATTTAGTCCGTATATTTTCTGTCACAATCTGCCGATATTGTTCGATATTGCCGTTCCGTTCTATTGAAGTTTGGGCTTAAAAGCCTTCCTTTTTGCACTATGGACGTCAACTGTATGTGTCGGTTTGAAGTAAAAAGCTATAATATACCCCGAATAATGCTGAATAACACTCGAATGTATTCAAAATATGCTGTAAAATTTAGAATCAAAATCACTTAACTATAAGAAAATTGAAACAATTCATCAATCAATCTACTACAAAGAAACATAATCATCATGAGTTTTCATTTGAATGGCCATCAATCGAGTGTTGCCGCAATGTTGCAACAGAAATATCATGAAATAGTGAGCCCCCCGGCGTTCTTCCGTTTTTCGCTCCAATGGCGAGAATGCGTGGAATATAATTTAAAGAATTGCCTCACACAATACAATATCTGAAATAAAGCATTCAATAGTTAAAATGTTTTTAGATCAAGAGCAAATATAAAAATAATCAATTTTGATACTCATGTAGATTTGCTTGTTGATAAAAAAAATAACAAACTTGTGGTTGTCGTTGGGGACGAATAAGATCTATGCATGCTTAGATGAAAATTTCAGTTCAGTGTCAGGAAGCAGTTAATGTCAAACTATTTATAGTATACGCCATTATGGTGAGCGTGGAAAGCTGGATAGTTGATTTTGACACATGCCGTGTACAGATTTTATAGTATATGCCATCCTAGCAACCTTAGAAGACAATGAACAATTGACACGTCAAACTTTTCGCAATGTTTTGATATTCAATTATCTATCCCTTATTTCTTCAATATAATTTACTTTTTAATAATTTTGATATATGTACGTATTTTTAATATTTTTATTTCTTCCAGATGAACCAATTCAAAAGTCCTCTAATATCATATTGGATACTGCACATGAACCTCCAAGTTTTGTGTCAACCGCCGATGTGGTGTTTCATTCTCTTTTCCTTGGGAATCACGAAGTTTCAAATGTAGGGATTTATTTTAGGCGAGAAGTTTTTTTTTTCCATACCAGCTTTATGTCTGGACAAATTACTGGCTTATTGTGTAGCGGCCACTCTTGCGTTATTTTTTTATTAAACTTTAGTAGACAATTTAATTTCCAAGGACCGATTTTCCGAAAGTGTAGAAATTCGTTGGGTATGATTGTATTTATGAAGTATGTTTAATATACAGCATGTAATGGCACTCCAGATTGAGGTTCAGGACATAGAGTTATGTTTCACCTTTTCTCACTCAAATCGTGTGATTCTAACGGGATTTTTAGAACCTGTCGAGAATCAGAATTTGAAGAAGTTGAAAAGTTTTTCCAACAGAGGAAATATGAAAATATATAAGCTAAACGGCCTTAAATTGATAATCCGCCATAAATTACTGTAGCGATTGAAAAGCTGTGAGTGTGAATAAGATGTGGGAAAATTCACACATATAATATAAAAATACATGGTTGATTGTTAACCAGAATAACGTGTACAGTACTCAAGACTAGCGTCAGTGGCGTAGTCACGGGGGTGGTTTTGGGCATAACCCCCCCCCCCAGAGACAAAATTTTTAGAAGAATTTTCTTTTTCGAAAGAAAATTTGTTAAGAAAACCCCACCCCCCCCCTCAGACCAATTTTCTGGCTACGCCACTGACTAGCGTCAATTTGAATTTCTATGCTTTAATTCAGCCGTATCTTTTATTTCTTAGATAAGACCTCGAAACATTCTGTCATAATTTTGGTTCCCATTTCGATTCCAATCCGTATTGTCGGGATAGGCTTCATCAGCACATATTCAAATATCAAATTCTAAAGGTTGTGTTTTTCTAATTAATGATATTCAGTGCTTAGCTGCAGAAAAAGCTTCGAAACAATAACAACCTAAAAATAAAAACATGTTAAATATTTGCCAACTCATCTGAAAGAAAATAAAAACGGTTATACTGAAATTGGTTTGGATTTCGAAATATTGCGGATTTTTTTGACATATGTCTTTTTTAGCACGTCTTATAAGGCTACTATGACTGCCCTATAAATTCTGTACACAGCATGTATCAAATTTGAAATACCATAGTTGATTTATGGCTTCTGGCCGAATACCGTTCGGCTGGAGGCCACTAGGCCGAAAGTTGTTTGGCCGAATATACCATTTGACCGAACAGACCAGACGTTTGGCCAAATAGGATGTTTGGCCGAATAGAACGTTTGGCTGAATTGGACGTTTGACCGAATAGGACATTTGGCCGAATAGGATTTTTGTTAGACGATGAGACGGCTCACTACTCACTCAATGTAAAAAGTGAGAAGTGAGAAGCGAGTAGTGAGACGTCTCACTACCCACTTCGCACTACTCACTTTTTACATTGAGTGAGTAGTGAGAAATGAGGAGTGAGAAGTGAGATGACGGTGGTAGCCACTTCCCTCATTTCTCACTTCTTACAGTGAACAGTTAGTAGTGCGAGACATTTCACGACTCTCTTCTTACTTTTTACAGTGAGCAGTGACAAATGAGAAGTGAGTAGTGAGACTAATTTCTCACTCCTCATTTCTCACTTCTCACTGTTAAAAGTGATTAGTGTTGCGTCTCACTTCTCACTCCTCATTTCACACTTTTCACTGTAAAAAGTGAGTAGTGGGTAGTGAGACGTCTCACTACTCACTTCTTACGTTTTACAAAGAGCAGTGAGAAATGAGGAGTGAGTAGTGCGCCGTCTCACTCCTCATTTCTCACTTTTCAAATTTCCTATTCGGCCAAATGTCCTATTCGGCCAAATGTCGTGTTCGTGATATTTGGCCACATGACTTTTGGCCAGACTGGTTTTGGCCTAATGGCTTGTTCGACCTAGTGGTATTCGGCCAAATGGCTTTCGGCAGAATGGGTTTCGACCAAACGACCCTTCCATTACTTACCCAGTGGAAAACATATTGGACGCCAACAATAGGTTATCGAAATGGTATAATGTTCACCTGATTGAATGTTTATATGGCAGCTGAATACTAGTTGCGGAAACACAATTATTTTTAACAAAATGACCAGAAAATTATCTAACTTCATTACTCCCTTGGATTGTATGTCATTTGCCAGAAAACCATCTGCCAGAATCAATTTGCCAGAATGGTTTTTGCCAGAATGGACCATACGCCGGAAAGCCATTCCCCAGAATAGACCATTTGCCAGAATGTAATTTACCAGAATGTATCATTCCCCAGAAATAAAAAAACTGGAAATTTCGATTATTTTTGGTGGCTGAAGAATAGAAAAAGAACTAGGGGAAATGACGGCTTTGGCAGGTTTTGCTCTATTATTGTCAGGGGGGTTTTTATTGACCAAATTTTATGAAATTCGGCCACAATATTCTTTGATATGCAAAGAACGTTTAGGCTAAATTTGAGCATAATTGGTTATAAAAAACCCTCCTGACAATAATAGAACAAAACTTGCCAAAGCCGTCATTTCTCCTATATAAAGAAGATAATTTTGCATAACGTGGATTTGGCATTATTTACTAATGAAGGGATTTTCGGTATAATAAATTTTTATAAAAAGGATTTTTCAACATATTAGACAATTTTCAGAAAGATGGATACTGTTACGTAAGCACTTTTGGGGGGAGGGGATGTCTGTTGTTTTCTTACGCGCCATATAAATAAAAAAATCATTTGTATGGGAAAAATCTCACATGGAGGGAGCGGGGGTCGAAAAACCCAGAAAAAATGCTTACGTAATAAGTGTATGACCTCTTATCAAAAAAATACATTCATATTTGTTTAATACCAAACAAAATGTTCACGAATGGATATCTTATTTCTTCGGCTCATTCCAGACGCAGACTTCATTTCAAAAATTGAATCATATCTACAATTGGATAATATTACTTCAAGTCATACTAGACAGCTATTTGTTCTCATTAAATAAATTATCTAAAGTCTCGGCAAAATGTCTACTTCTAGCAAAATGTCTACTTCTAAAGAAGAAAACATATCCACAATTCCCATATTCAAACACGGTCACGGGCAAACACCTACTTTTAAATAAGCGATAACATCTACCCTTGCCTTAATTGGAGCAAGCGCCTTCTTTTTAAAAAATGGATCATATCCACCATTGCTTCATTTCTAGCGAACGTCCTTTTTTAAAAAAAGGGACCACATCCAACATTGCCTTAATCCGGACAAGCGCCTACTTTTAAAAAAAGGAATCACATCAACCATTGCTTCATTTGTGGCAAACGCCTATTTAAAAAAAAGGATCACATTGCCTTAATCCAGGCAAGCCTACTTTTAAAAAAGCATTTACATCCACCATTGACGTTACCCGGGCAAGCGCCTGTTTTTAAAGAAGGTATCACATCCATTATTGCCTTAATCCGGGCAAACATCTATTTGAAAGAAGGATCATATCCACCATTGCTTTAATCCAGGCAAGCGGCTATACCCGACTTATGTATGCTTACGTCTTATGTATAAATTACATCTTTTCAATTCTATTGTCGACCAGTGCGGTGTTATATTCCTTACTAGAAAACAATTAGGCTAGATGTACCAGTCGTGGCTATAGCATCAGTTGTCGCACGTGCTTTATATGCCAAATGGCCAATCAAATCACCGCAAACCAAGTTCATATCGATAATGCATATTCATATGATACGATAAAACTTTTTATCTCCTCCAAAACAAGCAAAGCATAATTGTAAAAATTGATTTTGCTCAATTATTGACGTCCTTTGCACCAGTATGTTGCACTAGTGGTCCCAATTTGGCCAATCCCATAAGAAAACAATGGAATTTGCCAAATAAGGAAACGAAACTTAGAATAGAGCCACAAGTGGTGCATGCGTTCCTATTATGGATTCATCAATTTAAAGGATTATAACAAATTTTATTGTGGTTTTCACTGCTGTTCTAAGGACCAGGAAGTAAAACCTTACATAGTCCACCCACATGTCTTTTACTTATTTATTTAAAAATGGTTGTTCTTATGTATGGCGACAATTGGTACACTGGTGGTAGTTATGTCCCGTGTAGGATGTGGTGAAACCGAATGCATCTTAATATTACAGGATGCTCGTTCCTTTGCCGCCAATCTCCCTGGAAGCCAGTCACTCGCACGCATGTCTTCTTCGATTGCGATTCCGACACATCCAGTGAGTGCAAGTGATCTCTGCTGAACATTACTTTGTCGAACGCTGCCGTAAAGCCCACAAACAGATGAAGAGCTCACAAGTTTTATTCTCGGAATATGGTAATGATTTATTGCAGAGGGAACTAAGCAAGACGTGCAATCAACGAATGTAAAACTGAGCTATTGTCAATGTCAACTCGATTGTTAACTCGATTGTCTGTTTTATATGTATAAAATTAAGAATGAATTGCTCCGCCCCTTTTAGAATGTTTCCTTATGCAAGGTAAATTTGTCGATTCAACACAGAAAAAAATAATTAAAAGTAATCAGCACGTAAATAATAAAGAGGTGGAAAATTACACTATTCTGGGCGTACATGGATCTTTTCCAACAAGTTTGCCCTAAATGTATGCAATTTACATAGAATTATGACACTTCTTCGTATAAAAAGTGGCATAATGCAATACAAATTGCATACATTCAGTTTATAATGTCGTTTAAATTTACGCTCTTTTTGGCATTCCCTTTATGTGCATTACTCTCGTGTAAGTTTCAACAACTTTTTCTAACTGTGAAGCGACCAAATTTGTTAAAAGAATAAGAAGAAGAAAGATTGTAAAAAGAGACGGCTTTATAAGGGAATTTATTATTTATAAAAATTCACCACACGGTTTTCTACTCCTATTATCAATAGTTCAAATCTAGCGTAATCATTTTCGTTCAATGCTGAAACTAAAGTCGATTGTTTAGCATAAGTAGACAAACGATCTACGGATGTTTCATCCCCATGGGCGTTGTGGTTCTCTCAATTCGTGCTTTTCAAAATCACTAGAAAAAGCACGTGGTTTCCAAGATGGCCGATTTGTGGCTTTGTTGTATAACCACCTAAAGTACAAGACATTTTTTGGGCTTCTAGTTAAATTATTTATTTAATTTTATCTTACAATATCCACATATACCGCTCGTTATTACTACACTACCATTTCACTGCCCAACATTCTGTAAATCAAAGTATTACTATACTCTAACTTGCATACCATCCTGAATTCCAATCCACCTGACGCTGCTCTACCGTATCAGTTCCATCGTGAAACTTACGAGCACAAACGCACACGACTCGCCCTCTGACGAAATAATCCTACCAAACATCCCGTACCAGCAGATAGATGCCCACCATAAACCGGTGAAATCCACTAATAAATACCTAAACAACATACATCTCTCTGATAAGTATGCAAATGTGGCCAGCGCTTTTTAACAGCACTAACGCGCGGTTTCGGTTCGATCCAGTCGTTCGATATTTTGATTTGTTGCGGTCGCCGGCGAGCTGCCGCCACCGCCGTCCAACCAGCAATACGGTAGCCATGTAGTCTTACGTATATAGTGATCTTAAGGAAGTGGTAATAGATAAAATATTGAAAACAGATGAACCCATCGCGTATTCGATATTCGTTGTTATGCGTCCCGTTTGTAGAAATAGCGATGATTTCTTTACGATTAAGTTTATTCGTTTTGCTGATTGTTATCCGCCAACTGTTACGAAGTGAGAGGCGCCTTCTCCATTTTTCAAGTTTAACAGTTGATGTATTTTATAGTAAGGTATTCATGATTCGGTCCGTTTTTTCCTGGACACCCATTTACACAGTTCGTTAATATTGCACTAAATCACCCTTAAACCTTGAAACGATAAATATTTTGATAGATTAACCGGAAGGGAACTACTCCCTTGACCGCTTGCGTTCTAACACAGCTCGGTCGAACACCGAGCCGGAGCATAAACGTTGAATAGTAATAAACTGTGAAAAAAGCACTCCGTTACAAACTCACTCACGCAATGAATCGCGCACGCAAATGCTCAACACAACTATAGTTACGTACGAATGTAAAAATACTACACAATCGAAGCAATAAAAATCAAGTTCGACTGAAAGCAAGCAAAAAGTACAAACTCGCAACGGTCCTCGATATCCGAAAGCCATCTTTATGACCTTTTGCCGGGTGCGGTTGGTCGGTTCTGGTCAACGCGGGATGACTCGTTTGTGATTGTGCGCCGAGTGCATGGGTTTGGAACCTGTTCATCGTATCGCTTCCATCTCAAAACACTCTGTGGGATGGGGACCGGCAAATACATTTCGAACCCATTCGGGGTCATGAATAGTAATTACTGGATATTTAGGCCACCTTTTCCACCTTTCGATTTTGATCACAGGAGCAGAATGTAGAAACTTTTTATTAGGAACGGTTGAATGAAACATGCATTGTTAGGATGATTTTGGCAAATCATCGATTCAACCATGACTAATGGTAGAACCAGCTTTGATGTATTTTTGAGGACGTTTTGTACTTTTCAGTGCAAAAATGCTGTATCCTTTCAGGGGATGATATATTTTTTCACAATTCTGTGTAAGAACCTACCAAAGTCTATAAAAAAAAACTCGCGATTCGGCTTTGTAAGTTACTAGTTGACCCGGCAGACGTTGTCCTGCATAGTAGGCGAGAATGTGCATTCCGAACTGCCCATGCAAAGTTCGCATAGGAATCACAATTTTAGTTATTCACGGTTTGCTCAACCTTACTCGTAATTTTCCCATTAGGAGATATCATATAAACCCGTCGGAAACTATAACGAATGTTTCTGCTGAAGAAATGAGAAAAATCCATCCAGCCGTTTTCGAGTTATGCGGATACGAACACAGACCATTTCATTTTTATATATAAGATTAGGTTCTGCGGCGTCTGTACGTAACCTCAATCTGGTGACAGATTAGTAGTACTTCTTGTTGGACTTAGGGGCAGCCAACCAATCATGAACTCGAACCTTGTCGGAGTCAGTGGAAGTACGAATTTATTCGTGACGTCATGCTGCAGAACCTAATATGACGAGAATTACAGAATGAAATAAGAAACATAATATATAAAACATTTGCTTGTGTTTCTTCTACGGATGCTGTAGAGAAAGATTCATACATTCAATAGAAATTTTCATACATTCAATAGAATATCATACGGAATTGTAAGAAATTCAGAATCCACTTCATACTCCGTGGATAAGAACTGATTTAGCACACGCCATTTCAAGTTTGAATTCAAATTATTATCATCTCATTATTCATAATGCGGTTTTCGTTGAGTGCGAGCTCTTGAGTATTATATTTTTAGCTATGTGGGTTTTCTTTTCGCCCACGCCTGATGGTGAAGCGCTATAATTAATATGATGAAACATTTAATTGTTTCATACTAATTTCCATGCAATCTTCAAACGGATTGTGCAAAGATGTGATATTATCTAAATTAGCACAAAATTGCGGAGGACAATCAGAACATGAAACAAAATCAGATGAGTGTTGTGGAGCAGAATCGATTTTTTAACCTCCCTAGTAAACAAGCTGGGGTGGCATTGCGCATCTCGATTCGAACGAAATTTTATCGAGTCGAACATATTTTTTATTACGGTTTTCGAATCGATCACGAAAACGACTTATCGTTCGAGTATGCTCGAGGAGGTACAAGAATAACGAGATGTTTTGGCATTATGGATACTCTGTAGCACACTGGAAAACGATTCAAATCGAATGAAAAACGCTCATCACCTTTATAGCTTTTTGAATGTTGTTCGAGAGTCATTTCTTGCTGAAAGTTTTGAATTATGTTTGTAATTACAATAAAACCTCCATGAGTCGATATTGAAGGGACCATCGACTCAAGGAAATATCGAGATGTGGAATACACAAACCTTGTGATGCTGTTTGAAAGGGCCATCGTAGTAACCCAGAAAATATTTTTTAATATGGAATAATTTGCTTCTAAGAGTCGATATCGAGTCATAGAATATCGACTCATGAAGGTTTAACTGTATTTCTATATGTGAAAAGAATAAATGTTTTATTATTGTATTTTGAAGGAAATAATGTCATCAGTATACCTAATTCTATAGTTTCTAGACAATATGCTATCTCTAATTATCCCTATATCCGTGTAAAAACGAATTCAACGAAAATCGTTTTTTCACAATTTTCACGTATTTTTGACGATTTCGATAAACCGCGTGAAAAATATATAAAATCTGCGTAAAAAACGTACATATCACACAATCTACTAAAAATAGTTGCGTAAAATAAAATAAAACACACAAAAGGTGACCCGAGTGTATTTAAGTTAAACACATCTTTAAATTATTTAGCTCAAACTTGGATCTGTGGCATAAACTCGAATAAATACTACACTTATAGTTATTGTAACAATATCTGGAACGATGTCTTTCCAACAGGTAACATGCTACACGCAGATTAAATTTCTCTTATTCTCTCTGTTTACTCACATTCTCCATGCGCTGAAGGTTGTCTCTCGAGTGGGCGGCATACTAAACACGGAGACAGTTATCTCTTATTCTCTCTGTTTACATTCCGTTTGACAGAACATAGTCGATGAACTAGTACGGCACCATTCGAAATCTTGTACTGTGACTGAATGAAGCCGAACGCAATACATAATGCCGCAATTTTCTCGAAATGAATGCAAAAACGTACGAATCGAGTGATTCGGATCGAGATGAGCAATTTATTTATTTATCATCAGACTAAGGCCGGAGTGGCCTGTGCTGCACATAAAAGACTTCTCCATTCAGCTCGGTTCATGGCTGCACTTCGCCAACCACGCAGTCTGCGGAGGGTCCGCAAGTCGTCCTCCACCTGATCGATCCACCTTGCCCGCTGTGCACCTCGCCTTCTTGTTCCCGTCGGATCGTTGTCGAGAACCATTTTTACCGGATTACTGTCCGACATTCTGGCTACGTGCCCGGCCCACCGCAGTCTTCCGATTTTCGCGGTGTGAACGATGGATGGTTCTCCCAACAGCTGATGCAACTCGTGGTTCATTCGCCTCCTCCACGTACCGTCCGCCATCTGCAACCCACCATAGATGGTACGCAACTCTTTCCTTTCGAAGACTCCCAGTGCGCGTTGGTCCTCCACGAGCATCGTCCAGGTCTCGTGTCCGTAGAGAACTACCGGTCTTATAAGCGTTTTGTAGATAGTCAGTTTGGTACGGCGGCGAACTCTATTCGATCGAAGCGTCTTGCGGAGTCCAAAGTACGTACGATTTCCAGCCACTATGCGTCTCCGAATTTCTCTGCTGGTATCGTTATCGGCGGTCACCAGTGAGCCCAAGTACACGAATTCTTCAACCACCTCGATTTCGTCACCACCGATAGAAACTCGTGGTGGGTGGCTCACATTGACCTCTCTTGAGCCTCTTCCTATCATGTACTTCGTCTTCGACGTGTTGATGGCTAGTCCAATCCGTTTAGCTTCGCTTCTCAGTCTGATGTAGGCTTCCTCCATCCTCTCAAAGTTACGTGCCATGATATCAATGTCGTCGGCGAAACCAAATAACTGGACGGACTTCGTGAAAATCGTACCACTCGTGTCAATCCCTGCCCTTCGTATTACTCCCTCCAAAGCGATGTTGAATAGCAGACACGAAAGACCATCGCCTTGCCGTAACCCTCTACGGGTTTCGAAGGGACTTGAGAATGCCCCTGAAACTCGAACTACGCACATCACCCGATCCATCGTCGCCTTGATCAACCGTATCAGTTTATCCGGAAATCCGTTCTCGTGCATTAGCTGCCATAGCTGGTCCCGATCGATTGTATCATATGCGGCTTTGAAGTCGATAAATAGATGATGTGTGGGCACGTTGTATTCGCGGCATTTCTGCAATACCTGACGTATGGCGAACACCTGGTCTGTGGTAGAGCGTTCACCCATAAATCCCGCCTGGTACTGCCCCACGAACTCTCTTGCAATTGGTGTTAGTCGACGGCATAAGATTTGGGAGAGTACCTTGTAGGCGGCGTTCAGCAATGTGATTGCGCGGTAGTTGCTACAATCCAGCTTATCGCCCTTTTGTAGATGGGACACACGACACCTTCCATCCACTCCTGCGGCAGAACCTCATCCTCCCAAACCTTGGTAATCACCCAGTGCAGCGCTCGAGCCAGTGCTTCACCACCGTGTTTAAACAGCTCTCCTGGTAGTTGGTCAACTCCAGGGGCTTTGTTGTTTTTCAGCCGGCCGATCTCCTCCTGGATTTCCTGGAGATTCGGAGCCGGAAGTCGCATGTCCTGCGCGCGTGCTCCTAGGTTCATTACCATACCGCCACCGTTGTCTGCCATATCGCCATTCAGGTGCTCTCCGTAGTGCTGCCGCCACCTTTGGATCACCTCACGCTCGTTTGTAAGAAGGTTCCCGTTTATGTCCTTACACATATCGGGCTGTGGCACGTGGCCCTTACGTGAACGGTTCAACTTCTCATAGAACTTTCGTGCGTTATTAGCGCGGTACAGTTCCTCCGTCTCTTCACGGTCTCGATCTTCCTGCTGGCGCTTTTTCCTCCGGAAAATCGAGTTTTGTCTGTTCCGCGCCCGTTTGTATCGTGCCTCGTTCGCCCTCGTGCGGTGTTGCAGCAATCTCGCCCATGCTGCATTCTTCTCCTCAACTAACTACTCACATTCGCCGTCATACCAGTCGTTTCTCTGATCCGGAGCCACCGTGCCTAGTGCAGCGGTTGCGGTGCTTCCAATGGCGGATCGAATATCTCTCCAGCCATCTTCAAGAGATGCTGCGCCTAGCTGCTCTTCCGTTGGGAGTGCCACTTCCAGCTGCTGCGCGTAGTCTTGGGCTAGTCTACCGTCTTGTAGCCGCCCAATGTTAAGCCGCGGCGGACGACTCCGACGCGTGTTGATCACCGTCGAGAGTTTTGAGCGCAGACATACTGCGACGAGGTAGTGGTCGGATTCAATATTCGCACTGCGGTAAGTGCGTACGTTCGTGATGTCGGAGAAGAATTTACCGTCGATTAGAACGTGGTCGATTTGGTTTTCCGTTACTTGATTAGGTGATTTCCATGTGGCCTTGTGGATATTCTTACGGGGGAAGAAAGTGCTTCGGACTACCATTCCGCGGGAGGCTGCAAAGTTTATGCATCGTTGACCGTTGTCGTTCGATACGGTATGCAGACTATCCGGTCCGATGACCGGTCTATACATTTCCTACCTGAGCGTTCATGTCACCGATGACGATTTTGACGTCCCGCAGTGGGCATCCATCGTATGTCTGCTCCAGCTGCGCATAGAACGCTTCTTTCTCGTCGTCGGATCTCCCTTCGTGTGGGCAGTGCACGTTGATGATGCTATAGTTGAAGAAACGGCCTTTTATCCTCAGCTTGCACATCCTTGCGTTGATTGGCTGCCACCCAATCACGCGTTGGCGCATCTTTCCCAGCACTATGAAGCCGGTTCCCAGCTCGTTGGTGGTGCCACAGCTTTGGTAGAAGGTAGCCGCTCGATGCCCGCTTTTCCACACTTTCTGTCCTGTCCAGCAGATTTCCTGCAGCGCTACGACATCGAAGTTGCGGGGATGTAATTCATCGTAGATTATCCTATCGCAACCTGCGAAGCCTAGCGACTTGCAGTTCCATGTTCCAAGCTTCCAATCGTGATCCTTTATTCGTCGCCCAGGTCGTTGCCGATTGTATCGAGTCGTATTATCTTCTATGTCGTTCGTAATAGTTGTTTTTAAAGGCGGCTTATTGGGCCTGCGCAAACCTCCTGTCTCGTCGGAGGGCCGTCGTGTCAGGGCTGTTTAGCGTCCCACCTAACACCAGGACTTGGGCTTGTGCGCTTTGAGCGGCACACGGTCGCTTTGGCGGAGCCTACTTGCGGATACATGCAGCTTTTTATAGAGGTTTAACAGGGCCCACTGTCAAACCCCACCACATCCTAGGCAGGCGCCACAACTCGCAGATGGCCTGGGGAGGGATCGTCAAGCCCTTGGACATAGTCCCTGCTGCCCCCCGAGATGAGCAATGCCACCGATGAATATACGCATGAGTAGTAGCCATCGAAAAAGCCACAAAATCATAGTCAGTGTGTGTGTGTGTTTTTTTTTCTTCCTAAGCAATGGAGGGGGAATCTGCTTAACAAACATCCTGGGTTATCCAGGAAGTGCGGGGTTAGGGACCACCTCCAACAGCAAACGAGGGAGGCTGGACTACATCCCCGACCCGCTAAACCGTTTCCATTGCCGCCAAGCCCATCGTCCCTTTGGTACAACCAGAAAGTAATGCTTCAAAGGGGGGCAGTGCACAACGCACCCTCGAGGTTAGCTGCGTGTCCTTGCAGCATCGAACATCGTGACTCGCTTTTTTAGAAGAACACCATGGTATCGTGCCAGCGCATTGCCGGCTTTCCAGGTGACCTTACCACGCGCTATGTCCTCGGAAGGTGGGAAGGGTCGACTTCGCGCCTGCTTTCCTCTGCACGACTGGTATCAAGAATGATGATGCCGCGGGCACTCCAAATTGACCTCTCTGCGATAGGGTCTATTCGCCAACACACAGGGGGACTTGTCGACGCGGTGCCTACGCCTTCCCCAGCCTTGACGAGGACCCCTTTCCGTCCTCGGGCTTGCAACCCGCCCGATTGACCAACGCCGCGAAAGCGACAATACCATGTTGTTCTTCGCGCGATCACTTGTTTGATAAAAAGATCGAGTTCGACCACATGGCACCGGTATGACCCATGAAACCGACTCCACCCTTGGAACCCTTGGACCACCTCTTATTTGCGCCTGATCTAGCCATTCCTCGAGTCCACGCACCAACTTCTGTGTAGCCGAATCTTTACACATCCTCCGAACTAGGTTGTCCGGGTAGTGTCCAGACCACATGTGGTCACGCATTGTGCGAAAACGTGGGCACACGAACAACACGTGTTACGCCGTTTCCTATAAACCTGCGCACATCGGACACTCGGACGAGGCCGAGTGTCCGAACCGGTGTAGATACTGTCTGAAGCAACCATGTCGTCGATCATTACCCCCCAGAGTTTGATGGAGCATTCAAAGGTGAACGCGCAGTTGCTTGCCCTTATCACCGCTTGTTGCTCCGACTTTCGGTTGTTAACAACAACCACCTTAGTCTTGTGGTGAGCCAGTTCTAGCTTCCTGTAACTCATCCACTCCTCCAGAATTGCGATCGAGTGGGCTGCAGTCAACTCCACCTCTTCGATCGATTCGCCGTAGACCTCCAGCGTAATATCGTCAGCAAAGCCGGCGATTAACATGCCCACCGGGAACTTCAGCCTCAAGACACCGTTGTACATGACGTTCCATAACACCGGACCCAGTATGGAACCTTGCGAAACCCATGAGGTTATGTCAACGCACTTCCGACCCGCCTCCGTGTCGTATACCAGTACTCGATTCTGGAAGTAGCTTCCAAGAATCTTGTACAGGTACTCGGGAATTCCAAGACTCAGGAGCGCATCTGCAATAGCTGCCCAACTGGCACTATTGAATGCATGCCTCACGTCGAGAGTCACTACTGCACAAAAGCGAACTCGTATCAAGCAGACATATTGGTCTATATGCCGACGGATCCCCCGATAAGGACCGGTGGAAATGAGGAGGGAACGAAAGGCTCCGAGAACTTTCACAATCCTTTTTTTGGGGATGGGCTAGTCACCCAACTTGATGCTCGGTTCGGACAGCCGATGCCTCCACCTGCAGACATGTCCTCGTATGCATTTGTTGGCTGTCATAGTGAAACCTACTGAGTTGGCCCAAAGGAGGACGGCACTGGCAGCGGACTGTATATCGAGTCGGAGTATCGCCAACGACAACCAGCAGAATGTCGTCTGCATAAATATATATGCAGGAGAGAACTCCGGGGAAAACTAAACGCACAGGGAGGGAACGAAACACCCTGTTCATAGCCACAAGGAGTAATGGGACGGCTAGAACGGAGCCCTGTGCAACTCCTGTTTCCTCTGGAAAGATCCTCGATCATTGGAAACCAATTATAACTTGAAAAGAGCGCCCTATGAGGAAATTCCGGACAAAAGCAAGGAGGTTGCCGGAAAATCCCCACTCTTTCAACTGGTGGAGGACGAAGGGGGTCCAAGTCCTGTTAAACACCTTGGAGATATTCATGGAAACTAGTTCCACGTGCTTGCCGTCGTTGTAAGCGTTCTGTCGAAGGTGTGCTAAATAAGTTCCCTTGCCATATCCCGGGCGGAACGAGTGTTTACAATAGCAAACCTACCATCGGCTTCTAATTTGTCCCTCAGCCGCCGATTCACTAACCTCTCCACAACCTTGGAGACACAAGGGGTTAGTGAAAAAGCCATAAACCAGATTTCAGTATGCGGAGGAAGATTTTTTTTTGATCATGGGATAACCAACCCAATCGGGACCTGATGATTTTCCATTACTCATTGAGAGCACAAAAGAAAGCTCAGAAACGAAAGAATAAAAAATGGAGTTTTGATGGTCCGGAGGGACTCGAAATTTGGAGAGAGACGAAGATATAGGGTAGTGAGCTAATTCCCGTCGTAGTAGGTAGTGCTTGGTTTTCAAATCTAATTTATACGCCAACCCAACTACTTACTCTAACTAAGTTTTATGTAACACGTATTTTGGAGTTCCTAATTTTCATTGTGTACTATAAGCGCATTGAACAAATCATAGTTTATTGAGAATCGGCAATCAAAAATACCCTTCAAATTTTTCAAATTTGTCTTATGAAAATCTGTTTACGTCCATGAGAATTTTCATTCGTCCAGTCTGAAACTCGATGGATTGCTGTCAAATAAATCTGTTGGTATTGGTGTGCGATTTCTACAAGTACACCAAATTAGTTTTTTATGCGGTATCATACCGTGTTAAAGAAAAATAACATAAATTCAATCAATATTGGCCTGTTCTGAATATGATATGTGTACATTGCGAAACATTGAATAGAATATGTGTACGGAGGATGTTCGCGGTTATCCAAGAAATCCCTGAAGTAAAGCGCTTCAGGTCTACACGCGTAACCAATTATCTACAAGCCGGTTTTTTAAATGTTATGTACCCATTGTTGTACATATAACAGAATCTGCGTATGGAAGACGTTCGCGGTTATCCAAGAAATACCGGAAGTGAAAGCCTTCAGATCTACACGCGTAACCAATGATCTACAGGCCTATTTTGTTAATGTAATATACCCATTGTGGTACATATGATAGAATCTGCGTATGGAAGATCTTCACGGTTATCCAAGAAATCCCTGAAGTGAAGGCCTTCAGGTCTACACACGTAACCAATGATCTATCGGCCTGTTTTGTTAATGTAATGTACCCATTGTAGTACATATGATAGAATCTGCGTATGGAAGATCTTCACGGTTATCCAAGAAATCCCTGAAGTAAAGGCCTTCAGGTCTACACGCGTAACCAATGATCTACAGGCCTATTTTGTAAATTTAATGTACCCATTGTAGTACATATAACAGAATCTGCGTATGGAAGACGTTCGCGGTTATCCAGTTATCCAGAATCTGCGTATGGAAGACGTTCGCGGTTATCCAAGAAATACCTGAAATGGAGGCCTTCAGATCTACATGCATAACCAATGATCTACAAGATGATTTTGTAAATGTAAGGTCCCTTTAATATCGACTCATGGAGGTTTTACAGTAACAGAATCTGCGTATGAAAGCCGTTCGCGGATATCCAAGAAATACAAGTTTTATTCGATAGAAGGCAAAGGGATTTCTTGGATGACCATGAACATATGCAGTGAATGCATTCTGGTCTTTGTACTACAGAGAGCGTGTACCAGATTTAAAACCGGAAAATTGATTTTTATTTACGCGTGTAGATCGAAAGGCCTTACTCCAGGGATTTCTTGGTTGACCAAGAACATATGCTGTGAACGCATTCTGTTATTTTTATTGCAGAGAGCATGTACTTTATTTGAAACCGGAAAATTGATCTTCAGTTACGTGTGTAGATCGAAAGGCCTTACTCCAGGGATTTCTTGGATGACCAAGAACATATGCAGTGAACGCATTCTGTTCTTTGTACTACAGAGAGCATGTACCATATTTGAAACCGGAAAATTGATCATCTACGTATTCTTTCTCTGTACCACGAGGAGCATGTACCATACTTAAAACAGGACTGGCAAGTCTTTGTTCCTGAGCTCAAGACATTTCTTGGATAACTGGGAGATTTATCTGTGACTTTATGCAGAATAACTATCATTTCGGTCAATTTTGAAAGTCAAACTTAAAAGTTTATTTTCGGTTCCAGTTAACAAAAAATTCCTATTGCAATCCCATTTCGACCGCATAAAAATGGTTTCGATTGTGCTGCCATTCAGTTAAATGCCTCAGTCTGTCAAACAACTAACACACATGCTTAACATGTACGTGGGTAGTGCTGCCAACAGATTTCTGTTATGAAATTATTTCTCCTGTTTCAAACTTTTGGAATAGTGGAAAATTTTAGTGTGAATGACGAGTGTGTATGAAAAATATTTATTTGGAAGACTTTTCTTGATAAGAAAATTATTTTGAGCTTTTTAGTGGAATGTTTTCACCTGTCATAAGACGAGTTTAAACAATCCCATTGAATTCCACCACTTAATTGTATCCTGACAGATACGTATTTCGACCTCAACAGTCAGGCCGTCTTCAGTGTCTTGTACTTGACTCGACTTGTCAGGATACAATTAAGTGGTGGAATTCAATGGGATTGTTTAAACTCGTCTTATGACAGGTGAGACTTTTCTTTTATTACACTAGAGGAAAATAATTGAAAAACCCACTTTTATTGACTGCATGATGTATTATCAGATGTGAAACATAAAATTATTTCTCGCTTAACTTTTCAAAAGGACCTAAGTAACATTTTTTTCATGAATTAATTTGAGTACTGCAATCAAAAGCTTCCATGTTGATCTGTTGATCGCGCTATTCAAATTAATTCATGAAAAAAATGTTACTTAGGTCCTTTTGAAAAGTTAAGCGAGATTTCAGTTCAAACCGCCAGTTTGGCAACGCGTTTTTCGACTATAAACAAGGCGACGAAGAAAATAAACTTCAAACGCTCTAAAGTTTGAAAAAAAAACAGATCATTTGAACGCCTTCCGGCAGTTATTTTGCAATTATTATTCACTTGAGCAATAAGCATTGCTTTTATTTAGTGCGCAGTGAGAAATTTATGTGAAAAAGTGCGATGAAAATCAGACATCAGTGAATTACGTGGATTTTGGTGACGGTGTTGCGCGTCTTCTACAGCAGTGAACGAATTGAATTTTCTTCGTCGCACGGATAACGTAGGAAATTATGCAAAAGTCACAGCCGCAAAGTTAAATTTAACTGTATTTCAAGTAAGTAACACCGGAATGTAATTTAAATGAATGCAGATCGTAGTGTACACTTTTCTATCTCGCCAGATGATTAGTTCATTATTTTAGTTTACGATTCGCGAGTATTTAGTGATTTAGAATTTGATATGACGAATGCTAGCGCCATGGACGAATTAGCGCATAACCCTACTGGTGATAGCTCGCTGAACATCAGCTGGATTGTAAATAAGAATCATAAAAAATTGAAATTAAAACATTATTTTGGCTCCGCAACGCTTAACGGCAAAAAAGACTTCTAAATAAACGAAAATTGTTTTTTTTAAATCATTTTTTTTTGCATGGTGGATTTAATAAATGTTTGCTTTATAAATTCCTTACGCCGAAAAGTAGGAAGTAAGGATTATTGAAAAGACGAGAACATTTCTGAATATCTCTTTTCTAGAAATTTTAACGATTTTCTGAAAGATTAAATAAACCTACGAAAAAAAAAAACTAGATCCAATAGTGGGTGTGCTACCGACGAAAAAATCAAAACTTCCTTGTTGTGAATTTACGCACTAGTGAATCAGACGTAGTCGAATCAAGAAGAACCATACTTTGTATTCAGTTGTGTTCAGCATGTTTTTCGATGAGTGCTTCGTTTAAAGCTTTACCAGATTATATCGACCCAATAAAAAAACATATTCCAAATATCATTGAATATTAACGGATTTGCTTGTTTTGTTTACCATCATAAATGTGGTTTAAAGAAATCGAAAATGTCACAGGATCAAATGTGATCGTTCTGGTCCGTTTTTAAACCTCAACTAGTTTGCCTGCATAAAATGAGATAATTTGTCTTAAATTCAAACAAACTCCCTCTCATTACTCCCGAATATCTATTATTTGAAAACGGTTTAGATTTCGTAGTCACGAATAAAAATTATATGCGTTTTTTTACAGTCTTCTCTGTGTTTCGCTTTTGTCGTATTGAAGTCCTCATCTCGCCAATTCAAGTGGAATCCAACCACGTAAAAAAACCTTGATTAGTCGTCACTTCCCATTGTTCTGGATTTCAGCGCCCCTCTAAGGCCTGGCGCCCTTGACGGGGGCCAACCAGGCCAACCACACGCTACGGCGCTAACAGTGTATAATGAATACATATTAGTTGTAAAATGTAGATTGAACTACCAAATCAACTATGTGATTTTTTCGATAAAAAAAAAGAAATTGTATGATATAGAGTAAACATGTTTTCACATCTTTTTTTATGTCCGCTTATCTTGTCTCTTGTAATTATAAATCTTTGCTCATCCTCATTTGTATTTTCTTGATTACCATCTTTTACTGAACTTTTATTTCATCATGTTCCATTTCTACTTACGTTTATCACGATCAAATCTAATTTGCACATCTTCCGACTTAACTGCACTTAACTAGATGACCAAAATT
The DNA here is from genome assembly GCF_024139115.2 of Armigeres subalbatus. Taxonomy (NCBI): domain Eukaryota; kingdom Metazoa; phylum Arthropoda; class Insecta; order Diptera; family Culicidae; genus Armigeres; species Armigeres subalbatus. Next base: position 446,868,566 of record NC_085140.1, read on the forward strand.
GTACGTTGCACTAAAACCCATCTCGCTCGGACCCAATTCATCGCGCCACACTCGGCTGCAGCACACCTTGAAAATAAGCGAAATGCTGGCTGCATCGCATCGCGGATTCCCGGCAAAGTGCTTAACGCTGATTATGTTGCTGTCCATTTTGGTCGGCATCGATCTCAATCATCGCTGTCCCTGTCGCATCCTCTTCCATGGCCGGTGTGCCGCCGCCGTTGCAGTTTCGGGGTTCCTCCCCAACTCCACACCTTTTGGACACCGACCGAACTGGTTGGGCGGCCGCCCGACTCTCGGCTATGAGGGGAACCGCTCGAAAGGAAAATAAACGCTAACAAGATCGGAAATTGGCCGGAGCGATCCCCGCCGATGGCGAATTCGTGCAAACACCGCACCGGTGTTGGACATGGCGAGCAACGTGAAGCCGATCGAGCCCGGAAGGACGATAATCACCAAACGGTTTAATGGTGTCATTTCGTTAAAAATCGACAAAAATATTACAACCCGGCTGGCCAACCGGTAAGCATCGGTTCCCTCAAACACGGTGCAGCTCTGGAAAGGTGTGCGTTTTACGAGTCAGTTAATGCAAGGAGAAAAAGATGTTTGACGAGTGCTGCACCTTTGAACACGTAAGGATATGCGTTAGTGGAAAACAGATAGATTACAATGGGCACCGTAACTCGAAAAACTATTGGTTAACTTTTCGTTTTATCTATCACCTTCTGATACAATCTAAAAGTGAAATATTTTTTTCAAGGTATTTGTTAATTACACCTCTATCAAACGATCAAAAACAAAATAATACAAATTCCCACACACCCTTACCTTCGAGTAAGGGCTTTCTCGGGTTGTGCAGCGCATGCAGTGACACACTGTTCGATGAGTTCGAGGGATTTCAGGGGCGAATATAGCGAGCGGAATTGCAATTTGCAATTATATGCGCTTGTTTTTCCTCTTCTGATGAATATAATTTAATTAAAGGGAATTGTTAGCACGAGGGATCTCGCCTGATACAGCGAAGCAAGGACCGCAGCGATTTTGAGTTCGGGAAAAAAGTCCTCGTGGCGGTTTAGCTTCTGGAGGTTCTCCGGCACCTTTTTCGATGGCATGATTTGTCTCCGCTGCCGCTGCGAGGCTCTTCACAGACCATCCGATCCGACCGACACCCATATGAGTAAGTAAGTGATGATGGAGTGCTTGGAAGCTCTTAAGATCAGCGTCACGATAGCAATCGGCGTTCCTGGGACGATAAATTGAGCCTAATTGTCTCGAGGTAGCGCTTTTCTCGGCTCGCCGGGTTGTTGGCCGGCGGTGACATGAGAAATGGTGGCAGATTGTGTGTAATTGTTATACCTTGCTGTAAATTAAGGCGAGGTGATTGATTTGTCAGTGCTGGGAAAAGGGTCTTGGCGGTGCCTTGTACGGCCGATGAAAGTTGATGGGAGGCATTAACAGAATCGTACTAAATTTTTATTTTCCAACATACATTCCGACCAAGTAATAATTTAGAACATAAAACCATAACGAGGGAGCATCGACTTGAATTTTGGATTGTATCTGGTTCCTAATGAATCCGTGATGCTGATGGAATGTTCTAAAGGGGGTCGTGGAAGCGACATTTTCAAAAATTCTCATACCAATCCAAAGTGGTACTTCTGCCCTAATAACTCATATACAAAGTCTAACCAGATTCCAACTCGATTCATGGTGGAACATAATTGTTATCGATGGGACTGCATCGACAAACCGCAAGCCCCCCAAATACGATAAATGGTCCCACAAATGTTGGCCTATTTTTTTCCCTTTGCTTTGCTGGCCTGCCGGCGCGAATGCCACTTATGTCGAATGCAGACTTCAGTGGAACAACCGTTCATAATTATCAACCGCATGGTGAAATAATTAATTTTATGCCTAAAACAAATTGAAACAATAAACCACACAGTTTGAAACTGTTATACATTATTGAAGTGGGCCGGTCGCTGCTGTGGGACTTCTGGGAAATTTACACACTCTCGGACCCATATCGATCGATCGAACAACAATTGTCTGTAAATTTTTATTACCACTACTCGCTGGATGCCGGCCGAGCCATTGTTGACTTTGCGCTGGGCTAGTGAACGAGGAGTTCCATCGCAGCAGGAGGGTAGGCATTCCGAAAAACTATTGAGGGGGCATTCAGAAATCACGTGGATGGTTAAACGGAATGAGAAATTGTTTCTTCAAAGTTGTGAATACGCACAATAACACAGTTTACTTCAATGACACATTTTTATTTTCAATTGACCATTCCCGTTTACCATTTTTATTCGCTCAAAATTTTTTTTTCAATTATTTGAGATTAACTTTAGCAAAGAATCCATATTTTTGACGCCTTGAACTTTTTTTGCATAAATGTTTGGCATAACGGAGTTCAGTGCGAGATTTCTCTTGTTTCGGACAGCAGAACGATCGCGCGATCGGCTGAAATATTGTGTTCTGCATTGCGCAGCCGGTAACAAGTAAGTGCAGTGCGTGTTTTAGTCGTCGGGAAAGTATTAAAATATCTATTTAGTGTTCGGTGGCTCATGCGCATGTCGCGCGCGGTAGAAAAAACCGCGTTCTTCAAAAGTTTGCTGTAGCCATCGAGCAAGTGAGTACAGAGTGCTGCGCTTCCGTGCGGTCGTCCAAAACGCGAATCTCCTCAGTTTTCATATGCCACCGGGCGTGCATGTTTTAACTTTTAACTCGAATTCATGTTATTTCCCATCCCATAGATCGTATTGCTTACCAGAGTGAATCCAGATGAATTATCCTTTGTAACTAAAACGATATCCTATCCCAAGACAATCGTGGAGATGCAGAGGTATACTCGGTCTCTAGTAGCAACGAGAGTCGGACTAACAGTCCTTCCATTCCTATATGACCGTAAGGACGTGGCTGGCGCCGTTATTGACTTTAAATATTTGAGCTCCCGAAACGTGTACATTGAGAATGGGTAGTTAATCCCAAGCTCCATTAATTGTGTTCTCTGTACAATTTCGCAAGTTCAGTCAATCATAATGCACATACATTTTTGGTATAACGTTCGCTTTATTTTGAACCAACATCAGGTCAATTTTCAAACTGCAGCAATATTATCATTATTGATTTAGATTTTTCAAAAGCTTCAGTAAATCGGATTTGAATTGGATAGAATTCACCGATATTTAAAACAATTCTAGTTGAAACTCGGGAAAGTTTCTCCTGAAATTTCGAAAGGATTTGACATTTTTCGAAATTGGCTAGCCTGACGCTCCTAAACATTCCCGGAGGACAGGCCTAAGCAGCAAATGCAACATCTTCCCAGAAGCACTTTTTTGACAGTAATTTAAACAGAAATCAATGACACAGTATCAAATCAAACATCTTAAAAGTAACTTTCAAAAATCTTGAATTAAATAAAGGTATCGTAAACATTGCTATAGTAGATTTGTGAGTAAAGGCGTAGGGTTGCCCATCCGGAGATGGCGAGTTTGATTCTGGGTCCGGTCTAGAATGTTTTCTGGTTGAAAATATTCTTGAGTTAAAAAGCAGACTAAGTTCCAGTTGGAATGTGGAGTCATTGGAAAAGAAGAAAAAGAAGAAGAAGAAGAATAAGAAAAAGAAGAAGAAGAAGGAGTAGAAGAAAAATGAGGGGACGAAGAAGGAGGAGGTGGAGACGAAGAAGAAGAAAGCACAGAGCGCGTCTGTAAATGCGCATCACAGCTCGTTGCCAAATGTGCTGCTGAAGTACGTGCGTGTTACGCTGCACGGCAAAGGAAGATCGATTACTACATACGCCTTTCTAGATGCAGGATCGACATCAACACTGGTGGAACACAGTTTGGGGAAGGAACTCAATCTCAACGGCGAGAAGTCTCCGCTGTGCATTTCGTGGATAGGAGGGCAAGGAAAATATGAGCAAGATTCGGTTATATTCTCAGCGGACATTCCCAGTGCTTCAAAATCAGGACAGCGCTTCCACCTTCCGGAGGTGCATACCATACGTAGCCTAGATCTTCATGAACAGTCAATGTTAGCGACCGAGCTAGCGGAGCATTTCGAGTATTTAACAGATCTACCAATTGACTCTTATGTTGTAGCAAAACCCCGAGTATCCACTCGATTCCAGGGAAGGAAGGGAGAATCAGCCGACGGCTGTACTAACTCGGCTAGGCTGGGTGGTCTACGGTCCGTGCTCCTTTCTGCCAGGACAAATGGATGCGAAAAACGATGTTTCGTATAGCTACTACATCTGCCAATTCGAAGGACTGCATTCAGCAGTCAAGAGTTATTTCTCCCTCGATAGTCCCGGAGTACAACCGGTTTTGCATAATAAACGATACGAGACCTGTCTGCTATGGCGATACGATGATGTTCGACTACCGTCGAGCAAAGCCATGGCCCTGAAAAGGCAAAACTGCCTGAGCAAGCGCATGGCTAGGGAACCAGTGCTGGCCAAGGCTCTTCAGGAAAAAAATCTTAGACTACCAAGCGAAAGGATATATTCGCAAACTTTCAGCGCAGGAGGAAGCCACGTACTCTGGACGTTCGTGGTATCTGCCGATCTTTCCCGTTGTGAATCCCAATAAACCGGGTAAACTACGAATCGTCTGGGATGCTGCCGCTAAAGTGGGAAACCTTTCTCTCAATTCGTTTCTGCTAAAAGTACCAGATCAGGTTACACCGCTTCAGCAAGTTCTCCAAAGGTTTCGTGAATACCGCCCAGCGGTCTCAGGAGATATCCGTTAAATGTTTCACCAAGTTCGGATCAAGCCTACCGATCAGCATTGTCAACGATTCCTGTGGAATGATGGCGTCCTCGCAGGAGGTCCTTCGACTTACGTGATGGAGATGATGACGTTCGGCGCAAGCTGCTCTCCAAGTAGTGCACAGTACGTCAAGAACCGGAACGCAGCTCGGTTCAAAGACCAGTATCCAGAAGCGGTGGCGGCGATATGCAAAGGAACGTACGTTGACGATATGCTTGACAGTGTCGAATCCGAAGCAGAAGCCGTGAAACTCGCGCGGGATATTTGTTACATATACGCAGAGGGTGGATTCGAGATCCGCGGATGGCTGTCGAACTCCAAAAAGGTTCTTGATTCTTTGGGCGAGCAGAGGACACCACAAAAGTATCTGAACATGGATGGAGACGTGACGACCGAAAAGGTCCTTGGAATATGGTGGGACACTATCGGTGACACATTTACTTTCAAGATTCCAAAACAGTGCCAGCAGAAGCTGTTATCCGGAGAGCAAGTCCCCACGAAGCGGGAAGTTCTACGGGTTTTAATGTCAGTATACGACCCGCTCGGCTTCCTGGCGCATGTACTGATGTACTTAAAGGTTCTGCTACAAGAAATTTGGCGTTCAAAAATTGGTTGGGATGAACAGATAGACGATCAGCTACTGGAGAAATGGAGAATTTGGCTTAACGTACTGCTTGAAGTTGAGACAGTTTGCATTCCTCGATGCTACCGTAAGATGACCTCGTCGTCAACCGTGACTAACGAAGTTCAGCTGCATGTCTTTGTCGATGCAAGCGAGAAAGGTTACGCAGCAGTCGCCTATCTCCGGTTCGAAGAAGACCACTCTGTGGAGTGTGCGTTCATTACGGCTAAAACCAGAGTCGCACCACTGAAGTACGTCTCAATTCCACGACTGGAACTCCAGGGTGCAGTGATTGGAACCCGTCTTGCAAAGTCTATAGGAGAAACCCATCGTGTACCTGTGCAGAAAACGGTTCTTCTGGACTGATTCAAAGGACGTTCTCTGCTGGTTACGTGCGGATCACAGACGATACAGCAAGTTTGTTGCTGTCAGGGTTGAAGAAATTCTAGAAGATACCGAACTATCAGAGTGGCTGTGGGTTCCAACAAAAATAAACGTGGCCGACGAAGGTACAAAATGGCAGAAAATACCTGATCTTTCTCCTGGCCAGTTCAACCGTCCGATCATGGTGAAACTACCACTGAAATGGTAGCAACGATCAACGTTCACACCGTTCGGGAACCCATTCTCAATTTCACCAATTATTCTAACTGGCGTAGGCTTCTCCGGATTATCGCATATGTACTCCGATTCATGAGAAACCTGCAAGCAAGATTACAGCAGAGAACACGATTTACCGGAATCCTCCAACAGACAGAGTTGATCGTCAAGGTTTTCGTTGGGTGAAAGCTGTTGAGTATTCCTTTTAGCTATGTAGGTTTTCTTTTAACATGCGCTTGATGGGGAAGCGTCATTAACAGTATAATGAAAAAATAAATTTCCTTATACTAATTTGCATGCAAACTTGAAACGGCTTGTGCTAAATCAGTTTTAATCCAAATGAGCTCAAATTTTCAGAGGACACTCAGAACATGGTAAAGAATCAGATGAGCACTGTGGAGCAAAATCGATTTTTTGAACCACCCTAAATAGAGCCAACACGCACTGAACTCGGTAATCATTATTGTTCATATGCCCTAAAAAAGATATATGCCCAGGGCCGGATCTATGGGGGGCCGGGGGGCCGTGGCCCCGGGCCCCCACATTATAGGGGCCCCCACAAATTACTGATTCTACCCAAATATTAATCAACCGATCTTTATAAAAACATTAAGTTCTTTTTACAGACTCTATTTGTCTTGAAATGGAAAAAGTCGAAATAAGAAATGAACCGTTTGTTTGAGAAACTGCATATGTAACATTTTTGGCCAAAATGAGATTTTTATATAATCTGAATCCTCGTCCAAAAATACGCATTCTGGCAAAAAACACGAAAAAAATTTTTTTTGTTCAAGAATGTATGAAAATTTTTTCGTTTGTTTGAGAAACTACATATGTCCACGTACTTTGAAGAGCAATTGTGGAGTTCTGCTTACATTTTTTGCATTGAAAGTGCCCCAGGGTGTTGAGTTTTGCCAAAAATTATTGATCTGTATCGAAGAAATCGAAAGATTCTGTGCAAATTTGTTCAAAAACAGTTTTTTGTTGATTTCTCGAAATAGTGTAAAATGGACTTATGCAGTTTCTCAAACAAATGATTCAAATCGATTATACCTACGTACATTGTGATGAAAAACCCATCCCAATTCACCGATTAGTGATACTGTTTTTTAGCCAAGATACCAGCCTTTTATGGTTTTATATGGTTCGAAGTACCATTTTCTCCATAACTTTCAAACTGCAACTTGTTGCGAGAAAATCGGATTACTTGGTTAATTTGTTAATGATATTTGCTCAGTTCGTGCATATATATTGGTATATGGGTCTCCGAGGCTTCTGTAAAATCCGAGGCTTCTATAAAATGTTCGTTTTTGGAGTGAAATGATAGTCTTTCGGTACAACTTTGTTGTACGAGAAAGGCAAAAATGGTAATTTTGCAGATAGTTTTGAAGAGCAATCGATTGGGCTCCAGCGATGTATGAAAAATTTGAGTCGCAAAATATGGACGAGTGTAAAATTTACCACAGGTTGTTTATGGTTTATTTATTTACCCGACGTGCTGTAATATATGTTGGTGGGGAAGAAGCCAACAAGCAACTTTTTTTTTGTTAAATATCTTGGCTGTGCATATGCACAGCATATGTTTCGAAATGGACAAATTGATATGAAATTTGCGAAAAAGAATCCACGTGTCTTGGAGGGACTCGAACCCTCAACCTCCTACTCTCTAGATAGGCGTGATAACCCCTACACAACAAGACCACTTAAAGGTCACGTTTGCGGAAAAGCCATCAGAATCCGAGAACCAACCTCCACCGCGGTTAGCTCTTTTTTGCAAATTGAATATCTTTCGGATGCTTGATTTGTCCAATCTCCACATGTGCTTTACTATTGTATATCCACAGCCAAGCGAGTGCACATTGTTTATTAAACGAGAGGATCGCACTCCATGCCCCCCAGTAACTGTCTGGGCGGGACGGTATAGAATGCGAATTCAATCGTACTCTGCTGTGCCAAAGGCTTGCTTGGCTAAAGCATTTGATGAGTTTGATTGCCTTTTACGTAAGCGGTCGCGTGTACTCAGACGACTAATGACGGTGAAAGACCGACACTTGATTACAATTAATTGCATATTATTCGGCAACTCGGCCGTGTAGAGAATAAGGCTTGATCAATAAATTCAACATTATTCAAATTTATACATCATTTCGTTCAACAATAAAAAATGTGTAAATCCGCCACTCTATGATATTTTCGGTGTTTGCATCACAATTTCAACTAACTGCATCATGGTAGGCGTGGTTGAATAGAACAAACAACACATCGCCGTTGCCAACGTCAAACTGTATAAAAGGCGGGTGTCAACGGGGCAAGAGGTCATTCTTACAACGGATGGCATGACGAACGCATCAATTGGAAGAACAGAGGAGCAAGACTTATCAAGAGACACAAAACCTCTTCAAATATGATGGACTCATCGTTTGGATTGGGAACCCCTAAGAAGCATTTGGCGAATCAAGAACCAGAAATCACGACAATGGCGTGGACGGTAGCAGAACTATAGCTCCCATTCGGTAGGTATCAGAAGAACTCGAAATGTAGAAAATAGCTGTACTGTAGACGAGGCAGTATTCAGCATCTAGATTTGATCTCTGATAGTTAAGGCAGAGTATCAGGAGTACTGAAGAGTACATAACTCGGAGCTGTAGTCGAGGCAGCATCCGATTAATCAATTGACCTCTGGAAGATGAATCAGAGTAATCAGAAATTTCAATTTGGAACTGCAGGCAAGGCAGTGTTCTTTAGAAAAGTGATATGTGATATTTGCGAGTAAAGCCAATTATGAAATATACCTTTTGCTGTAGTACCCTCAAAGATCGCGAGGTGCAACAGCAAGCAACCATTTTGGATTATGAAATTCCAAAAACAATTTATCCAAATGGGCAAATGGTGCTCTCACCCTGATTTCGCAGTAAGTGGTACAAGAAATAATAAAAAAATAAATAAAAATAAATCGTCAAAAATTATTTTTTGTGTAGTTCATTTAGGATGAACGTGATGGTTTTGCAGAACATAAAGAATGAGTTTAAGTTTTATTTCGTGAAATTTCGTGAACCCTGCTAGCTCAATATTCTAGAAATTGAAATTATGCACAGATCTACGGTATTAAATATCATCAGAAAGTGTGCTATGAAAGGCAAAACAAAATGTTTTCTAACTACGTCATATTTGAATCAAATTAAGTTGAAATTCTATTGAACATTGGAAATGTTTGAATTAGACTCGACTTCATTAGTGATTGTAATGTTTTTTTCTGAGATTAAGATGTAATTAATTTGATAATATTTGAAGTTGGGTTGAAGTACAATTTTATTCTATTTTAGATTAATTAAATTTCATATTGAGCAAAAGCGTAGGTTTGCAGTTGCAATGATGGTGAGTTCGATTCTATGACCGACCTAAAAAGCTTTTGGGTGGGAATTTGTTTTGATTTCCTGGACATAGTATATTAATGGTGTTTGGCACATTAAATGCATATTCAAACAATGGCCGGCATAAAACAGCTATCAAATATTAACTGTGGAAATGCATATAGTACAGTTAGTTGAAAACCAGCCCAATGAACATAGAATAGAGCCATTAAACAGGAAATCAGATTGTATTAGACTAGGGTTTGACTAGAATTGGACAATGTAAAAAAGTGATGGATTTATCTTAAGTTTAGTAATGAAGAAGTTCGATTAGATTTTAATGAATTTGACTTCGAGTTTTATTTCAACTACAATCAAGATTGAAATAGATTACAAATTATTTGAGATTGAATTTTGATTTTGTTTTGTTTTTGGATGCAATTTAGAATTCAAATTGGACCAAATTTGTATTGCAGATTTGGATTGGATTAAGATTGGTTATGGATTAAAATTAAATTAGACTTGAACTTAATTAGGCATGAATTAAAAAAAAAAAACATTTATAGAATAGATTAGTTTTACGATGGAAACGCTTGAATTACGATTTTATTCTCTTGAAAATGGATTTAATCTAGACTAGATTTGTATTGAGTTGAATAGAAATTTAATTAAGAACAATTTGAATTATTATTAAAAATATAATGGTTCTGTGTTTGTTTAGTATTAGAATTCGAATGGAGTTATAATTGCAACCCAATAAGTAAAATTAAATTACAATTGCTTTGTATTATATTTTTATGAAAATGGATAGATAAAACTCTATGGAAATGGATCGTAAAAAAAAAATTACATTTAAATTTGAAAGAATTGTATTAGATTGGGTATTAAATTGATTTGGATTGAATGAAACATATTTTGAATTTGCACAACATTAAGATTTGGTATTTGATTGTGTTGGATTTCCATAGGATTCGGATGGAACATGAACTAAGTTTGTAATCGTCCATTACATTTGCTTTAGAATTGAACAAGGAGTACAATAAGGTACAATTGGATTTATATTTGTTACAAATTTGATTTTTATGGTATAAGATTTATTTTTGATGGGATTTAGATTAGAATAATATTATTCTTGAGTTGAATTTGGGCTAATTTTGGATTGAGTTAAAAATGGAATAAATTCACACTAAATGCATTGTATTTGGATTGATTACGATTTGAATCGATTGGATTGGATAACAGAAATGTGAATTAAACTTGAATGAAATAAAGAATAAAATTGATGTTTAACTGAATTTGTTTTTTTTCCTAATCAGATAGGATTTGGATAGCACTCACAATTGTTATGTTTTCAACATTCTACGGCAAACTTTTAAACAGTAATGACAAGGGTAGACATTTCCTTTTGACATTCATTCCACCAAGTAATTAAAGAAAACATAAACACGACAGTGGCAGGAGCAAGCATATAAAGGGCGAAGATAATCAGATTATTTTTCAAACCTTACAAATATTATTTTCAAACCAAAATTTGACCTTATATGATCAATGTTTAGTTGATAGTACTTATTTTATAATTCCTCGCTCAATTAAAATATTGGGACTTATGAATCAGTACCTTCAGTCGCCACACTTTGATTCACAGTTAATTAAACTCAACTCTATGCTGTTTGCGATAATTATAGTTCATCATTCACATGCACTAAGTTTTTATTATAGTACGATATCTATGTATATGTTTATAATACAAACAATATATAAGAAAATTAAATTCAATTTTTCGATGACTTTTATTAAAGAGTAGAGGATGAGAGTATTGTAGAGAATAAGGCTTGATCAATAAATTCAACATTATTCAAATTTATACATCATTTCGTTCAACAATAAAAAATGTGTAAATCCGCCACTCTATGATATTTTCGGTGTTTGCATCACAATTTCAACTAACTGCATCATGGTAGGCGTGGTTGAATAGAACAAACAACACATCGCCGTTGCCAACGCAAACTGTATAAAAGGCGGGTGTCAACGGGGCAAGAGGTCATTCTTACAACGGATGGCATGACGAACGCATCAATTGGAAGAACAGAGGAGCAAGACTTATCAAGAGACACAAAACCTCTTCAAATATGATGGACTCATCGTTTGGATTGGGAACCCCTAAGAAGCATTTGGCGAATCAAGAACCAGAAATCACGACAGGCCGTACTATACCGTCCCGCCCAGACAGTTACTGGGGGGCATGGAGTGCGATCCTCTCGTTTAATAAACAATGTGCACTCGCTTGGCTGTGGATATACAATAGTAAAGCACATGTGGAGATTGGACAAATCAAGCATCCGAAAGATATTCAATTTGCAAAAAAGAGCTAATCGCGGTGGAGGTTGGTACTCGGATTCTGATGGCTTTTCCGCAAACGTGACCTTTAAGTGGTCTTGTTGTGTAGGGGTTATCACGCCTATCTAGAGAGTAGGAGGTTGAGGGTTCGAGTCCCTCCAAGACACGTGGATTCTTTTTCGCAAATTTCATATCAATTTGTCCATTTCGAAACATATGCTGTGCATATGCACAGCCAAGATATTTAACAAAAAAAAAACGGTTTTCGTACGGCCGAGTTGCCGAATAATATGCAATTAAAAGCAACATTTGTTCAATGAACATTCGTTCTTTTGTCAGAGAAACTCTAAGCTGGAATGCCGAAGATGGCTGAGACGTCACGACTGGTGTACTTAGTTCATTTTTTTTATAATTGACGGACGTTTCACACGGCTTTTCCACTGTCGTTCGTTTGACAGTTTCCAAGGGAACACTGTCAAACCGTTAAGGTGATTATACAATCAAGCCATGTGGTGAATTTCAAATTCACCACAAGGTTTTCTACTGCTATTGTCAAAAGTTCAAATCCAGCGTAATAATTTTCGTACCATGCTGAAATTAAAGTCGATTGTTTAGCATAAGTAAGCAAACGATCTACGGATGTGTCATCCCCATGGGCGTTGTGGTTCTCTCAATTCGTGCTCTAGAAAAATCACTAGAAAAAGCAAGTGGTTTCCAAGATGGCCGATTTGTGGCTTTGTTGTATAACCACCTTAAGCAAACGTATCTATTTTGCATGGCTCTTTTCTATAGATAGAAGAATCTATACTCCATTGCACAGTGACGTCACACACGACTTTTGACAGGTACTGGTCCTGTTGTTTACAGACGACTTTATTTTAATTTTGAGATAATTCTATCATTCTTTGGATTTTCTGATCGTTAATTACCTAAACTTATCGATAATTACCAATATTTGAATGCGGAATGTACGGAATGTCTTCAACATCGTGAAATATGCAGATTTAATTTGGATCAAAAAAATTCTAAGTCCGAGACGTAAACAACAGGACCAGTACCTGTCAAAACAGTGAGGTTAGGTTTGCCACGCGCAATGACCTATAGATGAGCGTAAGCATGGCTGAGTCGATTTTTTTGCACGCGCATATGACGTCACAGCCCTTAACGTTTCCATTCAAATCGTGACGTCATGCTCGTTTGGAGACACGTTTGACAGTTCGTTTGGAGACAGAGGATTTATCTTCGCTCATCTATTTATTCCACTATCTATACTCTTTACCAAAGTACATCGTTATTCACTTTACACGCTCATTTTGATTTTACTCACCGATGAGTAGTTTTTATTGCTGTCTCTTTTTTTCCCACAGTCAGTTGCATGAGATGTCAACAATCTTCAACAACACCAATGACAATAAAGGAGCATGATTTATTTTTAAATTATGCTCAAGCTTTTCACGGTGAAATAAAAGACAAATTGTTGTTCTCCATGTAAGTAAAATCAAAATTGATCATGTAGATAAGTTTTGAATCTATTAAACTCATTAGCCGTATTTAATGAATATTCCTGATTAAAGTTGCATATTGAAGAAAGCTGAATTCGGATGTTTTATGATGTTAAGCTTTTTTAGATTTGACGTACGTTGCTCGGCGTTGGTGTTGGTGTTGGCTACGCTAAACATGAGCTCTTAGCATAGGCCTGATATAACAAACGAAAGTGTCACTTGACTGGTTTTGATTAGTTTTGATTGAGATACTATTCATGTAGTGAAACAAGTAGTCAAAATGAGTGACCGCCATGTAACTCCACGAATTTATCTGAGTGGAGCCCAAAAAAGGAAACTTCAAGTTGAGAAAAACAGGAGATCCAACGAAGCTGTGGCAAAAACATCAAAAATAAGCAATTTCTTTCATCCTAGTTCGAACAAAACTGCGATGACAACCAAACAAATATTCCTAGTACGTCGAATGCTCTGCAGGAGAATTTTGAGAGTGATGAACATTTTGAAGTTACACAACGCGGAATAAACGAGTTGGAAAGTGTTGTTGCTGAAAGTGACAATCTAGTCAACGATATCGGAAAATGGTCGAATCTTACAGTTCTGTCTGTTGACTATTGGGTGAAACGCGGACCAAGTGAAGTGAACCATTGTAATGAACAACTTTTTGAAAAGTTTTCCGTTCATCAGGAACGTAGTGACATACCATGTGACAGAAAATGCAACAGATCGATGTTTTATCGCAAGCATCTCAGTGGATTACAGGTTTTTCGAGAATGGCTTTGCTTTTCGCCGTCAACAGGAAAGTTATATTGTTTTTACTGTTCACTCAAAGATGTAAGCCATTCTCAATCATTTTTCTGCGGAGAAGGTTTCTGTAATTGGAAACGTGCTCATGAAAAGATTGCCGTCCATGAGACCTCTAAAAGCCATCTTGAGTCCATCGTAGCCTTTTCGATTCGATCTGATCAACTTTCAAGTGTTGATCAAGCCTTTACTGTAGCGGTATGTTAATTTCATATATTGTATAAGTTCATTTCCAGAAATTATAAGAAACATTCACCACATTCACAGGACCGCGAGTCGACGAAGTACTGGAGAGAAGTTCTTAAGCGAGTTGTAAGTACCGTAATGTTTTTATCACAGCGTGGATTGGCTTTCCGGGGAACTGATGAGACTTTTGGATCTCCATTTAATGGAAACTTTTTGGGAATCCTGGAGCTTATTGCCGAATTTGATCCATTTCTGGCTAAGCACATTGAGAAGCACGGAAACAAGCATGCAGGCAATTTATTTAGTTTTGCTTTGTACGGAAAGCAAAACGATCGGCCAAAATTTTATTCTGCTTTGTGCGGGTAAGTAAATTAATCAGAAACTTAAAATTTAGTTCGGATCCGTGTAGTGCGGTCGATAATTTAAAGAATTAGCGTTCGTGCGACAATCTACACGCTATGCACGGCAGACCGTTTACCAAAACGAACTCTGCCACACTTCCTACCCCATATATCCAACATCCCAGTAATTTCTCGTGGAAGTGCAGATGACTCGTCGGCTTCCATCAAAGCGAGTATTACGTCAACATTTTCCTACCCATTCCTTAATTGACCTGCATTCGGACACGGCCTGCGCTGGTATTGCTTTACATTTTTCGGTCACCAGTTTTCACACATTGAGGATGGTGTTAATCCCAAACATCATCTATTGGTTCCCTGTATAATTACAGCTGATCTGGCAATAACGGAGTAGCAACCCTGGGCGGTCAATCATGCTCATGCTCATAACAGGGCCGGTAGAGAAGAATGCCAACGCGCTCGAAACAGTAGAGACAAAGACGGACGAACGAACGAGAAAAGCTTTTCTATTAATGCGAGCTAAAGACACTTCCAAATGCTGATGGCAAATGGATGATCCCATTTGGCGGACATTAGCCTCTTACCCAGTAACACCTCCCCGTGGTGATCGAGAGTCTGATCTCCATGTTAGGGATGGCTGATAAATGTCCGAGTGCCAGCGAAGAACTCTAAGTAAAACTGTGCACCATGGTCCACCGGAAATTAAGAGGGCTCGGTTCAGGCCCTTACAGTCACCCTTTAAAAAAGAAGGGTTAGGGACAAAAGGTCGAAAGACAAAAGGTCGAAATGACAAAAGGTCGAAAGACAAAACGTCGAAAGACAAAAGGTCGAAGGGACAAAAGGTCGAAAAGGACAAAAGGTCGAAAAGGACAAAAGGTCGAAAGGACAAAAGGTCGAAAGAAAAAAATATCAATAAGATCAAAAAGACGAAAGAGACAAAAGGTCGAAATAGACAAGAAACTGAAACGGAAAGAATCAATCTCGCAACAGAGTTGGCCTACACAGTTGGCAAAAAATCTGCTTTTTTCACAATTTTGAACAATTAGATAAAATTCTTTCAGTGAGTACAACTAATAATGTTTGAGTTTTCTAAATGTCACTTCGATTTGTCAAAATGGCGCACGCCGCACATCAGGCACACTGGCTTGTATTACACGAAGGTGTATTTTTAATACACGCGTCTGCATGGCTGAGGCGTGCACTATTTTGACAGATCAAAGTAACATTTAGAAATCCTAGACATCAATCTATTATTTGCAATCATTGAATGAATTTTATTTAATTGTTAAAAATGGTGAAAAATGAAAGAGCAATTTTTTGCAAACTGTATAGGACAACTCTGTCTTATTTTTTATATCTAACAGAACCATCTAGACATTCATAAAATTGTTTCATAGTCATTACTCCTTCTTTGAAAATGGCTCATTCTTCAACTTTGATTAATGTGATGAGTGTGTAATTTCTGCTTGTAGTTAAATGCATTTCACAAATTTCTTTGGAATACACAAAACTTGTTATCAGCTTATTCTTGATAAATCTTTTGCCCTTTCGACCTTTTTGTCCTTTTTGACCTTTTTTCCCTTTCGGCCTTTTGTCTTTTCCGACCGTTTTTCCTTTCGACCTTTTGTCCTTTCGACCTTCTGTTCCTTTCGACGTTTTGTCCTTTCGACCTTTTGTCCTTTCGACCTTTTGTCTTTTGACCTTTTGCCATAGATTCAAAAAAGAAGCAACGTACAATCAGCTAGTTGTCCGGACCGGAACAATCGGAGAAGACCACAGCGACGAAAAGGCACTAGCTATTGGAAGCTCGGTTCGTGGATCTGAAAATCTCTCAACTTCATCGAGAGCACACGTATATTCGCCGAAGTGATAATAGACCGCGAATTTGGCATCATAGCGCATTAGGTTTTTTGGAAGGGATCAATGATGCGAACTTTTAGAGGTATTACCATCTACCAGAGCTGCGGCAACACACACGAGCTGGGAACAGCTTCTAAACCGATGGGCAACATGCAAAGGCGCTTTATCGAGAGGAGTTTAGACCGACTAATGGGAAAATCAGTGCACACCGGCTAACGAATGAAAACGGCCTACGACTAATTGATTTTGCCACCTCTAACAATATCACCATTCGCAGCACCTGCAAACAGAGTAACAAATCGACCAAGTTTTGATTGCTGGACGGAACTCATCCGACATTATCGACGTCAGAAACTATATTAGCGCCAACATCGATCTTGATCACTATCTGGTGGATGGTTTAACTGCGCCCAAAACTATTCGTCATCAACAATGTTCGGTACCGACGACCGCCGCGGTACGACCTAGAGCGACTGAAGCAACCTGATGTCGCCACTGCATACACGCAGCATCTCGATGTAGCATTGCCGGAAGAGAATGATCACAGCCATCAACGATGTAGCAGAGAGCAATGTCAGTTATGTGGGACGAAGTCGACGGAACGATTGGTTCGACGAAGAGTGCAGAAAGATTCTTCGAGTAAGACAGCACAAGCGGTCGCGCTGCAGCAAGATACCCGAAAAAACGTGGATCGTTACAGACGTAAACAGAGGCAGAAGACCCGCATTCTTTCAGGAGAAGAAAAGCCATCTGGAAGTAATGGAGTGTTGTTGAATCGAACAACTAATGCCGTTATCAAGAAACACGCGAGTTCAACAGGTCATTGCAATTGAACGGTTCTTCTCAAACCTCAGTTTTCCACGACACATTTTGAAATTCAACACCTGCGTCGTATTGTATTTGAATGCTCCCCTAAACACCCAAACGTTCCAAATGTGGTACTCTTCCACTCCCATCCTTGCTCCCATCAATAGTTTGCTGTGCGACTTACTGGACGTCGGAGCTCTCACTCTCGATCACCGCCCCCCAAAAGCGTCATGTCGAAACCAGCGCCAGCAAATGGGATGCTGTTTTCGTTTCCGAAATTTGTTTGAATATTGACACATGTTCGATTCGAAGCGGTCAATTCGGATTCCCGGTCGGGTTTCCGATTTCTGCCACCGCACTGAGCCCGACTGCGACGCGACGTCGACTAACTCAAATCGAGAGTGCTTGTGCAGCGGGAATCAAAAATTGAAATTGAATTAATTATGAACCCACGTTTTTTGGAGTGTTTGCCTTGGAGTGGCTGGTTCTGGCCACGGTCCGGGATGCGTTTAGGGTCGTCAAATCTAATGGAAATGAATGCGTAATTACGAGTCAACATGTGCAACGGTGGTATTCATACTGCGGATTGCAATCGGTTTTAGTTATCAGGAACGGAGGAAAAAAGGAAAAGGATTTGGTTTTTAGTTCTCATGTACATTGCCCTAACTATGCGTAACTGCACAACACTCCATATATTCAAATCATCATTGGTAAACAAAAATGCGTCTGGGCATTTTCCAAGAAATTTCTCACACATCATTGTTTGTCGGGTTACATTGTCTTCGTCATCAGTTTCCCCTTCAATCGAACGGAATGGTCATCACCGCCGTATCAATCTGCCGGCATTGTTTCTCACGACAATATCTCACAACATCCTGCCCGGGGTTTGCCACCTTTGGCAAGGTGCGAAAACCGTTTTCGAAAACAAAGAAATGCCCCGTCCATCCTTTTCAGCTTTCTTCGGACCAACATAATAACAGCATTCGAAGCATTAATGAACCACTAGGAACAGAATTGAATGGACAAATTAAGAGCAGCGTCGTTCGGGTTTCGCATATTGTTGTTCTCATGTTTCGGACGTTCATTCAATTTAACTGTGCGAACGAAAATGGGAAGGAAAATTTTTGCACTTCAGATAATTGAATAAGGATGATGGTATGGGGAAAAAGATATCAAGTGTTGATTTTTTACGTTCATCTGAAAATATGTCATTAGAGTTATGCTAAGTTTGAGCTATGCTAAATTTGATGTGTACATTTTGGTTACAAAAGTATCCTATTTACAGTTTGAAAACATTGATTCGTGCAGGCTGCCAAAAGTCGCAATGTCTTTCGGTCTGGTTTCGAACAGTTAATGGTTTTGTCTAGACAAAGCACTTCAAATTGAGTATTTTCACGCTAAAAATGAACTACTCAAAATTGAGTCGAATCCGACTCATTTTCATTAAAAACGGGACAACTCAAAATTTGAGTAATATATTCTACTTCAATAAAATAATGATTTCGCGAAAGTTTAGCTTGGCCTTCCATCAATTTTTAATACGACAGATGCGAATCAAGTTTATCTATCTATCTAAGTGCATTTTACGACAAACAGACTCCTAGTTTAAGTGCAATCATCATTTTATTGAAGTAGTATCTTTTACTCAAATTTTGAGTTGTCCCGTTTTTAATGAAAATGAGTCGGATTCGACTCAATTTTGAGTAGTTCATTTTTAGCGTGTTCTTCGATGAAAAAACTATCAATTATTCCAATTAACCGTTTCGGATCCCGAACTCAATCAAACTTTTAACTATTTCTCGTACTTTGAGCCGAACATTTTCGCCAACACTGCGGTAACGAAACTTCAATGGAACCCATTCCGGTGCGCTGGTTCCCGTGGGGCTCGTTGAAAAAGTATCACTGCTGCTTATGCTGGTTCGGAGCAATTATGCAATGTACACACGCCAAACCCGACGATGCACCGCAAGTAGATGATGCTTCGACAAAGGCAAGACGGCTGCAGTCGTGGAGAACCAAGTTCCTTTCGTTGGAGGTTTCCGCGGCAAAGTTTGCCGGCGTCGTCGCCGGAGCACCAGCAATTTCGCTGCCGCCAAGCCGTTCTGAAACCGTTTAATTTCGATGCAAATTTGCACTTGTTCAAAACAGTTGTTTGGTTTGTGTGGAAGGCGATAATAGTTTTTCGCAGAGTTTCCTCGCCAATTTACAGTGCCAGGCGGTGCCCAAGGGTGGAAAAAATAAGGCATTCTCAAACCAGCAGCAAAAAAAAAACTAATTTACTTCCCTCCGGTCGTTTTCACCGAACTGTTGTGTTCTCTAAAAGGGTCAACTTTGGCTATTCGTAGATTGTTTTGTTGTTTTACATTATCCATCAAATCGAATTTCTCCGGCTTCGGTTCGGCGGTATAGTTCAACCCTTCGCATTTTAGGTTGGAGCTCGAGGTGTTTTCTCACACCTTGTGCTACTATTTCTGTGACGATCGTCCTCTTTTTGTATCACAGTGACGTTTCTATCAATCTCACTGGCCATGGTAATTCAACTGTTCCCGAGATTTTTAAGTGATTAAGTGATGATTGTCGTAGATAAGTTGATTCCGCTGATTTTATTCTTAACATATTTCAAATTCCTGTGACATTTTTATATAATCGGAAAGTAGTCGTCCTTTAACACTCGACCGAAGCTTAATTACTTTTTCTGTTTGAAAAATTCATAAAAATAGAACTGAACGGCATTTATATATTCCTCAAGTATTGGTATTTTAAAACATGTTTGACCCTGATATTGGCTGATTATCACGTAGTGCGTCGATGCTTGATTTAGGACTGTATACCTTTCAGAAACGGCAAGGCAGGACGACGATACGCGTAAACCACAACCAACAGGGAAGGTGTTACTCGAAGTCAAAGAGTTCCGAAGCAGCTCGTCATTATCAGCGATGTAGTAAACAGTAGCAAAGGTGGTGGCTGCTGGTGGCGTCGTTGTCGTTTTCAACGCCTCCTCTTTGCTCGTCACCGACTGACTTGTTGGCGTCTAAGTTAGCACCGTCTTCGACGTCGATGTAGCTGGTGGCGGCAAAAGAAAATTATCATAAAATTACCATCGAAACCAGGTATAATTTAATTTAATCATCGGCATCGCATGATTTATGATAGTTTGCATCCATAATCAGTTTTTCAGCTATCGCCGCGTGATATCGATTTTAGGTGAATAATTGCATCAAGTTTGCTTAGTAACGATAAACAACAATACAAGATTGTACAAAGTAATGCCGCTTTCAGTTTTAAAATAGTCATAGGCAAAGGAGCCTAGAAGTGCCCCCACCCTCCTAGGCTAAACGCCTTTTGAGTAATTTCCATTTTCATGAAAGTTAAGTTGAACGTAACAAAGCTAAGTCTGAAATTATGAACGAAAGGGAAAGTTTTTAAATAAGAGACAAGAAGATATGAAAATGATATGATTTTCCACATGGACTGAGGTATATTAACGTTTGGCGGGACAAAACGTCCGATATTCTACGATGTATTAGGCGCTTCCACACACAACCACGCACTGTCTATACCAGAAAAAGATTGACCGACGCGTGGTGACTGCCAAAAAGCATTTTGCCTGCATGAGCTTTTATGAATACTAGCTGACTTCGTCTCGCCTAAATCTAATTAGTGCAAGTATTTATTTTGTATTCACAATTTGAGTTTTGAGGCTTACTCTGCGATTCGATTTCATTCGGCAATTCAGTAAGTATTCATCTTGAGGGCGGCTACTTTATCGGCTGATGGATAAGATCTGTGGAGCTGGATAGCTAGAGCCGTGGGAGTTTGTCTATTTAGACGATATTATAGTAATCAGTGACAGCTTCGAGGATCGGCTACTGAAAAATAGGCACTAGCAGTGCTTGTTTCGGTAGATAAGTTCCGAGGCTACATAGAAGGTAACCATTTAACCTTGATCACATATTCTTCAGCCCTCCAGTATATCCGAAACAATAAGTGGCGTCCTACGAAGATTTGATCCTGAAGGTTAAGGATGAGCCGGAGAACTATTCTGTTTCTGTTATGAAGATGGACAGCTGTGGAAGTATGCTCCGGTCGAGGATGAACAGTACGAGTTGAAGATGATCCCGCCTCCAGGAAAGCGACAACGACAGGAGTACAAGAGTTGTTTCCATTTAGGAGTTGAGAAAACGTTGACCGTCTGCAACTCTAGTATCACTGGCCATAAATGGCGTCGGACGTGAGAAAATGGATCCAACAGTGTATCAAGGGTAAGGAGAGTAAACCAGCATAAGTACCCACGGTAGCTGTCATGGGCAAGCAATAGTTAGCGGATCATCCTTGACATGGATTTTATCTCTAGTAATCCAGGATTTAACATTGAACATTGACTCTGATTACTACCTCGTTGTCAGTAAAGTTCGATCACGGTTGTCAACTGTATCGAACGAAAGATCACAGCGAACGATGCGTTACAATATCCAGCGATTGTCGGCGGAAGGAGTATCGGCTGAGTACCGCCAGAAGCTCGACGAACGGATAAGTGCAATCAACGTTAGCGACAAAATCAACGATCTATGGGAGTCGATCCATGGAGCGGTGAGCACAACAGCACGAGAAATGGTAGGCACTGCACAGAGGCGACCCAGGACGGGTTGGTTCGATGTGGAGTGCCAGAGAGTGACAGACGAGAAGAACGTTGCCAGAAGCCGGATGTTGGTGTCAGGTACCCGATCGAATAGAGATCGGTACAAGGAAGCAAGAGCAGCCGAAAAACGAACCCACCGCAGGAAGAAAAAAGAGCACGAAGAACAAGTGATTAGTGAGGCGCAGGAAAAAATGGAGCAGAACGATATGCGGAGGTTTTATGAGTCTGTCAATGACGTGCGGAGAAAGACAGCGCCATCTCCCGTCATGTGCAACGACCAACAAGGGAATTTGCTGACAGATAAAACTGAAGTGGCTGCCAGGTGGAAGCAACACTTCGAGACTTTGTTGAATGGAGGAAGTGACGGTGCATCGGAGAACAGAATAAATATTAGCGACGATGGACAAGCTGTGGAATCACCTACACTAGATGAGGTTAAAAAGCTGTCAAAGAGCTGAAAAACAATAAGGCTGCGGGGAAGGACCAGCTCCCGGCTGAACTTCTCAAACATGGCAGTGAGCAGCTTTACGAAGTTCTGCACCATATTATGTCGAAAATATGGGAAGACGAAGAAATGCCTGCTAGCTGGTTGGACGGCCTCATTTGCCCTCTCTTTAAGAAAGGGCACAGACTGGAGTGCGCCAATTACCGAGGAATAACCCTCCTTAATTCGGCGTACAAAATTATGTCCCGTATTCTGTTCAACAGATTGAGACCGCTTGAAGAGTCCTTCGTCGGCGAATACCAAGCAGGTTTTCGTGAGGGCCGATCAACGACGGATCAAATCAGTTCAATCAAAGGTAATTGCCTATTTCCGGGGATTAAACCACCCGACTTGGACGTTAATTTACAATGTTATGAAAACTCATATGTGAATATGTACGTTATGCGGAAGATATTGATTTGGAAAATGTATTGGAGGTAACCACTTTCCCTTCGATGGGACTCGAACCCATGACCCTACAGTACGCTAGACTGGTGCTTTAACCAACTAAGCTACGAAGGACCTCCGAATCGAAGAGCTGTAGCCCATCAAGTAAATCCAGGATTTAAATGTGGGCGAGTAGTGCCAGCTTCATCCAGTACAAAGAATTGAGGCCAGGAATCTTTGTGAAATTCTCCGAGAAGGTTGGTTTCTTAGCAACTCCATCCCAGAAATCGTGTTAACATACAACGCGCCCACGTTCCTGTGTGCCATGAATTTATAGTTATTTGAATGAATTCTCGTTTGGCAGTGTGTAATATGCATAATATCTATTGCATAATATCCAACCGCGCCAACGCGGCATTATTTGAACTGAGCGTCAGTAGGCCATGACTTACAACACGTCTGCAAAGATATCGGTTTTTATTCACGTATTCAGCTGATCCTTTTCTTATGGAACGTACACACGGTCAAGCAGTTTGACCAACATTGACTCCACCTCTCGTTTATTCAAACATCCATCAAGTTTTACCAACATCGGCACGAACAATCAATTTATTCGACTAACAATATCACACACGAACGACTGAACCGCCAACTTGAGCACCAACCATCAAAAAATATATGCGGGTTTGTGCAACTTCACTACAAATGCTCAAACATGTTCGGCGAACCTTGACTCCACCCCCGACAACTCAAACCAAAATCCAACCGTTTTAATTTTTTCCAACCGAGCCGCCAACTGTCAAATGGTTGTTCGAACAACTTCACACACGTTCAAACAAAGCAGCAACCGAAGCGTTTTCTTGGGGGCGGAGTCAATGTTCGTCAAACTGCTTGACTGGTGTGTACGTTGCATTATGGTAAGAGTCCACTGTTGTGATGTTAATTATGTTAATCATAGTAAGCCGTTAATTAATGCCAACAATGACAAATAATAAATTCAATTCATTCTGTTATCAACCACCATACGAGCAAGTCGTTTTATTGCGCTGCTCTAATAGGTTATGGGCCTATTCGCAAACCATTATTAAAAAAACGTATGGTATTCAAGATGCCTTCAAATCAAAATGGAACTGCTGTTAGTAGCATAGTCGGTACAAATCTTCCTGGAATCGAACGTTTAACCGGTAGAGATAACTGGGCCACCTGGAAGTTCGCTGTACAAAATTTTTTGGAGCTCGAGGATCTCTGGTGCGTTGTGAAACTGAAGAAGAAGGACGACGGAACCTACGAAGACGTAAACGCAGACAAGGATCGTAAGGCAAGAGCGAAGATCATCTTACTTCTTGATCCCATCAATTATATTCATGTGAAAGAAGCATCGACGGCGCGTGAAGTCTGGGTAAAACTAGAGAAAGCTTTCGAAGATTCAGGTTTGACTAGGCGAGTCGCTTTACTTCACAAATTGATCAAGACTGAACTATCATCTTGTGAATCTCTGGAAGTTTACGTAAATCAAATCATATCGACTGCACATCAACTCAACGGAATCGGTTTTGCAATCAGCGAAGAATGGATTGGAACCCTGTTGTTGGCTAGTTTACCTGACGATTATCGTCCAATGATCATGGCGCTGGAGAACTTGGGCATAGCCATCACTGGCGACATTATCAAAACGAAACTTCTTCAAGAGGTGCGTATTTTGTCAAGTGAATCGGCGTTCGCTATGAATAAAAAATATGGTAACCCCGGTAAGCAAATAAAGAAACCGGATCCACCTAAAGGACCAAAGTGTCGAAAATGTGCGAAGTATGGTAGTTAAATCACGGGGATTCGAACATGAGTTTTTAAAAAAAGAACGTCTACTCTAAATCACTGTTAAACCAAGAATGATAATTATATTCAATTCTACTTAGAGCTAACCTATGTAACTGAATACTAGCTGACCTACACTTTCCGAAGCCTGTCCAAGGGTCGATCACTGTTGTCGTCGTTGTCCGGATGTTATTTTGTTGATGCCGCAGTTTATCGTCAAAAGGTAAATGTGCTGTAGGCTGTTATGCGTTTGCCGGTCGCTCACGTGGTTGTTGGGGTTGATGCTTTTGATGATTCGGGCCAAATAGTGTTTGTAGGATGTTTGGTGTTTTATCGTTGCCAACTTGATGTGACGTGGTGGGTTGGTTGGTAACTGCTCCCCTTTAAGATCGTATCGTCCCGATACGATTATTGGAATAGTTGTTGAACGTCTCCTGATAATGATGTATGAGGTAAGAAGGAGCACTGAAAGGATACGAAAAGGTGAAAGGCCTACACTGGTGTAGGTGTATTTGATATTGCCGTTTTGTAAGTCAGAAAGTTTCTGACGATGATGGATATGCAACTCATGTAGCTTTTTGATAGTCATATCTGGCTCGAGGGTAAATTGCTCGATTTTGATTCCATCCAATGGGATAATAGTTTGGTGTGGTTTATAGCTGTACGCTGAATTGCTGTATGTACAGTTATTTAGGGTCACTGAGCAGTTGGAGAAATATATCAAAATGTGCCCTTCAAGGTTCTGTTGGAAACGTTGCAATTTGTTGACATTTCGGTTAACGATGAGTTTTTCACAACAATGTAGTTTTCAGTAAGCCTTTTAAGATCCTTGTAGTTTTTGGTGGGTTTGGTAAATGAGCAATTACCTGGGATTCCTCTGAGTATCTTGGAAAAGCAATCATCTTGAGATACATCCGCTAAGTTATCCTTATCGCATAAAGCGTTTTGTCCTACAGTACGGCATTCCGATTTGAGTAGAAAAGTCTTGTTGAGTCCGATGAGTGCAGATGATGAGGGCAATTCGATGATTCTTCCGTCGATTGGTATAGGCTCCATAAGGATTCGATTGAAAACAGTAGATTCTAACTGTGGAATAAAGATTATGAAGTATAACTTTTGGTTCCTAAATACTGAGCTAATCCTAACATTTCATAAATTTGATCAGTGCTTTGAAAGGTAATGTTATGACTCTCGAGTTTTTCTCTAATAAGGCTGAGTTCTGATTTTCCTAAAATGTTTTTAGAAATTACGTTAAGGTTTGCTAATTGAGAAGTTTCAAAATAGACTCTAGCTCTTTTCTATTTGCTCTAATTGGTAAGTTGTTTTGAATGTTTGGATGAGAAAAGATACGTGATTAATTCCTGTGTTATTATTGATGCCCCGTTTAATATTTATAAGTTCTCTGGTTATAATAGTTTGTTGGTCATTAAATGTTTTTATCATTTTATTTATCTGATTCTCGAATTTCCTGTTTAACCTAATCTGAAGATTGTTTTGAGATATTAAACTATTTCCACTAACTTTCAGATTCTGGATTTCTTGGTCTATTTTACAAGGTCATTATCATCAAGGTTACCTGTTAACAATTTAATACTTGACCCTAACAAGTTAAATGCTCCTCTTTTAATCTCCTATGGGGCAGTAAGTTTTCGTAGAGCCTCAAAATGTCATCAAATTTGTTGGAGAGCAAAAGAGTCAAATCGTTGAAGGTGTCGAAATGCGTGAGTCCTCGTATAATCTTGTCGATGTTATCCAACAACTTTTGGTATTGGTCGAGATCTATTTCCTGATATAGTCTGTCTTGTCCTTTGGTTATGAAACAATGTCCTGTTGTTATTGTCAGTAGTCCTGGATTGTTCGAAAGGTCCTGTATTTGTATAGTCTGCGTCTGCGTGGTCTTCATAATGGACAGTGGAATTATGATGGTTAAGATCAGCATGGTTTTCCTAAAAATAGAAATAGTAAGCGTTATTTACGAATTCTTTTTAAATTATTTTTATGTAATTTGCGATTCGAGTTATCTATGAATGTTTTGTTTCTATTCTGGATAACTTGAACCGCGTCAAATTTTTTCTTGGTTTTACATTTGATTCCTTGCACTTTGTGGAACACTTTCTCGTTCTCCTGCAATTCAGGTTCCTCTTCTCTATTTTGATTGTGTTGATCTAGATCCTTTTCTGGGTTCGTTCCAATTGCATGACAACGTCATCGTATATCTTGTTTCTATTTGCCAAAATTTGATCCATATCAAGTGGGCGTTCTTCACCATCTTTTATACCAAAGAAAATCTCTCTGGGCTTTAATTTTGTTGCCGTGTGGATTGTTCCGTTATACAGAGTGCAAGCAATCATGTAAACTTCTTTGCTACTTAAGTCATTATACTTATCCTTGATGCACCTGTAAATCTCAGCGAGAGTACTATGAAATCTTTCGACTATACCGTTAGTCTCGCTACGATTTACTGGTGTGAAATAAATTTGAATCCGTAAATCTTCTAACAGTCCCCGAACCTCAATGGATTTCATTGCTGGTTCGTTGTCTGAATGATTAGCTGTGGCTTACCGTGGGTGCTGAAATATTTTAAAAGCGTTTTCCTGATGTCCTGGATATTCCTACTAGCTAATGGCAATATGACTGCAAATCTGGAGAATTTGTCTACTATTGATAGAAACATGTTTGGTTGGGATATTAGTATGTCTAGATGAATGATTTCTAAAGGTGCTTTTGGAATGGGCGATTCCCCATGTTTAATCTTGTATGGTTTACGCTCATATTTATTTTTGTTGCACGTTTCACAAAGTAAAATGAATTTTCTAATATTTTGCTTCATTTTAGGAAAGTAATATTTTCCTGCCAGTTCCTTAAAATTTTCCCAAATTCCTCTATGTGAAAGTTCGTGAGTTTTTCTAACCAACTCGTTTTGCTCTTCCAAGGTTTGTACGTCTTCCAGTAAAATTTGAGAAACCTGACTTTAAGAATTTTATTCCTGCTGAAATAGTTTTTGTACACGACTTGAATGGTAGGAATGACTGACTCTGGACACATAATGCAGTTCACCTGTTTGGGGTTCATGTATTCTTTGAAGATGTTGATTATAGTAGGTACGCCAAACGTGATTCTCGAAATTGTTCGCCTAAAAATGCGTGGAAAGATTTCTTCTACCTTATTTTCATCATGGTCACTAATACGGAGTATTATTTGATTAGAATGTACATTGAGAGGGCGTATAGTCATTGGAACGAATTCGCTATCATCTGTATCTGCCGAATGAACGGTTTCGTCATCTGACTCGTCTTCTTCGTTTAAGTTTACTTCATGCGGAATTCGAGATAAACCATCTGCGACAATATTCTGTTTGCCTGGTCTATACTTAATTTCATAATCATATTCCTCAAGTTCGAGTCTCCATTTGATAAGTTTACTATTTGGAGTTTTGAGGTTTAGTCCATACGTTAAAGGTTGATGGTCTGTGTATAACACAAATTTTCTACCAAAAGGTATGGCCTAAAGTACTTGCATCCCCATCGAATAGCCAATAACTCTTTTCGATGGTGGAATAGTTTCTTCTGACTTTGTTAGGGTTCGTGATGCGAACGCTATTGGCTTATCATTTCCAATAGTACCTTGGGAGATTACTGCACCAATTGCGTGGTTAGAAGCATCGGTTGTTAGTATGAAATTTTTGTTGAAATCTGGGTATTGCAAGATACTACTACTAGTCAAAATGTTTTGCATCTCTCGAATGCATTAACAAACTCAGCAGTGTGCTTAATTTTTCACCTTTTCGTAGGCAGTTGGTGAGTGGTTTTGCAATTTTAGCAAAATCTTGAATAAATTTGCGGTAGTAACCTAGAATACCTAAGAACCCGCGAAGTTCCTTATCGGTCTTGGGTATGGGCCATGTTTTGATTGCACTAATCTTGCTTGGATTTGGTTTAACACCCTCTGGTGTTACGACATGTCCAAGAAAAGCGACTTCTTTGCGTAGGAATTCGCTTTTATCTAATTGAATCTTCATGTTATACTTTTGCAAACAAATGAAGATCTTTGTTAAGTTTTCCAAGTGTTCTTGGAGACTAGTAGAATACACAATTATGTCGTCCATGTAAACTAGACATATTTTGCCAATGTATTCTCTAAGTATATTGTCCATTACCCTCTGAAAGGTGGATGGAGCGTTTCGCAATCCAAAGGGCATACGTAAAAATTCATAATGCCCATGTTCGACACTGAATGCTGTCTTTGCAATGTCCTCTTTTTGGACTTCAATTTGATGGAATCCAGAGGCTAAGTCGAGGGTGGTGAAGTAGAGACATTTCCCTAGCTTATCTAATATATCGTTGATATTAGGAATAGGGTATCTGTCTTCAACAGTTTTCTCGTTCAGTTTTCGATAATCGATTACTAAACGCCATTTCTTTTGACCAGAGGCATCCATCTTTTTTGGAACTACCCACACTGGGCTGGACCAAGGACTATTTGAATGTCTGATAATACCCTGCTCAAGCATTTTCATGATCTGCCGTTGTACCTCTTCTTTGTGACAGAAAGGATACCGGTATGATTTAGAATGTACGGGTACGTCATCTTTGGTTTTGATAGAGTGTTTAATGCCATTAGTGAACGTAAGAGTTTTATCTTCTTTGTGAAAAATATCTTCGAAATTACGAATAATCTTTAGAAGTTTTCACGCTCTTCAGTATTGAGATGGTCTAATCGTAGTTGATTAGATCACTGTATCTCTGTCTTTTTCCTGACTAGCTTCGTCCCAATTGCTTTTGTATCAAAATTATTCAATTCTTCAAACACAAGTCTGTTTGGATTTATTTTGGTAATGTCTTCTGTTTTGTTTTCTATTATCACTGTCGTTTTGTTATTTTTCGCGTGGTAAATTCCGGGAGTACAACTATCTCATCAGTCAGAGGTAGTTCGTTGTCAATGAAAAAATCCCCGTTTGTAACATCAGTGGACAATGTAATACCTATTTGTTCGTTGGAATTAACGCAAACTGTGTATGAATCAGGATATTTCTTTTTCAAGGGTATAGTGCAATTTGGAAACTGTAGTTTGTTGGAGTGGGTGATAATATTAGCTTTTAAATCGGCCAAAGATTCATACCCTATAAGTCCGTCAAAAAAGGAGTGAAATTTGTGGAGGTGAAAAGTTAGTGGAAGTCTCCCTTTGAAAGGAGAGAATTTTATGTATTTGTCTATCTTATGATGTCCGTTGATGCTCTTTACTACCGATGGGTTTGACATTTTTATCCATGATGTACCTACTAATGATGGATCAATATAATTTTTGTTGGCTCCCGTGTCAATGAGGAGTTTAAGATTACCAAATTCTGTTTTAAGTTCGATATAAGGCAGAAAGTTGTTGCTTCCTATTTTTCTTCTATTAAGTCGGAAGTTATTCGAAATTTACGTCGTCAACAGGGGTTTCCGACGATTCATTGGGTGCAAGGGATTCTGATGATTCATTGGTTACACAAGCAGAGTTATCAATGGTGTTTCCTTGTTCATTATCACTGTGGAGATGGTTGCTAACATCGTTAGAATAAAATGGATTTGTTTCTAGGTAATATTCTTCTGGGTACTGATATTGTTCATATGGATAGTAGTGGTTGGCTAATTCGATGTTTCTTAATTCTTCAACATGAAATCTGTTAGCTTGAGGTGAAAAATGATTTCGTGGGGAAAATTGGTTGTAATTAGGTAGGGGTCGATTCATGTAATTGACATGTTTGCTCATAGTAGAGGGGTCGACATCCATCAGGACGGCCTTTGGAATTGGTTTTGGGAATGGTCTTGGGGCCATCGCTGGTGGAAAAACATTTCTAGGAGGAAATCTTTGAGGCATGTAATTATTGGGATAAGGTGGTCGTTGTGGACGTGGTCCTGGTGACGGTGGAAATCTTTGAGATGAGTTGAAATGAGTATGTGTTTGATGGCGCGGAGCAAATGTTGGTTTGGCTGGGACTGGTGGTAACGGCTTGAAATTTGGTTTCGCATAATTATAATTTTGTTCCTCCAGACACAATCGAAGTGCATCCTTCATTGTATCTGGTCCGCGTGCCCTAATTATTGGACCTAAGGGTTCTTTTAACCCAGCCAAAAAGACTTTTAGCCCCATCTGTTGATAAAACTCCTTTTTCGAGGCAATAACTGCTGCATTATTTTCAATAATGTTTAAATTATTGATCAGTAATGAAATGGTGTGGGACACCTTGCTGTAAAACTCTTCGACGTTGTTTGTTTGATAAATTTTGAAAAGATCACGAGTTAGAGACACTTCGTCTCGTCGATCGCTATAATGAGTAATTAGATTTTGTTTCATCTCGTTCCAATTTAAATTGGTGCCATACAACTCGAGTATGTTGTCTGCGTCACCAATAATTTTGTGCGAACCGCTTGGATCCACACATTGTGCACGTTACTTCCCTCCGCTTCATTTAGTAAAGGCATTATGTTGTCGATTGCCCTGATAAATGAGTTTAATTTCACTGGGTTCCCATCGAAACAGGGAAGATCCCGTATAATTTGTGGGGTTTGGAGAGATTTTAAAATGCTCTCTGTTCTCCCAATATTACCAACGGTTGGTGCTGGGGCACATTCGCATGTTGGTGGAGCGCTTGTTCGGCTTGAGCTCGAACGTGCGCTAGCTCTTCGTCGCGATTAGACACGTGTTGAGCTAACTCTTGGAGTTGCCGTTGCAGCTCCTCAATTTGTTGGTCTTGCAAATTTCTCGCCATATCAAACCGATTATTACTTCTTCGGGCAATTTTCGCACTATTTTAACACTGTTAAGCACTGAATCACTTTTATCTTACACTTGTATCTTTAAGAAATTAAAATTCACTTACCTAAGTTTGTTATCGATGTTCCTTCGATAGTAGAGAGGACGTGTCCGATTATCCGTCGATGCTGGTCTCTCTCGGGATGTCGATATTCCTTCGACAGATTCTGGTTCTTTATGATTATCCGCGTTGGCCTTTTCTTCTCTGGGATGTGCTGCAAGTCTTCGATATTCCCTCGAAGATGTCTTTTCGACGAACACACTCACTCGCGAACTAAGAACTCGGACGCGGATCCTACCGACTGCGCCAGTTAAATCACGGGGATTCGAACATGAGTTTTTAAAAAGAACGTCTACTCTAAATCACTGTTAAACCAAGAATGATAATTATATTCAATTCTACTTAGAGCTAACCTATGTAACTGAATACTAGCTGACCTACACTTTCCGAAGCCTGTCCAAGGGTCGATCACTGTTGTCGTCGTTGTCCGGATGTTATTTTGTTGATGCCGCAGTTTATCGTCAAAAGGTAAATGTGCTGTAGGCTGTTATGCGTTTGCCGGTCGCTCACGTGGTTGTTGGGGTTGATGCTTTTTGATGATTCGGGCCAAATAGTGTTTGTAGGATGTTTGGTGTTTTATCGTTGCCAACTTGATGTGACGTGGTGGGTTGGTTGGTAACTTGGTCATATAGCTAAGGATTGCCGAAGTTTGAAAAAGGAGAACGCATTCTGTACCGTATTGTCTACTTTCGGGCCGATGGAAGATGAAGCATGGTTTTTCGACTCCGGTGCTAGCGTACATATGACGCGAAACAGTAACCTGTTGACAAACGCAAAGCCTTCAAGTGGTACTGTAGTAGCAGCGAACGGAGGTACTATGGTACAAATAGCAGCAACTGGATCAATATTACTGAAGCCTAGATGTAGTGACGACGAGATTCCTGTTCGCGAAGTTCAGTACTTGTCGGATTTATCAGCGAATCTATTGTCGGTCAACCAGATTGTGAAAAAGGGCCACTCTGTCATCTTCAACAATGAAGGATGCAAGGTGATAAATCAAGACGGCGACATCATAGCCACTGGTAGTCATCAACATGATCTGTTCAAGCTAGAAGAACGAAAACAATCTAAGAATTGCGTTATGGTATGCTCATCAGCAGCAAGCTTGAAAGTCTTGCATCAACGTTTGGGACATCTCAATATTAATGGCGTGCGTAGCCTGACCAATGGATTGGTGACCGGAGTCAATATTGTTGGAGGTAATATGACGGACTGCAAGGTATGCCCAATGGGCAAGCATAGTCGACATCCTTTCTGCAAGCAAGGTTCTCGTGCTGATGGGATACTTGATCTAGTTCATTCTGACATTTGTGGGCCAATGGAGGTCAAGTCGCTAGGAGGAAGCCGCTACTACATTGTTTTCATCGATGACAAGTCGCGTAAAATGTGGACGTATTTTTTGAAAACGAAGTCGGAAGCTGAAGTCATTCAAACTTTTCGGGATTTCCACGCTATGGCGGAACGACAATCTGGAAGAAAGATGAAGATACTCAGAACAGACAACGGAAAAGAATACGTCAATGCCGGTTTCAAAAATTATTTGAAGCAACACGGAATCATTCATCAGACGACAAATGCTTATACTCCTGAGCAAAATGGTATGGCGGAACGTGCAAACAGGTCGATCGTGGAACGTGCTAGGTGCATGTTGCACATGGCAAAGGTATCCAAAGCATTTTGGGCAGAAGCTGTGGCCACGGCAGTGTACTTGTTAAATCGTTCTCCAACTAAAGGTCGCAATGTTACACCTCATGAAGCATGGACGGGTAGGAAGCCTAATCTGTCTCATGTTCGAATTTTCGGAACAAATGCAATGGTTTTCGTTCCGAAGCAAAAGCGCAAAAAGTGGGATGCCAAGTCTCAAGAATGCATCTTGACTGGTTTCAACGAAGAATCAAAGGGATATAGATTGTACAATCTGCAGTCCAAGAAAATTGTAATAAGTCGTGAAGTAAATTTCATTAACGAAGGCGTTGATGCTGCTGTCCCAATTCATGAAACTTCAAACCGGAAAACGATTATTCTCCTAGAGCACGAGGAAGCGATTTCTTTATCTCCGCAAGAATGTATTCAAAATGAAGCAGTATTAAGCGATGACGAGGATGACGAGTTCTTTACCGACGTTAATGATGAAACTTCCGATGACACGTTCGATGAGGATAGTGCTGATATTGCTAATGACACTGTAATAGACATGACCCCTGTGCTCCCACCGCGACAATTCTCATATCCACCTAGGTCACAGGTGTCGAGGCGCAGCGGTCGGGAGCACAAACTCCCAGGCAAGTACAACGATTTTATAGTTCCACCAGAAGGTCTTCCCAGTTGCATTCCTTCTCAGAATCAAACTGACTGTCACAGCCAAAATAATTGTTCATCCACGGAATCGCAGAGCAATGACCAACCCGATGTTGCCGAAACATTCCAACAAGAGACCTGCAGTTCACAAGCGTTTATGGAACTTTTGAGCCAGGGTGAGTTTAGTGGAATCGCAGCACCCAAGTTAGACGATAGAAGTTCAACAGTTGATGATCCATACACTCATCAAGATGCACTGGCACGGAACGATTCCGAACGCTGGAAGAAAGCAATGCAAGAGGAATACCAGGCGTTACTGGATAACAATACATGGTCACTGACGAATCTCCCTGAAGGAAGGAAGGCTATAAAATGTAAATGGGTTTTCAAAACAAAACTTGATGCTGCCGGTAACATCGATCGCTATAAGGCAAGACTCGTTATCAAAGGCTACTCTCAGCGAAAGGGGGTGGACTACGATGAAACCTACACGCCAGTGCACAATGGGGAAATCCGATTTCAAAGGTGGAAAAAATTGATAACTTTCTTCACGAACAACTTACAGAAGAGATCAAGAGCTTATTCGAAAGGGAATTTTGCAAAGAATTCATTGAGTGCTGTTTCATGGACGTGGAATGCTTCTGTATGTAGTTATTGAGCTCGTTTTGCCCTAATGCCCCGTATATCGCGAGTTTCCAAACTATTTGTCATTTTATCTTTAAGACATTGTTCTAAACTTGTGTTTATCTCTTCACTGTGGATCCACAGAAGGGCACTAAATATATTTTGTTGGTAAATGTTAAAAATTTAAGGGGTTTTGGGGTCAAATAAGCATCAAAGTGCATTTTATGTGCAATTGTGTAAAAAATAGTAATATTTACAGATAAGTGTTGATATTATTGTCTCAAAGTGTTGAACAGATATTGACAAATGTTTGCCGAAAAAAAAATTAATGAAATAAATCGTTTCACAAATGTTTTATTTGGTTATTTATTGAGTAAAAAACGATTTTTCAAAACTTTTGAATAGCATCGATGCTAAACATTTCCAAACCATACCCGATAGCACAGCTAGACAAGAATAGCCATATGTTATGAGTCTTGATGTGATCATAGATAGGAGGTGATGGGAGATACTCTTTTTTCGTACCTTTTTGCCCAAATTCCCCTATCAAATAATATAGCTCAATGATTTTTAGCAAGGAAATAATGCAGTAATGTTAATTTAATTGATATTTTCCAATGATTTAATGAAAATAACCAATAATCATATAATTCATTAAAAATATTGATTTATAGGGGATTTAGGGGTCATACAGATCATTTAATGTAACTTTTTATACAAAATAGGATAACTTTTCTCACGAGCGACTCACATATAAGGTTAAGGGCTTACTCGAAAGCGAATTTTCCAAGAAATTCAGTGAGTGATGTTTTATAGACATGAGACACTTCTGTATGTAGTTATTAAGCTGGTTTTGCCCCAATGTCCCATACATCACAGTTCATCACATTTTTCGTGCTTTTATCTTCCAAGTATTGTACTAAAGATGTGTTCTCCTCTTCATTATAGATCCATAGAAAATCACTATACATGCTTTGTTGGTAAAAGTTGTAAATTTATGGGATTTTGGGGTCAAATAAGTATTAAATAGCACTTTACGTGAATTTTTCATGTATTCTGTAAAAATTAATTGACATTGATAAATGTTTGCGAAACAAAAACTAATGAAGTAAATCATTTCGCAAGTGTTTTGTTTTGTGATTTATTGGGTAAAACCCGATTTTTTAAATGCTTCTGAAAAGTGCCGATGCCAATCATTCCCAAACCATACCCGTTTGCACATCTAGATAAGAGTAAATATATTAGTCGATGAGATATTATATAGGAGTAGATAGGAAATATTCTTTTCTCATGGCGTTTCACCCAAATTCCCCTTATGAAATAATATAGCTCAATAATTCTAGGTTAAGAAATGATGGAGTAACATTGATTCAATTATAATTTGTATAACAAAAAAAAATAAACAAATAATAAAAATAACAAATATTAAAAAAAATATCCAAGGGTTCAGGGCTCAGAACCTTTTTTTTAAATACATAATTAATGAATTTTTTCACTTATTTGTCCCAAAATGCATTGAAAATCCATTTTTAATGTAATATATGGATATTGTTTTTTTTATGTTATGAATTTCTGTTAAAAAAAATTATGACAATAATATCAACTATTATCTGCAAATATCTGAATAATCAATAGGCTGTAGATTTCGCCAAAATTGACCATATGTAGAGCTACATCAATGCTTACAAGCTTTTAAATCGCCGTATATTAACCCTAAACGATCATTCGGCGTAATATAGTGCGAATGATATTTTGGGTATTATTATTTCTTACAGAATAGATGCACTTTGATGATTATTTGACCCCAAAATCCCTTAAATTTCCAACTTTTTCCAACAAAATATGTATAGTGCTATGTATGGATCTACAATGAAGAGGAAAACAGAATTGCAGTTTAATTTTTGAAAGACAAGAGTACCAAAATATGAAAAATTTGGATGTATGGGACATTGGGGCAAAACCAGTTCAATAACTACATACAGAAGTGTCTCATGTCTATAAAACATCACTCACTGAATTTCTTGGAAAATTCGCTTTTGAATAAGCCCTTAACCTTATCTGTGAGTCACTCGTGAGAAAAGTTATCCTATTTTGTATAAAAAGTTACATTAAATGAGCTGTATGACCCCTATAAATCAATAATTTTAATGAATTATATGATTATTTGTTATTTTCATTATATCATTGGAAAATATCAATTAAATTAACATTACTGCATTATTTCCTTGCTAAAAATCATTGAGCTATATTATTTCATAGGGGAATTTGGGCAAAAAGGTAAGAAAAAAAGAGTATCTCCCAACACCTCCTATCTATGATCACATCAAGACTCATAACATATGGCTATTCTTGTCTGGTTGTGCTATCGGGTATGGTTTGGAAATGTTTGGCATCGGTGCTATTCAAAAGTTTTGAAAAATCGGTTTTCTATTCAATAAATAATCAAATAAAACATTTGTGAAACAATTTATTTCACTAATTTTTTGTTCGGCAAGCATTTGTCAATATCTGTTGAACACTTTGAGACAATAATATCAACACTTATCTGTAAATATTACTATTTTTTACGCAATACATGCAAATGGCACATAAAATGCACTTTGATGCTTATTTGACCCCAAAACCCCTTAAATTTCCAACTTTTACCAACAAAATTTATTTAGTGCCCTTCTGTGAATCCACAGTGACGAGATAAACACAATTTTAGAACAATGTCTTAAAGATGAAATGACAAATAGTTTGGAAACTCGCGATATATGGGGCATTAGGGCAAAACGAGCTCAATAACTACATACAGAAGCATTCCACGTCAATGAAACAGCACTCACTGAATTTTTTGCAAAAATCCCTTTCGAATAAGCTCTTAATCTCTTCTGTAAGTTGTTCGTGAAGAAAGTTATCAATTTTTTCCACCTTTGAAATCGGATTTCCCCATTGTGCAGTGGTTCGTCACAGTTCGCTTCGGTATTTATTCGCGCTAGCTGCTAAGCATAATCTTCTGGTCGATCAAATGGATGCTGTCACCGCTTTTCTGCAAGGTGATCTGGAAGAAGATATATATATGGAACAGCCTCCGTGTTTTGAGCGACCGTTAGTATGCCGATTGAAGAAACCTTTATATAGGTTAAAGCAGTATGGAATGCAAAACTAGATGCAGCACTCAAGAAGTTAGGCTTGAAGGCATCAAATTACGATCCATGCTTATATTACAAGATCTACAACGACAAGATTCTGTTTGTTGCAATTTATGTAGATGATCTAATGTTGTTTTCCAACGACGAAGACATAAAAAATGGAGCTGAGCAGTATGTTCCGCATGAAGGATCTTTAACCAGCGAAAAGTTGCTTGGGGATCCGGATTACGCAAACCGAAGATGGTATAACACTAGATCAAGAAGTCTATATTGAATCGATTTTATTCCGTTTCAACATGCAAGATTCAAAAGCCACTATAACACCAATGAACACTACTATCAAGCTAACCAAAGAAATGTCACCGAAGAATGTGGAAGTAGCTAAACAAATGGCAACGGTGCCGTATCAAGAGGCAGTTGGGTGCCTAATGTACCTTGCCCAGTGCACACGACCTGATATCCTGTTTGCTGTAAACCAATTGAGCAGATACAATACAAATCCTGGATCTAATCATTGGCAGGCAGTAAAACACTTGATGCGCTATCTGAGAGGAACTTCAAAAATGAAACTTCAATATTCAGCATCAGGAAACTAAAAGATCATTGGTTTTTCTGACGCAGACTGGGCCGCTGACACAGATGACCGGAAATCAACTAGTGGATATATATTTCTGCTACAAGGCGGTGCGGTATCTTGGTCTTGTAAAAGGCAGTCAACCGTAGCATTATCTACTTGCGAAGCAGAATATATGGCGTTGTCTGCAGCGGTACAGGAAGCATCATGGTGGCAAGGACTCCTATCACAGTTCGGCCCAAAGCAGTCAATACACCCAAAAAACAAATCTGACAATTATTGTATAAAATCTGGGCATATACAATTCTGTAAGCTTTTTATACAAATATTGTATTAAAATAATACAAATCTGTATTATTTTAATACAATATTTCTCGGGTACTTATTCAAAAGGACGTATGTGATTTTGTAAACAAAGATTCAAACAGAATTTATATGCCCAATTATTATACAGTTTCTGTAAGGTTCTTATGCAGAACTGTATTAAAATCTGCCATCGCCTGGTTGGGTGATAGATTTGTTTTGCGATAATCAAAGCACTATATGTATTGCAAAAAATGGCGAGTATACTCCAAGGACAAAGCACATCTACATTCGGCACCATTATATTCGTGATGCTCTGGATCGAAAGATAGTAAATATCAACTATGTTAGCACTGACGAACAGGTGGCAGATGGACTGACAAAAGCTCTACAACGAATCAAACTGGATCGAAATCGACAAGCTATGGGAGTTTCCCAATAATCTTCTTAAGGAGGAGTGTTGTGATGTTAATCATGTTAATCATAGTAAGCCGTTAATTAATGCCAACAATGACAAATAATAAATTCAATTAATTCTGTTATCAACCACCATACGAGCAAGTCGTTTTATTGCGCTGCTCTAATATCCACACATTTGGCGACCCTTGCCGGGCACAATTTAGACTCAATTATTTTGTTAATTTTTCGATTTACCAGATAACCTGGCTGTTTTCGAAATCAATAAACGCATCGGAAAAGGATGATCCGATCAAAGTTAATAAATTTAAATGCACAATAAAACTACAAAAAGTGCGGGTACTGCGCGCAAAAGTGCTTAGTGTGTATCCAAATTGTTTAAACATTTTAAGCGCGAGTGGTGCTCGCAAAAGTGCTCAGTGCATATCTCAATTGCTAAAACATTTTGAGTGCGAGTGGTGCTTGGAAAAGTGCTCAGTGCGTGTGAAAAATAGCTAAAACATTTGGTGCTCGCAAAAGTACTTAATGCGTGTTAAAAATCGCTAAAATATTTTGAGCGTGAGTTGTGCTCGCAAAAGTGCTCAGTGCGTATTAAAAAATCCCTGAAATATTTTAAGCGCGCGTTTTCCTCGGAAAAGTGCTCAGTGTGTGTGACAAATCGCAAATAGATTATGAGCGCGAGTGGTGCTCGCGAAAGTGATCAGTGGGTGTGAAAAAAACGCTTACACATTTTGAGCGCAAGTGGTGCTCAGTGTGTGTGAAAAATCGCTAAAATATTTTGAGCGCGAGTGGTGCTCGAAAAAGTGCTCAGTGCATATCAAAATCGCTAAAACATTTTGAGCGCGGTTGGTACTCGCAAAAGTGCTCGGTGCGTTTGAAAAATCTCTAAAATATTGTGTGCGCGAGTGGTGGAACA
The DNA here is from genome assembly GCF_024139115.2 of Armigeres subalbatus. Lineage (NCBI taxonomy): Eukaryota > Metazoa > Arthropoda > Insecta > Diptera > Culicidae > Armigeres > Armigeres subalbatus. The sequence goes on from NC_085140.1 coordinate 446,908,203, forward strand.
AAAGAAATACACGAAAACGAAAGTTTACTCAAAATTGAGATTTTCACACTCACTTAGCACTAGGTAGTTTGGCTTAAGCCACGGGACAAGTGAGCGTGGGCGGCCTTTTTCGCCGATGAAGGAGAGAGAGCCACTGCAACCAGGGACATTCACCTCTACGATATCTCACGATGCTTAAACGGGGCGAAGACGAATGTAACGATGCTGGTGAAAGACTCGAGTGGTCAACTACTGACCGACCCAACTGACCAGCGAGAACTTCGAACTGCTTTTTTCAAGTACCAGATAAGTCTCTATCCCTCGGCATGATCTGCCCAGGATCCGACGTATACCATGAATCAATACTGAATCTCCATCACTGCTAGAAATTCAAACGGCTATCGAAAGCATGAAATCGAACAAAGCCCCTGGAATCGATCTATGAGCCGAGATGCTCAAAGCTCACCCTACGGCATCCGCTCAACTACTGCATCGTTTATTTCGTGCAGGGCAGGGCATCTTAATAAAGGTTCCAAAAAAAAGGTGGCCTATCTGTATGCGTTAACTGGCGAGGCATTAGGTTGCTGTACACCGTTCTTAAAGTTCAATGCAAAGTTATCCTCGCCTGGATGTAAAAGCAGATCGATGCCACTCTCTGGTGGCAGCAGGTCTGATTACATGCCGGTAGGGATGAATCGATACTAGTAAATACGAGTAAATACTCGATACTTTTGACTCGATACAAAGTACTTTTGGAATCGATACTTTGATACCCGATACCAAGTAAGTATCGAATTGAAGTACTTGAATCAATCGAGTACCCGATTTAAAGTCTTTTAAATTTAATAAACCTTAATGGAAACATTCCTATTTTCTTCGTAATAATCTTCTAAGTATTTAATTCGAATGTAAAATATCCTTTATTCATTTTCTGCCGCTCAACACTTATTTGTGCTAATTGCGCTAATATATTATTAGAGAAATTCACAAAAGTGAAGTAAGCTCTATTCCATAGATTCATTATGATTAATTTAAAACTGAGGATCGTAATTGTGGCCTATCCTCAATCCTAAAGTGACCAGACGTCTCGTATTATGCGGGACAGTCCCAGACAGTGAATTCGAGAGACTATGGAATCCGTGGAAAATCCCAGAATCCTAAAAGGTTAAACCTTAAAGGTCTGGAGAATGTGGGAAAATTGAAAATTAGTTTGATATACGGAATTAAGGATATGTCAAAATATTCTGAATTTAAGTATGACTATTCCAGGATCTGAACATCAGTACAGCCCACTCTCTACATCTCGGTGTTCTATATCTCGATATATCTCCCTATGTCGATGGTTTCCTCAGTCCCTTTAATCTACACACATTCGAGCTTTCTACATATCGATAACCTCCCTATCTCGACGTGTTCTGATCTTATTTTGTTCAGGATTCACTCTCCTCATGTCGATATGTTAAAATTTTTAGGATACTAAACCATCTTTGGACAATAACAAACACATCAACAACAGGAAACAACATTTCGATAGTAAATGGCTCATAGTGTTGCAAAAGAACCATCCCATTGGAGAAGCATCAGAGAGAGATTCGCGTCATTAGGTTAGGAATGCGTGATCAAAAGATGCAATTGATTTACATATTAAATGTTTCACGTGTAATAAAGTTTAACAGCTTTAAATACACTCTCAAGATAAACGAATTGAAGCATCGAAGAACTAGTAGTAATGAAATGTGTTTAATTCTTTAGTGTTCCATTCAACATAAATTATTAATAACTACTTGACAGTGACATCATAATCGTTTTTTGAATTTTACTACAAGTATATGAATGCACATATGATACGAGTAGGTATCGATACTTTAAATTCGATATTTTGTGGTATCGATACTTTTATACGATATTACTTCAAAGTAAAAGTATCGATACTTCAGTGGTATCGTTTCATCCCTACATGCCGGAAGATTCTGTGTGGACCCATCATTCTGGAGCAGGTCAACGAATTCCAAGAGTCCTTGGGTCTTTACAATTTTGATAACAATTATGAGAAATAAAAAAAATCTATCACAGTTTTGAGGGAAATTTTATACAATTTTTTCATCTGTAAGTACTTTCAACCTAAAATTTGGAATAATTTATGTGTGTAAAGAAATGAAATATGTAATAATTTTGAAAAGAAATCAAATTACAATTTTGCTTCTTAATAATTTTTGAATTGTGAAACTTTTTGAATGCACAGCATTATTTTTTTCGAGAAGAGGGGAAATGTGTGCCATGAATTTATAGTTATTTGAATTCTCGTTTGGCAGTGTGTAATACGCTACCGCGCCAACGCGGCATTATATGAATTGAGCGTCAGTAGGCCATGACTTACAACACGTCTTCAAAGCAATCGGGTTTTCCAGGCGGGTGCTAAGCTGTCAAATTTTTGTTGCCACCAATCGAGCGAATGCCGACGGCACTAACACCAAGCCGTAGTCTATGAAAAATAAACACTGCAGTGAGTGAGAATGTTCTGAAACGCACAAAGTTTGGATAATGCAAGAAACAACTGTTTCTGCTCAGCACAGAGTTTCTTCTACCAACATAATTATTTATCTGCATATTTCGCGTAAGGAATAAAGTGAAAACACTACATATTTACGGATTTGGTGTATTTTGTTCGTTGCAATCTTTAATTTAATATGTGCTTTCGACACCACTCTCTCTTGTAAAAACGGTAAACAATACAAATTTTTACAAATACCACCACAATTTATAATAGTATATGAGCATTTTGACATTGGAGTATAAATTTATGCGCCAAAAAAGAAGGTACTGTCATACTTGCCAAACTCCATATGAAAAAAAATCCGTTGTCCCCCCTCTGGGGTTTTCCCTTGAATAGTTACGGACGACACGTATATACCGTTTTGCCCCCGACAATAACCTAACGTATTCAGCTGGTCCTTTTCTTATGACAGGAGACCACACAGTTCCTATCTAAGAATTTAAAGATCTTGATAGAACGACTCTGTGTAAAACACTGGGTCTAAACAGATCTATGAAATAGTCCACAAAAACCTAGCGAAAACCTATGCAACCGGCAACCGAGCAGCAAAGCATATTAAACCTTAAATCATCATCCGTTACGCTTGCAACCGATGGTTCATTCTGTACAATTATATTTCTCGCTTAACTTTTCAAAAGGACCTAAGTAACATTTTTTCATGAATTAATTTGAATACTGCAATCAATAGCTTTCATGTTGTTCTGTTGATTGCGCTATTCAAATTAATTCATGAAAAAAATGTTACTTAGGACCTTTTGAAAAGTTAAGCGAGATTTCTTGTAGGTCCCATAGCCAGAGCGTCAGGAAACTCACTCTCCAATACACACAATATCAGCATTTTTTTTTCAAATGCACTGAGAGGTTTCGCATGCAGTGAGTGGTTCAAAGCTTCTATGTGACGTCTACTGTACCTCTCAGTGGGAGTAGACTAGCATAGCATTGACTCCTAGGAGATCTAATTCATGTCTGAATCGATTCATGGCCGGCCAATAAGAAGTAAGTTTTAACTAAAAATAAAAACAATGATCGTCAGGAAACTTAGTGTGTCTATCATTTGGAAAGTTGTTCAATGAAGGGAGTTTCTGAACGATCATATCCAAGGAGAGTGTGGCAAAAAGATAATCTATGGCAAGGTCCTTTCGTGTCGTGTTAAACGACTTCGTCAGTAGATGGGAATATCCAGCGCGGGTGGGAAAAGTTCGTTTTCAGTGCAAAACGTGAACAAACGAGCATAAATTCCATTCAAAAATCCAAGATGGCTGTCTTGGTAACATTGGATCTCCAAAATGTACTGGAGTTTGAATCAAATGGTTTACCGAATCAACCCCGGATTCTATGATATCCTTAGCCGCGGTATCAATCTAATTATGTCCTCTAAGTATTTGTCTTTCATTTGCGTCTTGAATCTAGGCATATGGAATATTGTAAGATCTCCAAATTGTGCTGGAGTTTGATTCAAATGGTCTACGGAATCAACCACGATATCCCTGATATCCCGAGCAGCGGTATCAGCCCAATCATGTCCTCCGAGTATTTGTCTTTCATCGCGTCTCAAATCCAGGCAAATGTCATGTTGTAAGATCTCCCAATTGCCTTGGAGTTGGGATTTAATTGGCTACCAAATCAACCACGACTAACATGATGTCTCGAGCAATGATATCAGCTCAAATAAGTCCAGCAGGTATACGTTTCTCACTTGCGTCCTAAATCCAGGAATATGAGATGATGAAAGATATCCAAACTGTACTGGAATTTAAATCAAATGGTTTACCGAAACAATCCCGGCGTCCTTGACCTCCTCAACCGCAGTATCAACCCATTTACGTCCTCCGAGTATTTGTTTTTCATTTGCGTCTCAAATCCAGGCATATGAGATGTTGTAAGATCTCCAAATTGTCCTGGAGTTTGAATCAAATAATCTACCGAATCAACCACGGCTTCCATGATGTCCTCAGCCGCGGTATTAACACAATTATGTCCTTCGAGTATTTGTCTTTAATTTGCGTCTCAAATTCATGACTTTTGCGATGTTATCTAGTAAATTTTGGGTGTATATGAATGAATCCTAGTGTGGGAGATCAAAGTAGGACGCGAAAAAAATCGGATGCGAAATTTGATCATGCGTCATTTTTTTCTCGTTTTTGTGAAAAAAAAAATCTAACTCTAATTTGAAGATTCATGAATCTCAACTTTTGGGTACCCTTTGGAGAGATGCTGCTAGAAGACATCAACAACGGATTCCCTGACGAAATGGTAGAATTTTCGAAGAATGCAGCCTGATGAATCAGTAAGTTCAACATCACTGGCAGCTCAAGTTCTGTTCCGTCGTAAAGGAAGACGGTGTGCGGGGGAGGTGATGGAGGCCATGGAGCCTACTGCCTTACTTTCTGGTACAACAATGCTGTCTCCATTTTTTTCCCGATGGTGGATTCAAAGCTTTCCTGAATTCAAATTCAAGATTCGAATAAGTTCAATTCAAGCTAATTTTACTGGAATCATGAGGAAGATATGTAAAGCATGATGTCCTTCCCATCATTCAGCAGATTTCGAGCCTATAGTTGATTATGACGACTATTTTGTGTGGTCCATAGGATGCCATTGTTCAGCAAACCAACGTTTGGGTATTGGTATCTACCTTCAGATCATGCCGCAGATGCTTATCATAAAAATGTAGGGGAAAGACGGCTGTGGCAGGTTTTGTTCTATTATTGGCAGGGGGTTTTTGTCAACCGAATTTTATGAAATTTGGCCACAATATTCTTTGATATGAAAATAATGTTTAGGCCAAATTTGAGCCTAGTCAGTCATAAAAAACCCCCCTGCCAATAATAGAACAAAACCTGCCAAAGCCGTCATTCCCCCTAATTGACGTAAATTTGACGTAAACAGTGAGTGGGAGGTAAGTGCCTGTGGAAGGTGAGTATACTTTCGGTTTATCATTAACATTTACATTTCCATTAAACTATACCAATGTGTTTCGAATTTTGAACTTTTTTTACAAGGAACGCATCCCCCGTGTAAAAAAGAATCGGGTGTACTATAACAAATAACTGTTCGAAAACTTTATAGTCAGCACTAAAAGCACCATGGCTAACGTCTAAGTTTTACGTTCTTTATTCATTTTTACACTTTTTTGAGTGTATTAACTTCAATACAATTTACGTGCCCACAGTTCGACAACGTTTTGTAGAACTAGTTTCCAATACGTATTTTGTATTATATTATTTTTATTCACTTATGTAGCAGTTCAATTGCCGGACCCTGTACATGTATCGACTGTTAACATCCTCTCCTTAGCTCACTAAATAAAGCCGTTCGGTACGAGCAGTATTTCCAGCAGGAAATGTTAGCATCTTATCTTGGCATCCCTAATGGTAATCCACTATGCAATGGTTACTTCCTGTCATCGTTTCCGTTCTGCTTCCCAGTCCATCACACCCCATTCTCAACTGCATGCAATTTATAGGCACCAGCGCTAAATAAATTTGCCGTTGTTATTGCTCAATGCAGTCGCTCGAAGTACAGTAGGAAGGGCCAAAAACTTTCCACATCCATCGAGGAACGGGCCAGTTGCGAACGACCGAAGGACTGGCTGCACTTGGAGCGGAGCGGGGTGGCGACCAAATGAGTGAGTGAGTCGATGAATGCGATTCGTTTTTCGCACTTGCTGCACCCGAATGCATTCCTCCAATAGGCCTTTGTGCAGCTAACTTGACTCTTCCTTCTTGGGGAATCGTACGCAAAATGCATGAAGCAGAACAGAATTCCACCCTCCTTGCGTATGTAAAACTATTGCCCGCACAGGCATTTGGGAAAATTTTGAGTTCGGAAGGGGGGACTTGACCGGCGGAATAAGTTCACAACGGATGAAGCAAAGGCGGAATAGCATTAATGCGACTCCCATTCACGCGATGAACTCCCATCAGCATGAGGGGATCGAATTACACATTTTTATACACTCGTTTATTTCTTTTTCGCAACCAACTGCGTTTACTCTGGCAGTGCATTGTGTGCGAGTGTGAATGTTCGTGCGGTGGGTGGAAGGAATCACCAGGGACAATAAATTCGACTGATAATCACATGCGCACTTTCATTGATTTAAACCATCCCGTCGACACGCCCGAGCAGACGAAAAGTTCAGAACAGAAACAAGCTTTTATCGTTTGGCAGAAAAAATAATAAGAAAATTATTTTGAGCTTTTTAGTGGAATGTTTTCACCTGTCATAAGACGAGTTTATACAATCCCATTGAAGTGGTGGAATTCAATGGGATTGTATAAACTCGTCTTATGACAGGAGAAAAAATAATGTTTTCTAGAGAAATTTTGCCCAAGCGATTAATTTATGGTTGTTAAAAATTTATCAAATCTATCTATAATATTATTATTTATTTTTTTATTTGAAATTCGAGGCAAAAATAAAAAAAAAAACGAAAAATTTGTGCCAAAAATATGTTTGCTAATTCTGTATTACCCTCAAAATTGATAATAATCGGTAGCTTGTTCAACACCGTCACACAGCGTTACCACATAAAAACTAGCTGTTTATCTATACAGATATTGAATTATTGGTTTTGTCTTACTCGGGATATCACCAAAGATACGCAGCTCGTTAGGAGAGCATTCACATTTGCTTTGCATTTTTGGTTCTTTCATTTCGCTACTCATCCTTGCGCCGTTTGACAGGTTTTCGTGCATGACAAGGCTTATCGTCATCCATCAGCATCAGGCCGTCTCCATTTCCTTGCCTACTCAGACGCTCCACGTTCAGCCTTTCGTCAAGTGAATATGGAAAGATATTTGATGATTTTTCGGCACTGTAAGCGAGCGAAAGTAAATATATTTTCACACCTATTTGAAGAAAAAGAAACATATTGTGCAATAAGTACTTGTTTTTAGGGAGAGATTATTATTTCGATTTTTTAAATAAAAATATCAGCGACGGTTGAAACAAGTGATGATCTGTGGTGATAATAAGGATATTAATCAAGGTTATCAAAGAATCGGAAACTCAAACAGTTATAACAAAACCCTGATTAATCCACCCAGCGGTGTTGGTGCCTTTCTCGAGCAAAAAAATACTAAAAAAATATAAATGAGTATTTTTTAGCGTCTTTTGGGCATAAAAAATAGTATTTTGGCCATAATTTCTGATCCCATAGTCCGATCTGGCCAATTTTCAATAGCAAACAATGGGACAAGATTCCCCGTGGAACTTGTTGCAAGTAATTCGGATATTGCTAAGTTCCAAAAAGTGTGTCTACAAAATTTGTACACATACACACACACACACATACATACGCACATACAGACATCACCTCAGTTCGTCGAGCTGAGTCGATTGGTATATAACACTATGGGTCTCCGGGGCTCCTATCAAAAGTTCGTTTTTGGAGTGATCATATAGCCTTTCGGTACAACTTTGTTGTACGAGAAGGCAAAAAGAAGCTTTTCTATCTATGTCTTTCATTTAAATTTAAACTAGTTGACCCGGCAGACGTTGTCCTGCATAGTAGGCGAGAATGTGCGTTCCGAACTGCCCATGCAAAGTTCGCATAGGAATCATAATTTTAGTTTTTCACGGTTTGCTCAATTTTACTCGTAATTTTCGCATTAGGAAATATCATATAAACCCGTCGGAAACTATAACGAATGTTTCTGCTAAAGAAATGAAAAAAATCCATCCAGCCGTTTTCGAGTTATGCGGATACGAACACAGACCATTTCATTTTTATATATAAGATGGACGATAAATATCACTACAACGATGTATACCAAATTATCAGACATCCATGATCAATCATTTTCCAAATTAATTAGACATTCCCTGGAAGCAATCACCCCATTCTTCTCTCTAGTAAACACGGACCGTTCATTTAGTTTATCGTAAAAAGTTACTCTGATTTCCGGCAACAAAAACCTGTCAATGTTTACTGACTGGTTGGGTTTTCAATCCATCGTATTTCCCATCTCACCCAACCTAGCCACCCATTTGTGCTGAAGTCAGTGAGGTTGAAGTAAGAACTGTGAAGCCGTGAAAATCTTTGGAACGGGTGTAAAATCCAATCCGGCGTTATTTACAGTAATAATTACAGGTTTTATCGCACCTCTAAAATCGATCCTGACGACGATGGTAGATTACGACTTTTTGCTGGAATGGGCGACCGTCCAAGGGGATGGGGAGCTCCATCCGGCGATACTTGAAATATCGCTTAACATGGATTATTCCTGGAAGCTGATGAAAGCAAATCCCTCTGCCTTGTTAAACAATTTTACCTCTAGCATCAAAGATAGGTTTCGCAACTTGTCATATTTTGATACGGGAAATCAAATGGAGCGTCTGGTGTTCAGGAATTTGTTTTCCAAAAATCAATCGAACCAACAACGTTCTGATGCATATTGGCTACACTAAAAAGTCCAGACTGGTCCGCCTTTTTTGTAACTAGACGAACCTGCCCGATCTCGGTCGTGATTTTTTATGGCTTTCTTAAGAACTTGTAAAAATCTAAGGTTTTTGACAATTTTCCAACTTTTTTCGGCAAACTTACTAACTTTTTGTGTATGTCACATCAGCTTTTCACGAGCTATCCAGTTTCTCTTTACAAAGAAAGTCCTTCTAGTATGGTTTTGACTCAATAATAATAACCTTCTTCTTAGATCTTCAATAGTTTGCAGTAGCCATCGATCAAGTAAGTACAGTGCGTGTTTTAGTCTTCGGGAAAATAATAAGGGCTTTTCTTCTCGGTTCAACTATCCGGGAGCATCAAGGACGGCTTTGCATGGACGGTGACCGAAATCAGAAAGTGGTTGCTCCTTAATAAGTCTGCAGACACTTCTCACTTGAGAATAGACTGACTGGCTGTGGTCACGTCAATGTCAACGGTCGAGTGGACACTATAGAAGGTGGACGAGCTGTTTTTGGCAGTCTCGAACGATTCGAGTGGGGATCAGACCTACACACTTATTTTTTTTACCGGGATCTCCGCAATTTGTTCAACTTTTACCGAAATTTGCACAGCCGAGCCCCAGCAAACATGTTTTTTGCTGAGATATCTGTCAAAATTGCTGAACTTCACTTAAGTCGAGTCAAGTACAAAACACTGAAGACGAGCTCACATTCGAGGTCGGTTGAATACATTCCACTAAAAAGAGCTTAAAATATTTTTTCTGAACTATTTTCTGTTAATGTAGCAGCCTAATAAAGTCATTGGAGTGCAGTTACAAGTTCTGGATTCCAAAAGAAAGTTCCTACTTGTTTGCCAATAAAATTAGCTACCTTTCGAAAATTGTATTTGCTTTAGACTCGTTTTTCCTGATTACAGACATTACACATCCCACCCAGCCGAATGTGTGTATGTGTGTGTGCAGGTTAGGAGCCAGGGAATCACCGTTCAGTGCGAACTCCGGACCACGGTAAATGAAGGATTATGTACCTTTGTGGATTTACCTTCCCGTCTGGGACCGAAAGCACACTCTAGGCCAGAACTACTCTGCTGCCAGCCAACCTACTTTGAAGAGTCGAGGCTCACAAACACACTCCCCATCGCGCACTCAGCCATCGTTGTCGGCCGACGACGGTGGCGGTCGATGGTTGTTGATCCTTCTTCCTTCTATCGACACGATGCTGCCGGATGGATTCAAGTAGCACGCCTGTGGTCAGGGACCAGACTTCCAATTTTCCACCGTAATTGCAATCCTTCTTAAATGTTTTATAAAATTGTGTGTGTGTTTAAGGGCGTCTGGAATTTTCTTGGGGGGTTGATTTTCAACATTTCCACGCTATCGTACCCTCCATTACCGATAGGGGTCCGGCGTTGCCTATCGGGAGCCTAAGGCCCACCTAAAGCTAAGCCTTTTTCCAGTCAATTACATCAATTTATTATGTCGATCCGCGCGCGTACACTCTTGTATTCACGAGCCACGGCACAGGCACAGGATCCATCATCAAGGAACATGGCCATCAGTGCAAGAGCCATCGCGGTTGCTCTATTTCGGCTGTAAGAGGTGTGCATGTGGGTTGAGTAATGATGATGACCGGCACTAGCCCATCGTCGATAGGAACGCTATTTCTGAACTTTAGTGCCTACAATTTTGCAGTACGGAAGACGTCTCCGCCAAGTAGGTGCTAAGGTGCAAGGGCAGAGGCGAACATCGTCAAGGCAAGCCGGCGTCGTCGGCATCCTAAGGAACGCTGACGAAGTTTTACTTTCAGGACCGACTGGTGCCGAACGTGGCATGGGTAACGAGAAATTACCAGATTGAAGGAACGTATTAGAAAGTACAGTAATTACGGAATCGAATCAACGGCTCACGCTCTGCACCTATTACGGATACACGGAGTTTGGTCACGGAACAGCCAGATCTGTGAAAGCTTCACAATTTACCTATTTTTATAGGTAGAAACTGTAATGATCAATTTGATTGGAAGGTTAGAATATAAAGGTGGACTATTGTAAAGCCACAATCTTTTAGTTTTGGGATCGATCTTTAAGATAAACCAATATTTAGGGTTGCAATACTTATGTCTGAGAAAATATAATTATAGCTCATAGTAGAATCTATTCTCAAAACAAAAAATAGAAGCCCCAACCGATGACTTTTCTTTTGTGCATTATAGAACATAATAAGCTTTAAAGACGGAATCGTGTTGAAAAGCTCAAGGAAGAATTTTTTTTAATCCGCTACACAATTTAGTTCAATTTAGTTGCAGCAATTTAAATCCTTAGTATCCAAAGTCATTACATAGCAAAATCCCCTTTCAAGTTTCTAAGACTTTACATAAAAGACCGTACCCAACAAAATATTTAAACCGAATAGGCCAGCGCAAGTCGCAACATTTCTTCTCGTAAATTACTTAAGAAATTCTTCAGCAGGTACCTCCGGAAATTCCTCCGTGAACAAAAACCGCTTTAGCCACTTAATCAAAAAATCCTTCAGAAATTCCATTTGACATTTCTCCAGGTTTTTCTTCGGAAAATCCTCTGAAAACTAAATACAGACTTCAAAGAGGAAATTCTGAGAATTGCTTCGGGATTTTCCTCAGGAATTTCTTTGGAGCTTCGTCTGGATTTCATTCAAACTTCTTCTTAAAGACTTATTCCGGAAATTTATTTGGGATTTTTTTTCGATATTCCTTCAGAACTTCTAATGAAAATTCCCACTAAGAATCATTTGGGTGTTCTTTTTTTAAATTCTTTGTTTTCAAAATTCCTTCAAGAATCTACATTAAAAAATCATTTTGGAATCCTTTTGAGAAATTCTTCGAAAATTATCTTAGGAATTCTTTCCAGAATATCAATCCATTCGAAAATCCTTCGGAAACTATTTCGAAAAATCATATCGCAAAAGTCCTTCAAAATTTACTTAAGATATGTAGAAATTTTGGCTATCTGAGTCTTAAAAACCATTAAACGATTAGCGTTTTACTCTGCCCGACGTTTCGGTCATTGGATGTGGGTTTTCAGGTGAAAAAAAGGCGACATCCAATGGCCGAAACGTCGGGCAGAGTAAAATTCTAATCGTTTAATGGTTTTTAAGACTGAGATAGCGAAAATGTCTACATAAAAACAGTTTCCAGTCGTTTCTAATACCATTTATTAAGGATATTTAAAAAAAAACATGTCATGTTCTCCTTCAAAAATTCTTCAAAGAATTCACTCTGTAGTTCCTCCTGAAATTCTTCCAGGGATTCATCTAGGTAAATCCTCCCTGAATTATTTAGAAAACTACGCTAATAATTCTTATGGACACTTATTTAGTCATTCCTTAGGAAAGTCCTCCGAAAATTCCATTGAAAATTCATCTACAAATTCCTTTGAAAGTTCCTTCAAGAATTGCTTTGATAAATCCTTAGTATTGTGTAATTTTTTTCATTATATGCCTAAAAAAAAATCCTAGAGAATTCTCCAAAGAATTTATCCCTAACTGATTTGCAGAACACACTCTTAGATTTCTGCAGGAATTGCCTCTGGAATTCTTCAGGAATTCCTTTAAAGATGGCAAAACGTTTTTTGCCTATTGAATCTAGTATAGATCCATAAATATTCAATACATTTTTAATCGTATGATCTGATTGGAACATTTATTCAAATTTATGGATCGTTTTCATCTCTTGAGTGAGTTTCACTCATGACGTATTGATCACCGGGCTAACTAGCGAGAAAAGTGTATGGATTAGAGCTCAAAGTAAGGGATGCCGTCATAAATTTCCCAGAATGTCTTGCGTAAGCCTCTTCAGTGAACTTCAGTGACAAAATACGCGTAATTTTGGCGTTTGTAACGTCTCTCTCGGGTTTGAAGCAGATTAGTGTGTGTTGTCGTCCTTTGGGTTTAGGGTCATTTGGCCCAATGCCGTTTGGCCGAATGCCATTTGGCCGCAAGGGTTATTTGGCCGAACGCCATTTGTCCGAATGTCGTTTGGCCGAATAGTTGAAATACGAAGCAATAAGTGAGATAGCTAGTAGCAAGCAAGAAGGAAGAATGAGGACGGAAAAAGTAAGAAGGAAGGAGAAGAAGGAAGAAGGAAGCAGGAAGAAAAAGGATGGAAGAAGAAAAAATGATGAAGGAAGAAGAAAGATGGAAGAAGAAAGATGGAGGAAGGAAGAAAGAAGGAGGAAGATGAAATGAGAAAGAAGAAAAACGGAAAAAGAAGAAAGGCTAAGTAAGAAGGCAGAGAAAGGAAAGAAGGAAGAAGGAGAAAAGAAGAAAGAAGAAGGAAGTAGGAAGAGAAAAGAAGAAAGAAAAAAAGGAAGAGAGAAGAAGGAAGTAGGTCAAAAGGAGAAGGAAGAAAGAAGTTGGAAGAAGGTAGAAGGAAGAAGGAAGAAGGAAGAAAAAAGAAGAAAGAAGAACACAGGAAGAAGGAAGAGGGAAGGAGGAAGAAGGAAAAAGGAAAAAGAAAGAAAGAAGAAGCGATAGGGAAGAAGGAAGAAGCGAGAATGAAGAAGAAAGAAGAAGAAGGTAGAAGGAAAAATGGAGGATGTAGAATGAAGAATGAAGAAGGAAGAAGGAAGAAGATAAAGGGTAGAAGGAAGAAGGAAGAAGGAAAAATGAAGAAGGAAGAAAGAAGAAGGAAGAAGGAAGGAGGAAAAGGGAGAAAGAAGATGGAAGAAGTAAGAAGGAACAAGGAATGAGGAACGAGGAACAAGGAACAAGGAACAAGAAACAAGAAACAAGGAAGAAGGAAGAAGAAAAAAGGAAAAATGAAGAAAGAAAAAGGGAGAAAAAGGAAGAAGAAATTAGAAATGAAAGAACAGAAAGACGGAACAAAAAAGAAAAAAGAAGAAATAAAGAAAAAGAACGAAGGAATAAGAAATGGAATAATAAAGAAGGAAAAAGGATGAAGGGAAACGAAGAAGGATGAAGGAAGAAGGAATAAAGAAGAAGAAAAAAGGAAGAAGAAAGTAGGAAGAAGAAATAAGAAAGAAGGAAGAAGCGAAAAATAAGAAAGAAGAAGAGCGAAGGAAGAAGTTCTCTGTTTTCTCAGTTCTCAGTTCACTTTTCTCTTTTCACTTCTCACTTCCTACTGACACCGTCATTTGTATCCTTTGTACTTCGAAAATTAGGCACTGAAAAAGGAAGATGTCCATCGAACAACAATAAACACCAAATACTCCGACTGTTATCCTGGAAAGTGGAAAATTGGTTTCTCTGAGGCTAGTTTTTTCTATATTTAGAAATAAAGATGATGTTGCGGCCTTTGCACCCCTCTGGTGTCCACTTGCCGTGGCGGTGCGGTTTCTAGCGAGGAAGGGTCATTTGACGGAAACCCGATTAGGCCGATAGCCATTTGGCGGAATGCCACTAGGTCGAACAGACTTTTAGGACTTTTTTTTAGGACAGACTTTTAGGCCGAAACCCATATGGCCGAAAGGGTTATTTGGCCGAAAAGGTCGTTTGGACGAAAGGTCGTTTGGCCGAAAGGGTCATTTGGCTAGAAGGGTCGTTTGGCCGGAAGGCTCGCTTGGCAAAAAGGGTCGTTCGGCCGAATGGGTAATATGGCCGTAAGGGTAATTTGGCCGAAAGCATCGAAAGCAAAGGGTCATTAGGCCCAAAGGGTCATTAGGCCCAAAGGGTCATTAGGCTCAAATGGTCATTAGGCCCAAAGGGTCATTTGGCCGAAAGGGTCATTGGCCGAAAGGGTCATTAAGGGTAACCGCTCGCGTGACGAAACTCAAGAGTTTTTCGAAGCTGCAGCTTCAAACGCTTCAGAATTTGGGCAGGCCTAGAAGGCGTTACATTTTTGTGATGTTTTTTAGTCCGACTGCGATCTAGCGCGGACAAAAACCAACACCACGCGAAGCGTTAGCAATAATTTTATTTCTATGCTCAAGCCTCTCCAGCCTCTCAAGCCTCGTCAAGCTTACGGACGGCCATTGCAAAGTCCGTTGGCGATCGCACGTGTGCTGTGCAAACCGCAGCAGCGAGTAGCGTCGTGTTGCTTCGTAAGGGCCCCAGTAATTGCCCAGAACCAGTGAATCCAGCGAGTAGCACATCTGTTCCCACGTGCCCACCCCGGCGCGCTCCTTCACCGGCGTTGTCACGCTAGCCCCGCTACAAACCCATTGTGTGGTGCGAAGAGTGAAGTGCCACGAGTCAACCTCTGTGCCGTCGTGCGTTCTCCTGGGCCATAGGTTTTTTTTAAATTTCTTTATTAAAGTGATTTTTTCGAATATATAAGAAGTTCATCATTCTGGGCCGTAGGTCTCCGTTCATCACTCCATCGATTCTTTCGAATCTGCCAGCGGTTCTCAGACCGACCGGCCAATCGCTGAGCCACAGAACAGCGAGTCCACCACATGTGACCACGGCAGTGGTTCCCAAACCGACGGGCCATTCGACCATTTCCCGCTAAGGCGATCTCGTCGCAACAAACCTCGACGGTGGTTCCCAAACCCACCACCAAGGCGCCTTGCAGCGACCCCGTCGCATCCAACGGGCCATCACACGCCACCTGTTAGTTATAAACCTTTTCACTGGCCAGATTCAAACTACGGGTCACTCGCGGAATAGCGCGTTTCGGAAGTTGGCTTTAAAAATACTGTTTTAAACTTAACTGCGACACGACGGACAATTTATTAATTACGAACAAAACTATAAAACGTGCGATATTAAAAGTGGACTGTATTTTACTTCCCGACCGACACGGGTGATATGCAAGAGCGAACTAAAAATTCTATTAAGTGCTGCGATCACTGCGATCGACGCGACGGGAGTTAGCTGCCGAAGAGCTACCTATACTTTGACCTAACTCGCTGGTACGCATTTACATACGCAATAGATATAGTGTGAAAAGAAATATGCGACGATGAAACACATTCGTATTGTCTGTCTTGCTGCTGCCTATTTGATTGCCTAGTGAGGTGCATCTTGGGATGGAACATTCTAAATCTGTACGTAACACAACCGGTGACGTCAATTGATTTGGTTTGGGAGTTTTAGGGATTGGTTGCGCGATCGTTAGACCCGCCCTGGGTGAGTTAGTTCGGGTAAACTTTGAACGTGCGTCTCCGCACCACGCTGAAAGGCGTGTTGGCGCTTAAGCGGATTAGGTGATTACCGACTTATTTTAGGGTTTTGGTCAGCTTCGTCCGTACTAGCAGAGCAGCATTGGTAAGTTCGGTTTATGTTGCGGTAAAGATCCACTCGTTCCGTAGAGTTTGAGTTCGGTAGTATGTATCCTGTTACAGACCGAAAGGGTCAGTTAGCCGAATGGGTCATTTGGCCGAAAAGGTCGTTTGGCCGAATAGGACATTTGACCGAATAGGTCATTTAGCGGAATGGTTCATTTGAAAAGTGAGAAATTAGGAATGAGAAGAGAAACGTCTCACTTCTCACTCTTTATTTTTTTTCTTCTCACTGTAAAAAAGTGAGAAGTGCGAAATGAATAGTGAGACGTCCGACTACCTCCTTCGCACTACTCACCTTTCACAGTGAGAAGTGAGAAATGGGGAGTGAGAAGGGAGACGTCTCTCTTCTCACTCCTCATTTCTCACTTATTGCTCTCAAAAGTGAGAAGAGAAAAATGAAGAGTGAGAAGTGAGACGTCTCACTTTTCGATGTAAAAAGTGAGAAGCGCAAAGTGAGTAGTGGGACGTCTCACTAGTCACATCGCGCTCCTCTTTTCTAAAGCGAGAAGTGAGAAATAAGACGTCTAACTTCTCTTTCCTCATTTCTCACTTCTTACTGTGATCAGTGAGTAGTGCGAAGTGGGTAGTGAGACGTCGCACTACTTTTTTTTTTCTTTTTTTTTATTTGCTAATTATCTAATACATGCATTCATCTCTTAGACTAGGTGTTCCGTGTTTTCTTAACACTATCATCCTTATTTGCTATGTAATATGTTTAGTTATTATTAATACATTTCAATTGCCTCTGGCAGTTAGAATTTTTCCTCTGGTTGAATTGAACCATGTAGGAATTACACTGTTTTCAACTTAAACTAATCTTAACCTATTTTATACTAAGGGTACAAGGAGTTAATCGTTGCAATAGAAGATTGCAACGATTTTTGTCTAAAATTGGAAATTATTTTGTTGGACATTTGTTGCAATGTCTCAATATTAGTTCATTGGTACTATACCACGGAGGCAACTTCAGAATCATTTTCAGAATTTTATTTTGAATTCTCTGAAGTGCCTTCTTTCTGGTATTGCAGCAACTAGTCCATATTGGCACAGCATACAACATGGCAGGTCTAAAAATTTGTTTGTAAATCAAAAGTTTGTTCTTAAGACAAAGTTTTGATTTTCTGTTTATAAGTGGATATAGACACTTAATATATTTGTTACATTTGGCTTGAAGGCCTTCAATGTGATTTTTAAAAGTTAATTTTTGATCTAGCAGAAGTCCTAAATATTTAGCTTCGCTAGACCAATTAATTGGAACCCCATTCATAGTGACAATATGTCTGCTAGAAGGTTTCAAATAAGAAGCTCTCGGCTTATGTGGGAAAATTATAAGCTGAGTTTTGGAAGCATTCGTGGAAATTTTGCATTTTTGCAAGTAAGTGGAGAAAATATCCAAACTTTTTTGCAATCTACTACAAATGACACGAAGGCTACGCCCTTTGGCTGAGAGACCTGTGTCATCTGCAAACAAAGATTTTTGACACCCTGGTGATAAATCAGGTAAGTCAGAAGTTAAAATGTTATACAAAATGGGCCCCAGTATGCTGCCTTGGGGGACACCAGCCCTTACAGGTAATCTATCAGATTTAAAATTCTGATAGTTAACCTGTAGTGAGCGATCGGATAAATAATTTTGGATCAGTTTAATAATGTACAGAGGAAAATTAAAATTCATCAATTTTACAATCAAACCTTCATGCCAAACACTGTCAAATGCTTTCTCTATATCAAGAAGAGCAACTCCAGTCGAATATCCTTCCGATTTGTTGAGCCCGTCGCACTACTTATTTCGCGCTTCTCACTTTTTACAGTGAGAAAAGAAAAATAAAGAGTGAGAAGTGCGACGTATCTCTTTCCATTCCTAATTTCTCCCTTTTCAAATGAACTATTCGGTCAAATGCCCTAATCGGCCAAATGACCCTTTCGGCCAAATGTCCTATTTGGTCAAATAACCCTTTCGGCCAAATGACCCTCTCGGTCAAATGACACTTTCGGCCTAATAACCCTTTCGGCAAAACGACCCATTCAGCCAAATGACCCTTTCGGCCAAATGACCTTTTCGGCCAAACGACCCTTTCGGCCGAACTACCCTTTTGGCCAAATGACACTTTCGGCCTAATAACCCTTTCGACCAAACGACCCATTCGGCCAAATCACTTTAGTCCAAATAACTTTCGGCCTAATGGTCTGTTCGGCCAAATGACATATTCGGCCAAACAAATTTCGGCCTAGTGGCATTCGGATAAAAGGCTTTCGGCGAAATGGGTTTCGGCCAATTGACCCTTCCCCGTTTCTAGCACCCCGATACGACGTTGAAAAAACCTTATCTTTTGATCCTTGCTTGGCGAAAACTCTACCCATTCTTGTCTCGTTACAGGATCCAGGCGCGAGCTGGGGGGACTGATCAAAACATGGTCTTTGAAGTCATCTGGTTGAATATTTGATCGAGTATATGCACAGAACGTTGAAAACTGTTTACTAGTTTGTGCAAATCAGTTACCGACTCCCTAGCAGGAACGGATAGATCGAAACAGAATCTGCATCTGTTGTTTCTTTATCATATTACTGTTAAGTCTATGCTATACCGCTCAACCAGTCGCGAAAGGTTTGAGGATGAAGAAAGCTCAGGGTCCGGATGGAAACCCAAATGTCGCTTAAAAATCCGCGATATTAGCGTTGCCGGACTTCAGGTTGATGCTGCAGGAGTGTTAAGATGGTTATTTCTCGGAAAGAGATGTACAAACTGGTGCTGCAATCGAAACCGGGGAATCCAACATCGTATGGACCGGACCTATATTCTGGATACACTGGTGGAAAATTCTGCAAAGGATTATCCTTAATAGGTCTCAATGTGTCTCCAGTAGCCTTGCGAGCAAAGGCGTAGGATTGCCAATCCGGATATGGTGAGTTCGATTCTCGGTCCGGTCTATTGATACAATGGATACAGTATGCCCTGATACCCTGTGCATACTATATCCATTGTACTTGCAACACAAGATACATACTCATGCAATTGCGGGCATAGAAAAGCTTTCAATTAATGACTGAGGAAATGCTAATAGAATACTCAGTTGAAAAGCAGGCCAATTTCCAGTTGGAATGTAGAGCCATAGAAGAAGAAGAAGTAGTAGATCCTTAATAGGATGACGCAGCTTAAGGAGGACGAGACTGACTTATCGGAAAAGCAGTTCGGATTCCGGAAAAGCAGATCGACGGTGGATGCTATCTGGACACTCGTTGAAGTTGCAGAGAGAGCATCCTAGAAAAAGAGGAGCGGCAATCAAATCTGCGCGGTAGCAACGATTGACATCAAAAACGCGTTTAATAGCGCCAGCTGGGAGACCATCACTGCAGCGCTGTACGGAAGCGGACAAAATTCCTGTGTGAGATCCTTAGGAGATACTTCCATGCTGGTAGTGGAGACGACCAACGCAGTAGAAACCTGGATAAATGTAGTCAGGATGCAGCTTGCTCACCTTAAAACGCGTGTAATGCTAGTCTGCAACTGCAAAGTTCGTTACTTCTAGCTCCTCTGAATAATTTTATAAGTTGATCACTGATTTGATAAGTTCCGACAAGCTTTTAGAATTTCAGATGATGACTCAATAAATCGCATATGCCCCGAGTAACACACATGTTGTAGAGCAGTTACAGTAGCTCAAAGGCAACCAAAGCTCTCGGAGCGTAAGGTGCTGCGGACAATACTCGGCGGTAAACAGGAGAACGGTATCTGGCGGCGTCGCATGAATCACGAATTGTACCAGGTGTATAAAGGGCTGGATATTATTAAACTTATACAACACGGCAGACTACGGTGGGCTGGTCACGTTGTTCGTATGCCGGAAGAACTACAAGCGAAGATAATATTTAGTAGAGAAC
This sequence comes from Armigeres subalbatus, assembly GCF_024139115.2. Taxonomy (NCBI): domain Eukaryota; kingdom Metazoa; phylum Arthropoda; class Insecta; order Diptera; family Culicidae; genus Armigeres; species Armigeres subalbatus. Next base: position 446,928,239 of record NC_085140.1, read on the forward strand.
CCGGAAAAGGCCGCAGGCTTCGTGGAAGGCCGCTTACACGATGGCTTTTTGCAGTTGAAGAGGACCTGAGGGCGCTCAATGTTCAGGGCGACTGGAAGCGATTGGCCCAGGATCGAGTCCAGTGGAGAAGGATACTCCATTCGGCGTAGGTTCATCGAAGAGCTGTTGCCCATCAAGTATCAAGTATCAAGAATATATTGTCTGCCGTACTAAATTCTTTTTCAAGCCTTTGGATCTCTGTAGTAAAATACGCCAAGGGGCCAATGCTGACATTGATTGAAAAAGAGCCTGATTCGCTTTAAAAAAATATCGGGTACGAGAAATTATCGCAAAACCCCCACAGCTTAAGACGGTGGTGGTGTTTAATTTGTTCTTAAATTAGATTGTCGCTACTGAGGTAATATTCAAGCATTTTACACTCTGATATCATGAATGGAGAAATAAAAATAGTGTTTCTGTATCAGAATTACTTAGAGTATATTTATCTTTTCCACATTATTTTGATTTACTTTTTACAACAATGTAAATATAAATGATTTGTTATCATACAAATTCCTTCCATACTGAAACGGACACATCAAGAAGTCGTAATTCATGTTGCTATCATCTGCATCAATGTGCAAAAATTTATTATCTCAAACTATTCATGAATCGCTTCGCCATAAATCCGACACCCTCCGCAGTCAGTAATCAGATGACTAACACACCGACTGCAATAAAATTTTAACTCTGCTCACGAAAAGACACCACCATTCCAGTCCCTATACGTAGCATGCCCCAAGGCAGCAATGCTGGAACCCAAACCATACTCAGCCGAAAAAAAAACAGAATATTCGTAACAAATCTCATCTTGCTATGCCTTACCCACTGTGTACTGGCTGACTGACTGTGACTGCACCACACGAAACGAACCGAGATCAGAAGCATCAGAAGAAGAGTCACATCCCCGTCGCCGACAGTGGCTGATGCTGGAAGCTACACTTCCAAGTCGAAAAACGGAGCCCATGAACTAAACACGGTTCCCACATTCCTTCTTGCGTGACGTCACAACGAGTTGCTCGGTGTGATTCATAACACGGCCGGCCTGCCTTCGCTATGCCTATGCCACTCGACTCGCTCTCTGTGGTTGGTAGCGACCACTTTTCATCGCAATAAACATCGCTTCACTTGTGCGGTTACCATCCGGCTGCGGTGCGGTGCATCCATTGCATCGCTGCTGTCGGCACCAATACCTGCAGGTAGAAGAGTTAGAGAGAGAGAGAGAAACGATGTGTTCGATGCACCTGGGAGTTTCTCACGCACAAAATCGGCGAGAGGAAAAACCAGTTGGGTCTTGGATAAACATCATCGGGCAAAATATCCAACTAGACAATGGCTGCTAAACCGGTTGGTAGCTCCTACACACATCAGGATTTCTCCGTACTTTGAATGAGAGAGGATACATTTTTTTTTCTAGCGTAGAGAGTGGTGAAGAGAGATTTTTGGATATTTGCGTATCGTTTGGGATATCACCAACACTGACTTGCGGGGTATTGCGTGACGATTAGAGACCTTGCACAGAGGAGGGAAGTGAGGTATCAACGTTAACAGGCATTTTTAAGATTTTTAAGTTAAATGATGAATGACTTTGAACTGTTTTGGGGGTTTAATGGAGATCTTTTGCATGTTGTTTGGATTTATTTGTCCAAACTTGTGATAAATGTGAGGTCTTTTTTGGAATTACCTTAATGGAAAACTAATTATTCCCTTGCCCTCTTACATTCTTTGGATACACGCTGGTATAGGTGTGTTTTGGTTGCATAAATTTGGTAGCGTGCGCTCCTGATGTTATTCTCTCTCGCTCATTGAGGAGCTATTCTCGTTTGGCTTTTTGATGGTTTTGCTGGCTCTGTTGGCTTGATGGCCGTGACGGAGTGGTCTTCGTACTCAGTATGCGTTTGTATTGTGATCCGGAATGAATTGAAACCAGGTTCGTCCGCGCTGCCGTCGACGGGATTTTTTCTTCTATGAGTGAAGTGTCTGAACAAAAACCCAAAGAAAGCATCTTTTCACTCGAGGGCCAGGGAAGTAATTTCACGCAAATGGACAACGGTGGACGGCGTTGGTGGCACTGCAGTTCCGCGTTTCGACAGTAGTGAATCGTGCGTGAATGGTGAATTGATTCCACACGGTTTCGGAAAGATACGGTGCAAGAGACAACCGAATTCAAGTTTTTTTCCTTGAATTTCGGAGGACCAGGTTGGGAAAGGCAGAAGAAGTACCAAAAGAAGAAGCAGCCAACAGAAGTAGCAAGCAGCAGTGGATGAAGAGAAGTCTGGTTTCTCTCACACCGACACTCACTTTTGGAAGTGTTTTTTCGCTTCCTTCTCCCGATCGAAGCAGAAAATATGTGTATTTTACGTTGATTTTTTTCATCGATGCGCCCTTAGCCGAAAAGAGCTTGGCTAGGCCCTCCGCGGCAAAGTGCTTGAATGAATGGAGCATTCCTACTGAAAATCAAAGTGCTATTTTGCTCTTTCTCTGGATGACGTGCGTTCGAGAAGGGAAAGCCCGCCATGTCTCTCTAGATGTTGATGGCTCGAGGTGCAAATGATTTATGAGAAGGAACGAGCGAAAGGAATTAGACGAAGCGAAAAATGGTCGGAATGAGAATTTTAGAGTGATTTTCCCGTACAAGCCGCAGTCTGCAGTTAATTCGGTTCTTGAGATTCTCTTTTTTTTTTTTGTTTCTGGGGATGATGAAGAACGTGTGTGCGAACGCATAATTTGTGTATTTTCGCGTTGGTGACGGAAGAAGAATAATAAAAAATCGTATGTAATCAATTTTCCACATTGTGTGTCGTTTCAAGACGAGAAGTTTATTGTTATTGTTGTTATTGTAGTTTGAAGCGAGGAAAAGCAAATAGCCAAGAAAAGAGCGAGTAGGAGAGGAGAGTGTGCGAGCGAGCAGGAGTGCGCTCACTGTGGTTTCCGAATAGTTCGATAATTGAGAGAAAGAAGAAGAAAAATGCAGCTGTAAGAAGACGACGAGAAGCGAAGAAGTAGCAAAAACGTACACACAAGGCATCGTTCGTTAGAAGAAAACCAGAGGCTCCTCGAGAAGGAGGAAAAAATGTAAATGAACAATCAATATCTTGTACGTTCAAGTCAGGAAGTGGCTGACTTTCCTGACAGTGTGTGAACCGAAGGGAAAATTACGACCATCATAGTTTATTGCTGCCGTATGTACTAAGCGAAGCAGTGAGTAATAATAGCTACATCCTCGAGTGTGTTTTATGGTCGCTGTTGTGAAAGAGGATCATTTCGGGGGTGGATCCCTGCCGGGGTGGAACAGGGATTATGAGGATTTATCATTAATCATCAGAACAAGTAAAAGCATGTGAAGAAGACAGCAGCCGGGTGTATGAACCCACCAAGTGAACCAGTGCAACGGAATTAGAAACCAAGAATCGACGTTCAAGTGTTGAAAATCGGTCGCGACCGAAAATACACCCAACGTCGGTCGCAGAGACAGTCGAATGACAAACGAAGGAGGAATAAAACAAGTCAGGGAACAAACAAATACAGACAATGTAAGTGGCTAATGGTACTGCTTCTTAACTTTATGTGGTCCGCTTTTCTGGATTCGTTGTCGCCGTCGTCGCTTGCGTCTTGAGCGCGTTCAACACCCAGAGCTCCTTCTGGACTGGAACGCCACAGAAGACACGGTCAACCAGTTCCAAAGCCGATTTGAATCAAAGGCAGCTACGGAGAAATCGACGGAACAAGAGAGAGCAAGATGAAGAAAAAGTGATACGTTATAGTGGTTTGACGATAATTTAAATAAAATAAAGATTCAAACAATTGACGCGAAGATTTGGAGAGGAAGCAGAAGGCTATATATTATACTTAACCAAATCCGTTACGAGGGAGAGTGAAGAGTGAACGGTTTCCAGATAGGAGTACCATGCAAACAAGATGAACAAATTCAGCAGAAAGAAGAGTAAAGGTGACGTCACCGAGGTGAACCGTCACCATCAAAGGCGACCGACAGCCACCAACAGTATAACAACAAAACGACGGAAATATCGACTACTGAATACGCGACTAAAGCTGCTCCCGAGCATCAGGACGACGTCCTTCCTAACCCTAGGGCTGATTGTATGCCTCCAGCTGCTGATGATGTCCACCGTACTACACTGTGCCAAAACGTTCTACATGCACTGGAACACTACGAACAGTATATTCCGGATTGACAACACGGACCACATCATCGACGTCAACAAAGGTAACTCGGCGTTCGAGTACGATCAAGTCCATATCATCTGCCCGGTGTACGAACCGGGCACGTTCGACAACGAGACGGAGAAGTACATCATTTACAACGTCTCGAAGGTGGAGTACGAAACGTGCCGGATCACGAATCATGATCCACGCATTATCGCAATCTGCGATAAACCGAACAAGTTGATGTTCTTCACTATCACATTCCGGCCATTCACACCGCAGCCCGGTGGTTTAGAGTTCCTACCAGGGAATGATTACTATTTTATCTCCACATCGTCTAAAGACGACCTCCATCGGAGGATAGGTGGCCGATGCTCCACCAACAATATGAAAGTAGTATTCAAGGTATGCTGTGCCGACGAGCAGCACCAGCATCCAAACATTACGTCTAGTAATAACAATATTCCTTCGTCGACGGCAATCGACGCTGGAAGCAACGGGGACGGCAGCAGCTCAGCCAGCGGTAGCAGAGGTGTGTCGATCAACACCAATGCTAGCGGTTCGATGGACAGTTTCGATCCATCGACGAGGTTACTTCCGTCTTCGACGGTCAACAGCAGCCAGGGCAACATCGTGCAGAGCACGGTCAACTGGCCAGTTTGGAATGGAGGTCAGCAGCGGCCAGTTCCGTCGACCCCATCGGTCAACAACGGTGGCAACGGTCGCCACCAACATCACTACACCCCATCGCCTCCGCGAACGGCCATCAACAACTACAACAACTACGGCGGCAACAGCGGAAGCGGCTCTGGTGCTCATAGTAATAGTAATAATTATAACATTAACAATCCACCGTCCAATGCACATCAGAACAATAAGCCGACGAAGAAGACGAACGAGTACGACAAGCACCCGAACGAGGTCGTCAAGAACGAGGAGCTCACCTACAACAATGGCGCCGCCACAAGGACCGCCACCAGTTCCCGAGGTTTGCTAGGATTAGTATTTTTAGCGATCTGTTCGCATCTCCTGCTCAGTAGCAGTAGGCTCTGCGCAACAGGGTTGCCAAATGCGTTGCCATTGACGAGATAGCACGTAAGCCGATTCCTAACACGATGCTAATCATGACACATACAATTAAACACACACACTTAAACAAAATCACACATTTGTAATACGAGAGACTCTTGAACCCAGATTTTTTTTTGTAAGAAAATTCGCCACAATCGAGAGATCATCGTTTTACTTCGAGGCGAAAATCAACGATGCTTGTAAAACAAGACGAAGAGAGTCATCGAGATCGTAAGTTGTATCCTTGTTCGTACACATGAAAAGAAAAAAAAAGTAAAAAACAAAGTGGAAACAAATATCTAATAGTCCTTATATAGTGTGTAGTAGTGAGTGATATTAATTTAATGAACGAAACAAAAGCAAACAGCAAGGAAAAATCACACATTTTTATTAGAAGGTAAACCGAAGACTGAGAGATTTGACCGCTGGAGCATGTTTATGAGAAACCCGTAATAAAGCTAAAAGAAGGAGTTTTAGAGACGCAATGACTAAGAAATTAAAACCGTACACACGAAAAAAAATACATACAACGTCTTGTCTACTTGCCGCTGGGCCGCTTTGGCGGTCCATCGCATTCTTCATCCCGAACCACCACAAAATTCGCCCCCGCAACCCCTTTCGTTTGGATATCCTTTGATTGCCGGTGACCAGTGTTGTTCTATAAGAGTTTTCCCGTGAACGTTTTTTTATGCGATCAATCGATTCTTTAGTTTATTTATGGTCATGTTTTCCAAAGGACCCATATTTTTTGACGCACCTAACTATTTTCAAAAATTGAAGCAAAAAATCAATAAAGCGCTGTAATTTGAACCAACATCAGGCTGATTCTTCAGGTCGGATCACATGTGCAGCACATTTTCCGTTTTTGTTTTTGATTTTTTTAATGGTTAGAGGTTTCAAAACAATTAAATTCTACGGGAAAATTGACCTTAAATAAGTCAAGGAATCGATTGAGACAACAAAAAAGGATTAGGAAATGGTCAATCGTTTGGCAAAAAAAAAGTCTGTTCCTTGATATTGCACCTGTTGATCGATTGTATGTTTTTAATTCAATGAGTGAATGTAATAGAGACGTATTTTAATTTTTCAAATGTTAATTATTCTGCCAAAATACTGTTCGCCGGTGCTGCATGTAACGCGACAAGCAAAATGTGTTTATTGGCGTGCAATCGTGTTAGTTACATTTAAGTGCGTTGCTCTTATTTACAGATTTTTTAGCGTATTCAAATAATATTATGAAAATGCAAAACACAAAGAACAGATTTTTTTTGCCATGAGATAAAGGACAATACTATTTGTGAATTCATCCATACTTAGCAGCAGCCAACAAATGTACTTCGTACTAGGCTTAAGGAATATTTGTCCCCAAGGAAAACTTCAAGCGCAGAACCATTGCTCGACCATTGGTTGTCTTATTTGTTTGTAGAGTACTCAAGAAGTGCTTACCATTCTCAATGTCTAGTATGATGGTAACAGGAAAGCGGTTTGTGTCTCCAATTTAACCATCACTGTCTGGCTGTTTGTATTACAATCAGATTTAGTAAGGAAGCTAGAAAGTGTTAGCTCTACTGCAGCTCTAGTGATGTAATTCTAACTGCCTGGTAATTAACGGATAGTCCGATATTACTTTTACGTACAATAAGGCTCACCATTTCATGCTGCTAGAATAATGGTTCCATAACCAATTTTCCGGACTTTGCATTCCAAAGTGATATTTCCCCACCCTAAAACCTAAAAATAGACGCAATACATCCTAATTATTCTTGAAGTTTTGGGATTACAAGATAAAACTAAACCTTTTCTTTCAAATCTGATTTAATTATCACGATAAAATAAATTTCCAGTTCCAATTTATATGCGTTCCACTGGTTACAGTTTATGTTGCGGAAATATTCCTTAGATACTGCTGCAGATTTCTCTACCATCTTCGAAACGATTATAAGAATGGTTTCTGATTCGAGGTGATTAATCTAAAATAAATTATGTTATCACAAAGGTTTGCAGGACATAACATTGATTTAGATGTGATTTTTTGACATTATGGAGACAATAACAATTTCTAGCAGCACAACTCGCGTTGATTTGGTTGCAGTAACCATATGCTAACAAATTCTATCATATGTGAGTATTAGAAACTGATTTATAACATGTGTGTTTGCTCGAGATAGATCTATAATTCAATCTTCAATATTGTTGAAGTTGTCTGGGATTTGAAAGTCCTAATTTTTGCACTTGTTTTTGAGATTCTGTAGTAAATTCCTAAACCTTTTTTGTTTGATTCATAGTTCAAAAAGATTTTGAAGTTTTTTTTTAAACTTATACGTTCGAAAAAAGATCGCTTGATCGCTTTATTGTAGCAATCAATTCTTCTACTTATTCTGTTCACCCTTCCAAAAACTCCCTATTGATAAGAAAATTATTTTGAGCTTTTTAGTGGAATGTTTTCACCTGTCATAAGACGAGTTTGAACAATCCCATTGAATTCCACCACTTAATTGTATCCTGACAGATACGTATTTCGACCTCAACAGTAAGGCCGTCTTCAGTGTCTTGTACTTGACTCGACTTGAAGTCGAGTCAAGTACAAGACACTGAAGACGGCCTTACTGTTGAGGTCGAAATACGTATCTGTCAGGATACAATTAAGTGGTGGAATTCAATGGGATTGTTCAAACTCGTCTTATGACAGGTGAACTCCCTATTGTTAAAAGTCTTAATTTACTAAAAATTTGATGCTCAAGTTTTTTTGGGAAAGGTAACTCTAAATAAGCCCAAGAATCGATTGAGCGAATATTTATTTATCGTCCGTTTGTTATAATGGTCGTTTGGCATAATGGTCATTGGGCATAACAGTTGTGTAATCACCAATTTCGGAACAAATGCAAAGTATGTTCAATTATTTATAATTATTGTTGCTTTCATACATCATAAGAAAGATGCTGGGTTTTATATCTGCCTTTTCCACTTACCATTTTCGATTCGGGCATTTGCTCTAAGGGACAGACAGGTATGATTGCTCCTTTCAATGAATGTATTTGCCCGCCAGATGTGGTTCATTCATTCAATTCAGACACACTCTGTTTATGGCAAGGGAAGTTTGTGGTTCTATTTTTCGTATGATGCATTTACCCAGCAGAAGGTATAAGAGGATATTACTCCTTCTTTCAATTCAGGCATTTGCTCGGTTTGGGACAAGGAGATATATGATCCCTTGTTTAAGGGATGCAATTCAGGAATTTGCTCGGTTTAAGGCAAGGGCAGATATGATTCCTTCTTTAAAAGAATGCATTTTTCCGGCAGATGGCAAGGAAGAATATGTCTCCTGCTTTCAATTCAGGCATTTGCCTGGTTAAATGCAAGGGGAGATATGTTCTCCTCTTGAGGGATGCATTTACTCGGTAGAAGGCAAAAACGGACACTATTCCTTCTTTTAGTTCAAGCATTTACTCGGTTTAACGAAAGGGAATATATCTCCCCGTTGTTGGATGAGTGCATTTGCCCAGCTGATGGTAAGGTACGACACGGAACATAAGATGTCAGAACGCATGGGCGAATGATGAATCTAACTAATAAAAAGGAGAAATGCACAATGGGCAGGTTTTCCTGCATCCCATTACATGGAAAATAAAACTAGCCATCAATGTCAAATTAATTCAAAACTGGCTAGTGGATGTGTCAACATTTCTTTTGCCGCATCTACAAGCATGCGTCCAATGTTTCTTTGTAGAAACAACGAACCTGAATGGCTTCATCTTATTCGTCAATCAGACAGCTCTGATAACAATTCAGCCAAATGACCATTATGCCACCGACCGGTATGCCAAACGGGGTACATCCGAAACAGCACATCTGCCCAGGCAATTTACTTCTGGACTGGTAAACTGAAAAACTTCACAAGCATTTGATCAACTTGTATGCAACATGGGTACTTCAATCATATCCGATCGATTTTAATTTCTCATTTTTAATTTGGGAAGGCTTGCAAGAGAACTTTTACTGGCCGGATTTACGTGTATGGAAGGTATCTACCTGGTTGGATACCTGGCTGGCTACAGCGTCGATACACCTATACCTGGCGTATTGTAGAGCTCCATGGAAGTTAGGAGCCAATATATGGAGTGAACGCCCACGATTCATGCTTATTTGGTTCTGGTCTAAAAATGTTTCAGCTTCTCTTGAATCCGACCGTAGTTGGTAACCTAATACGCTTAAAACAGGAAGGACCGTAGTTGAAAGTGTTTGGTAATTAGAATTTGAAAAATCAGGACGATACATTGCAATGACAAGTTTGTTAGATTTCTGAACAAATGCTCATATAGGTCACAAAATTCAATGCGCGTGAAAAATCTGTTGAAATGCCAAATCTATGGGGGAAATTTCCATACGGATACATGGAAATCAAATATTTTGGAATTTCCTTTTAAACATTTCTGGAGGAGGCCTCAAGTGGATCTGGGAAGGGGAGCTCACCCTCGTCTGCCTTCATTTACACCAATGCAACTCATCAGAATGTATGTAAAGCATAATTACGTGTATAATGAGCAAAGATATTATGATTCGAAAAGAATAAGCAATGCTACTGTAAGGAATTGTATCATACACAGCTCTAGCTGCTGCAACAATTTTCTAACGACCTGTTTCTCAACAACAACATCTTCCGACACCGTTAGATGAATTTTAAAATCAGTTTTCTCTATGTCAACATTTAAAATTTTTCAAAGTTATTTCAGTAAATGCATAAATTATTGTACAATATTTGTGCAACAAAATAGTATTTCACAAACTTAGCTTTTTTGCTTGTTGCTTGCCATATTTGTGCCATATTTTCATTATTAGGACACAAAAGATACCTGCTACTTTCTATGCGACTTTTTACCCGGATTTTATGAATATGCGTTTTTACGCAGATTTGAGAATAATAAGTTTTTACACACAGACTTAGGGATTTACACGGTATCAATATTTATCTGGTATATCGGTGTAAAAGGTTTGACTAGTTGCTCCGGCATTTGTTTATTGTGGCATGTTCTTTAAAACGGACAAAAATTTCTATCAGTAAGGCCGTTACAAATATTTAATTGACTTTTTGTCCTACTAGTCTCCGAAAGGTCAAGGGGGGGGGTAATAAAAAATAAATATTAAAATGAAAAAAATCAAAAAACTCCTCGGATTTGTTAGAGAATGTTTTGAAAATCCTCAAAATTATCCGAATTTTATTTTGTTGCCCCCTCAAAATATCATTTTTTGGCAAAAAAAATCCGAGGGGGGGGAGACAAAATGGATTTTAAATATTTGTATCGGCCTAATTAGATTTTAAATAAAAACATTTTTACCTATGAGTAACTTTCACTGAGACCGTGCCACTATTTGCACGAGGTTAAATGCTTAAATTTATATTCATTCGAAAGCTTTCGGCGAGTATATTAAGGATCCGAGCTTAATTCTTCAGAAAGATGAACCCCTCGTTAGTTATACACGAAATCATTTTAATGGACCCTTCGATTTTTGTCAATTTTTGACTCTCCAAAACAGTCATAACTCCAACATTTCTCAACCGATCTTAGAGATCAGCATATCGTTGGAACGAGGAAGAAGAATGACTGTTTTGGTGAGTCAAAAATTGACAAAAATCGCGGGGTCCATTAAAATGATTTCGTGTATAACTAACGAGAGGCTCATCTTTCTGAAGAATTTAACTCGGATCCCTAATATACTCGCCGACAGCTTAAGGCATTTTTAAGAACCTCGTGCAAATAGTGGCCTGGTCTCAGCGAGAATTACTCCTATCGAAAAAATATTGCACCAAATCAGTGATGCTCAGCATTCCGGTTGTTTTTTCCTTAATTTTCTTCTTATATAATAACAATGAGCTTTGCTTATACAAGTTAGTACTTGGACGAAAACTTTTAAATATATCTATCAGTTGAGGGTATCAAAACGGATATTGGTGTTAAAATCACTCCTTACGACTTATTCAAACTAAAATTACCTTGTTTTTGCTTTGAATATTTAGTACGGAGTTTGTTTTATATATTTGTTTTAAAACCTTCAGCTGACAGATTTATTTAAAAGCTATCGTCCAAGTACTAACTTGAATGAGCAAAGCGCATTTTTATCATCATTCAAGGCTTCAAAACACGATGCCCGTTGAATCAAATGCACATGCGTAAAATCCGTGCGTCAATGCCAGATGTGTGACGCGGCACCAAACAAAAATAGTCAGCATGTGACACCACCACGACAGGATATGTCTTTTGTTGCCATCTTAGTGCTAATGGTGTAAGCCCATCCATCGTTTCAAGATAACATATCTGGTAATTGGATATGAAATATGAAAAATCGATATTCGATTTTCTTCCAAGGAGCGATGAAGTTAATAATTATCCTGAATACGTCAAAAAAATTCCGACTTTTAAGTCGAAAGAAACATTGTTTAATTCAAAATAATAAATAGAAAATGTAACATTTTTTTGTCATGTTTGACGTACAAAATTGATATAATTTTGTTCCTAACACACAAGCAAAGCAACGCAGGGCACTCCACACCAATTTTTGATAGTTATTATATGGGTCTGACGTTTTTGGTTGATGGTTCATTCGTTTTGGCATTTTGGCACACATCACTTCATTGTCCAAAGCCAATTATTTACTCCTCCCGATATTGTGAGTAATTTTGCATTGACACATATTTACCACACTCACCAGCACACATTTATAAACAAAACACATAACATGTTATACGAATCGCATAAGCAATTACGCGGACTTCGTTATTTTACTTAAATGTATATAAGCGAAGATGAGAAACTCTAGATCACTGAATTGGTCTTTTATTTTTTTTATAGTAAGCAAATAAAAATATCACCAAAATCTAAATTTTAACTCAGTGAAAACAAACAAAAACATGACAGCAAATTCAAAAGCAACCATCCGCACGCGTGGCTTACTGCGATCTATCTCATGCTGATCAAAAAGAAAGCGGTGAAGGAAAATTTGGGGTCTTAAGATTTTGAAGAATATCCAGCTCGATTACAATTACAATAATGGCATGAGTGTGAAAATATTCTTGAAATTAAATGGAAACTGCGATCCGGGATTAAATCTGATTTTTATCGTGAAAAAAAAAACATTCTTGGATTCCTATGAAATGGGATATTTGCTGAAATATGATTGGAACGAAAAGTCAAACAAAAATCTCTAATAAAAACTTTTAGGATTTTGAGGGGGTTCCTGCCGATTCATAAAATGGCTCTATAATTTAAGAAAGATTTGAAGAACCTCGTATTGAAGTATTATTTCTTCTGCAATGCAGTTGGATATTATTATTTAAGCTCTTTTAGTGGATGAAATGTCGTAAGTCGAGTTTTTACTATTGTATTCAATACCACTACGTGGTATTTGGCGAAGTTGTAGTAAAAACTTGTGTCAAAAGTTGATTTACTTTGCAACTCATTTCACAATCCAGCTGCCTGAATAATGTATTGACAAACTGACTGACTGACAAAATGATTGATTCTGTCCCTGATATCAGGAGTTTTTATTCGCAAATATGAGCCGAACGTTCTTTTTATATCACAGAATGTTCTGACTGACTTTGCCGTTCTTTGTGTAATCTTATGAAAAAAACCCAAAAATAATTTGCACAAAACTTGCCGCAGCTGTCAGTTCTCCCATAACATGGAGAGAATATTGGAATTCATAAAAGATTCATGGCACTGGTGAACACTTTATTCTGAAAAGCAAAATAGAGGCTACCGAGAATGCTTGTGAGTCAAATTCAAACAATGAATTGTGGGATTGCTATAAGAACTATGAGAATACGAAGGATTTTTTTTATAGTCTGTGGTATGCGCAGTGCATATAAGTCCTCTTGATTTTTTCGACTAAGTTGCCCGCAAACAAGATGTTTTGGGACTGTAGTATAACCTGGATGGTAATGCTGAAAGGTTTTAAATTATCAATCACATTTGATAATACATGCCAAAATGCCGTTTAGCTTTGAAGAAAATTCGGTGAAAATGTTGTTTTCTGAAATGTCGGTGCTGGGATTCACTGGGATTCACTTTGTCACAACACCGGTGAAGTCAGTTCTGACTATTGACAGTTGATAGAACGTGCTTGATCGACTATGCTTACGGAGTTAAATGCAAATACGATAAACAGCAACCAGGGACCGTGCAACGACGCCACATAGAATTCCTCTGGAGTAAATTTAAAGATTCCGAAATTAAATCTTCTATATCGGAGGAAATGGGGCCCTCCTTAGCTGTGCAGTGAGACGCGCGGCTACAAAGCAAGACCATGCTGAGGGTTGCTGGGTTCGATTCCAGGTGCGGTCTAGGCAATTTTCGGATTGGAAATTGTCTCGACTTCCCTGGGCATAAACGTATCATCGTGTTAGCCTCATGATATATGAATGCAAAAATGGTAGCCTGGCTTAGAAACCTTGCAGTTAATAACTGTGGAAGTGGTTAATGAACACTAAGCTGCGAGGCGGCTCTGTCCTAGTATGGGGATATCATGTCAATAAGAAGAAAAAGAAGAAGATATCGGAGGAAACATATAGATTTAGATGCTGAGAATTGCGATCTTGTCCAAAGAACTTTAAATTCTATGGGAAACATTTTACTAATGAAAGAAAATGTGGAACGCTAGATAAAATTATCTGAGTCTATACAAAATTACTTAGAACCAATCCATGTGGTAACGAAGTATTTACTCCAATCTTATTCAAAATTAGTTTTCTTACTTCACCATGCGAAGCCCATTTGACCACCCATTTTACTAATAGCATACCTAAAAGGGCCTCTCTGGACACAGTGCATTCCTATCCGGTTTTCGTTATTTAGAGCTATTTCCAATTTAGAGAACAGAAACAGAATGTTCCCCATTGATGCTTAGGGCTTCGTGTACATACCGACGTACCTAGACTTTTGACTTCCTCAAGAAGAACGGGAACGGGTTTTGCAATTAGCATTCGGTTCGCCCGGGCGGTTGGCGGTGGTCAGATTAAAATTTTTGGCTTTGTTGAGCTTTAGGCTCAAAGGGATGACCACCACCAGCACTACTGGGATGCAACTGCAATGTGCAACCTGTCCGAGGCGGGTACAATTTCTCCGCTTTGATTGTAATACGGAATTAGAAGAAACGGGGAAAGACCGGCTGCTTTCTTCCGTGTTCGCTGGAGGAGCCGTCCGTCGCCGTACGGGGCGTTGTGTAATGCAAGAGATTTCAAATTTTTCGGATATCTGCATTTGCTTTGTTGATGTGCCGTTTTGAGGGTTTGGGTAAGTACTTTTGCGAGTGAGAAGCCTGGGCCTTTCATCCGCCTGTCTGAGAGGAGGGCTTATGCTGGCTTTATATACCAACCAGAGGCAGCTTGTCTGTCGAGTCGGAGTCGAGAGTTGTTGTTGTTTTGTTGCTTGCCGCCGCCGCCGTCAGCATGCCGGTCTGGGAGTGACGATGAGCCAACCGACCGACCGACCGTCCGACCAACAGCAGTTATGTGTGTTATCAAATTTTTGAGTGGCTGGCTGAGGCTTTTCATCAGTGCAGTTTTATGCCACTTTTATGATGAGATTGTAGACCGTTTCGTTGCTGACGTGTGGGCTTTTTCATTGCAGATATGCATGCTTATATGCGAGCCGGTATGACTGAATTTGTTAGGATGGTAAACATGCTGATTGTTGTTTTGAAATATTTTTGCTTAAAACTAAGTTTCTAGAATAACGTCAGGCCAAGCAATTTTGACCTCGGATGGCAGAATAGATCTATTAAAAATGAAGTATTTCTTTGAGGTTCCTTAGTCAATAGGGATGACGCGAAACACTAAGAAACGGTCATTTGAAATTAAATGTGATGAATTAATTAATTACTTGAGACAATTAAACACAGATCATTGAGCTACAGTTCGGAAAATGTGCATAGTGTATATACAGATATGTTAAGTAGCTGGTCCATAGATTTAAATTCCGTTTATCTTTTCAATGAAAGTGTAAACATAAGTAATCGGCGCGTTTTTCCTAGAAGACTGCTCTTACAAAATTCTCGGAGCAATTCGCATTGGCGGTATCATCACGACGACAGTACCTGCACAAAAAAAAAAAGAATCTCGACAATTAGTTCTATTCGCTGCATGATACGTACCATCGCATTTACCCTTCGCTTTGCAAACCCCTCGCAGAGGTTGACTGGTTCTATGATTCGTTCCACCAGCCTCGCACACACAAAATCGGTCGACCTGACGCCAGACTCCGAACTCGCGGTTCAAGGAAGCTCACAAAAATTAATAAATCCTTTCGCTATTATTTTTTTTGGGAACGGAACTGCTTTCGTCATTTCGCCATTCAATTTGCGTTTGCGGGGTCGTTCATCGTCAGTCGTTGCTCTGCTAGGCTCTGTCTGATAATGATTGACGCTTGCCGAGTAACGGCACCCCCTCGCCATTGCAACTCACTGCTGCGTGGTTAATTTGGGGAAATTTCGGGATAGGTAGGTATGGGAACTGGTTTTTGCATATGAAGTTATCCGTCAAATTCGCTGAAACGTGGAATCCGTAGCAGTTGTCCATCAGGTACGTCTACAGCACAAGAGCCATGGGGAAAGCCATGCCGTCATGTGAGCAGAGCGCTTGACGTTATCAGTTTCCGTCCCGTTGAAGGCAGCAGCAGAAGTTTGGAGACATGTGGGATAAATCGCGCAGAATTCCGGTTGGGTAAGTTTTCGGGACAACAGACGTACCTTTGGATGCTTTTTGGAATGAGGGGAAAGATAGCTGGATGAATGCTTTCGCTTTTACTGAGCAGGATGATTTACTTATAGTAACAAAACATATTTCCTGTATTTATATTCCCAATATTGAAAAGGGGAATGATAAATTGATGACCATTCTGATAGCAACTACTGTGCATACTGTGAATAATCTTTAATCTTTAAACTGTGGGTAAGCAACCGCACTTGCCTTTAAAAATTATCATAAAAGTTGTTTTTTGCAAGACATGAATGAGTTTTGGTTGTATCAGAATTAAGAGTGGAAGTTTAGGCGTTAACAAAATGAAAAAAGTCACATAGCGCTTCAGAGGAAAATTGCCTCGTCGTGTTCTTCACATTTTATTTGAATATATTTTCTAGAGGAACTATATTTTCTCTAGCTTTGTATTAGGCAAATGCATCCTTTAAAAGAAGTAATCATATCTGTTAATAGAATTTGTCTATGGAATTTATTTTTAATTTTTTTTACATTGATCAGAATATGATTAAAATCTAACTAAGCTGGGATTCAACAATAGGCGAAGAAATTAACCGTTCAACATTTGGCAAGTTACCCTACTTCTTTACTACGCGTTCTAATGCTTATGTTTTGGTTTACACATTCCAAAGGTGGCCGGTTCTTGTTTATTGTGTCTATTGCTGATATGTGATTCTTATTATAGAATGATGTCGCGTGATATTGTATGATGATAGCACTAGCAGGGCTAGGTTGGTGCTAACATATCTTCATTGCCTTAAACGAAGCAAATCTATTTTTTGAAAGTAGGAATCATATCCTCTTGAGCCGGGTAAATTAACTTATATGCATTCTTTCTTCACTTATATTGTGCTTTCAATATGATAATGATATCTCTTGCTGCAGAATTAACACCATTAAAGTTTAGGGACAGTCGTTTGGCCCAAAGTAATTCGGTCGAGTGCTATTTATCCCAAAACCGTTTGAAGAAGTGTCAGTCCGGCTCCAGTGGGAAAATCTCTTGTTTAAATCCTTGCACTATGTCGCTATGTCGCAAAAACTCAGTGCCCTTTTGAAAGCCAGTGGTAGCTACACGTGCAACCAAAGGGCTGATAACTCTTGTTTTTTTAAACGGTCCATGCGTTTTTCAGATTGTAGAATCAAATTGGATAACTTCAATAACTTATTCGTCCTAGGTCATTCAAAAACTCCCTTTGTAACGCTCCGTTCGATTTC
This sequence comes from Armigeres subalbatus, assembly GCF_024139115.2. Taxonomy (NCBI): domain Eukaryota; kingdom Metazoa; phylum Arthropoda; class Insecta; order Diptera; family Culicidae; genus Armigeres; species Armigeres subalbatus. The sequence goes on from NC_085140.1 coordinate 446,945,478, forward strand.
TATAGGCAAGCGGCTTAAGCGCCACCTTATATTTCGGAAGGACCGCTAGCTCGTTTGAATTTACCCGCACAAGACTGCCTATTCAGGGCAGGTCTTATTTGAACCAGAACCGAAGTTCACACTCCGATACACAAAATAGATCGCAATTAGCCAAGTACAAATTCTTCGACTTCAATGTTGGACTTAATCTGAGAACACAGTTCGAAAACTCCCTCAACGCTAAATAAGGAAAAATATACGAGGATATTTTTCCCTCCTAGGAACCTCAGTAGGTTACTTTTACGTTGGGCGCCAATGGGAAATTGCACCCCTTCATCAACCTTTGGAAGTTCTCCAGTGTCACAATTCTGGCCTGCAACTGTGGTCATAATGATGTTTTTGCCTTCTTATTAAACTCTGGTGGGACAGTTAGCCGGATCTTCAATTTGCTTAAGGTTGCGTTACCCGTCTCAACTGCCCATGCCTTCGCAGCTGCAGTTAAGAATGGCATGTCGTGGTTGAGGCAGTCTGATCATCAGGTTCCAGGATCTGATTCCAATTCTTCTCGGAACACCAAATTTAGCACTCTCTGATCGATAACAATTACATCTTCTCTAACTGGTCCGTAATCATTGATATGTAGGTCCAAGAGTTTGTCCACTCCGACATACATATCCATGTTCTCGACAGTGTAAGTTAGGTAGCACACTTTCTTGCTCATAGAGGTTGCCATCTTGCTCAGTAAAAAAACTTTTTCCTTCTAAACTTTAGTTCTAAAGTTTAGATATTGTTTTGAAGTGTGACTCCCGGCTAGCTCAGTCGGTAGAGCATGAGACTCTTAATCTCAGGGTCGTGGTTTCGGGCCCCACGTTGGGCGCCAATGAAACTGCTTTTTGACCCCGGGAGTTACTGCTGCCTCAGAAGGGGGCTAGCTTAGTCCCCAAGCTGTTGGTCTAGAGCCAACGACAGCTCAAGGGGTAGGCACAGAAGGCCTCTTTTGCTCCCGGGTCCCAGGGTGTTGAACGGAGGGAAAGTTTTCGAAAGGCAAGGGAAATGGAACAACTACTTACGATTTTTAAACGGCTATATTCCAATCAAAAACACCAACAGAGGTGGGGGCGTGTGGCTGCATCGCCCCGATACGTCTACTTCTTGGACAACATCTTGTGGTGGGGGAATCCGGATAGCCTGGACCGGTCTCGGGCGACCACCCGCGCTCACGTGTAGTTTCACCTCGTGTACCCAGAGGGGGACGGGGGGGTGGTGCATGGTTCGTGTGGGTTTTTGTAGATACTAGAGCTGACGTTGTGCTGACGAACCAAATTGTGGGACGAACCGGATCTATGCAGACTCCCCGACTTCAGTAGCTCCGCTCGCTGTCGTCCGGCTTTGCGGGTCTCGGGGACATTCAATAAAAATCAAAGGAGCGGGGGGAGGGGTCAGATGGTCCTCGATCCCACTGGTATGATGGTTCACTCGACGCTCGCCATGACAGGTATTCTCGACACCAAAACTACACGCGGGTACCGTTGCCGGCAATTACGTCCGTACGACGAGAGTATCACTCGTTCACTCTCGAATCTTTCTCCGATCAGCAGCCAGGTTCTTCTTTATTCGGCCTTCCTCGTTCGTTGGTATCCGCCTAGCCATTGCGGATAACTTCAGGCTTGCTTTCGGCTTGGTAGCTACCGTCACACATGCCCTGCTGTTGGTGCTATCGTTCGTTCATTTAAATTGAACGTTACCGTGATTCGAATAAAAACATCATTTTTCCCGAACCATAAATCTGCTACAATGTTACCGTTTTGTTCGGTAGCAATGGTTATCGTTTCCGACGGGTTTATATGATATTTCCTTAAGGTCACTCCTGACGGAATCCAATTTTCAAAGTACTCGCGTTTTCAAGAGCACACCATTCGATACGGAAGCAACGCACAACTGTCATTTTTATTTTTCAGCTTTGCTGCGTCGCAGCATGCGTGAAAAACTAAAAATGACAGTTGTGCGTTGCTTCCGTGTCGAATGGTGTGCCCTTGAAAACGTGAGTACTTTGAAAATTGGATTCCGTCAGGAGTGACCTTAAGCGAAAATCACGAATAAGGTCGAGTAAATTATGAATAACTAAAACAAAGATTCGTATGGGAATTTCGCAAATTGTGTACTTCACAACGCGCTTTTTCGCCTACTATGCAGGACAACGTCTGCCGGGTCGACTAGTTAGGAATATTCATGTTGGACTGCTGGAACATGCTTTCAAAATGTTATATCAAAAATACCTATAATGCGTAGAGGCCTGAAAGTCTGAACTCCCGGTAATTCTTGGAATACTTGGGTCTTTGGATTGCTATGTTAATGTGATCATGTATCGTATTAAAAATTTTCAAAAGATCAATGAATTAAGTGGAAAAATAGTAATATAAGAAAAAAAAATTACGTCGTATTCTTTTTACGTCCCCCCACAATAAGTGACGTAAAAAGGGATGAGTGTACCTTGTGGGACTGGTAAATCCCACTAAAACAATTGGTGGGACCCAGTACAAAGGCGTAAATATTCTCGAAGTGGATTGAAGTAGATGGGTCACCGTTTGGAACATTATTCTAACTCTGATAAACAAATTTTCAGTCTGACGACTGGCAATAAATCTTAGTCTTACGCCAAACTTATTTACAGAAGTTGACACACTCTAATCACTAACTTACTCACCATAAGGTGGTGTAAATTTTGGATTTACAATCCAACATTGCTTGGGTTTTCACGAATCACGGGAGAGATAGAATGCGAAAACGCTTACTTTAACACTGGCACCAATAGTCATCTAGCCATTCGGCAAAAATAGTCGTTTAGCCGAAAAGGTCATTTAATCAAAAATGCAGTTAAGACGAAATTACCGTTCGGAAGAAATAACCAATTGGCCGAATAGGTAGCTTTGCAGAAAATACTGCTTAGCCGAAATGGACATTTTACAGGCCGAAAATGTCATTTGTCACATTCACTATTGTTCAGCCAAACGATATTGCGGGCCATGCTATTCTTTTAGCAAATAATGCATATCAATGATTCGTTTGCCCAAATGACATATTCGGCCTTCTGATCAGTTCGGCAGAATTTAACATTTGTTCCAATAATTCCTAAATCGCTGTTTGCACAAACGTTATGCCAAACGACATTATGCCTAACGCCATTATGCCAAATGAACTACAACGTTTTATCTGTTTTAATGTTTTGGATTGCGTTAGTTAACGTTGGATTGAATATAACACCCAGTGGGCCAGTGGAGAATTTTCCACTTTCCGAAAAGTTTTCTCCATCCCAGGGCGGGAATCGAACTTGTATTTCGACCTCAACAGTAAGGTCGTCTTCATTGTCTCGTACTTGACTCGACTTATGACAAGTGAAGACATTCCACTAAAAAGCTCAAAATATTTTTTTAACAAAGTCGTAGGACACTTTGAGCACAGACAAACAGACGTAACAGCTTGAACATATTTCTACAAAATCCTTCGCTCAACTTCTCTACCACTATTTTGCGAATATGCTCGAACTGTTTCGTCATATGTCATGTCACCAGAAGGCGCTGGAGTGAAATGTCAAACTCGAATGATTACGATGCTAGCGCCTCTATTTGTGAAAGGCGCAATCAATAAAATTCAAATTGATCGTTGAAGTCATGGTCGATTGTAATTTCTCTGGTGTTAGGTCTGTTATCTATGCTTTAAGCATAACATGTTGATCAAAACTACGAATTGTAAATAACTTTTGGAAAAGTTATTATCAAATTGGTGATAGCAATCTTATGACTTTTTTGTGACATTTCTCATCACCGAGTACACACAAAAATAACGTCGATCGAATTACAAAAAAAAACGTTGTCTAAAATAAAACCCAGATTAATCCACCTAGCGGTGATGGTGCCTTTCTCGACCTTCGTAAATTGTGTGTGCTTGAAAATAGATGAGCTAGTAGCTAGGAGTAAAAAAGACAAATTTCTTTGTCCTTTCTATGAAAATCAGATTATTTATGGCAAAGATATTGTAGATCCAGTTGAAAACCGAAAATCATATTTTGTCCCATTCCCGGATGCCGCAACTGCATCGCGAGTGGTGCCCGACTATGGCACAGTTGCGCACTACTCGCGATGCAGTTGCAACATCCGGAAATGCGAGAAAATGCGATTGTCGCAAGACCTCGGTTCGGTTTTCAGCTTGATCTACAATATGCTAATAAGAATTTCGACATTTTTGTTTTCTTTTCCAATCTTTTTGACGTACATACCCCTGTTTTATTTTACCCAGTCATATATTTTAAGGATATCACTTTTGGATGTTAGTTGAACTGAAGCTCCGACTAAACAAAAAGAAAACGAAAATGTCATTCCCATCAAGCGAGCGGAGGGCAATATTTGTTAAGATATAAATCTCATGACCGTCTTTCTGCCAAACTCCCGTATGAAGAGGGAGGGAAGTGTATCAGTGTGGAAGCATCCGATAGTTCGTTTTCGGAAAGAAATTATAGCCTTTCGGTACAACTTTGTTGCACAAGAAAGGCAAACAGTATTTTGGCCATAAATTCTAAGGTAATAGTCCAATCTGGCCAACTTTCAATAGAAAATAATAGAACAGGATTCCGCGTCTAATGCAATTTGTTGTGAGTAAATCGGTTGAAGGTAAGTCCATTAAAAGACAGCTAGACTTTTTTACTCGCTTTTTTATAACACATAGTATATTTTGGCCATAATTTCTGTACCCATGGTCCGATCTTCCAAATTTTCAATAGAAAACAATACGACAGGATTCCGCGTCGAATGAAACTTGTTGGAATTAAATCGGTTGAGGATAAGTTCCAAAAAAGTGAGCTAAACTTTTCGCACTTTTCGTGCGCGCACACACACATAGAGACATCATCTCAGTTCGTCGAGCTGAGTCGATTGGTATATAACACTATGGGTCTCCAGGCCTTCTGTAAAAGTTTGGTTTTGGATCGAACATACAGGCTTTTCGTATAAAAAGGCAAAAATGGTGTTTCGGCCATAACTTCCGATCCCATAGTCCGATATAGCCAATTTTCAATAGGAAATAATGGGACAAGATTCTGCGTCGACTGCAAACTGTTGCGTGTGAATCGATTAAGGTAAGGTGTCCGAAAAATAGGTGACATTTTTTGTGATTTTTATAAAAAAAAAGTTATTTTGGTCATAACTTCCGATCCCATAGTCCGACCTGTCCAATTTTCAATAGGAAACAATGGGAAAAAATTCTGCGTCGAATGCAATTTGTTGCGAGCAAATCGGTTGAGGATAAGTGCCCGAAAAATGAGTGACATTTTTTGCGTCGTTTTGTGCGCACACACACACGCACACACACACACACACACACACACACACACACACACACACACACACACACACACACACACACACACACACACACACACACACACACACACACACACACACACACACACACACACACACACACACACACACACACACACACACACACACACACACACACACACACACACACACACACACACACACACACACACACACACATCACCTCAATTCGTCGAACTGAGTCGATTGGTATATAACACTATGGGTCTCCGGGCCTTCTATAAAAAGTTTGTTTTTGGAGCGATCATATAGCCTTTACCGTATACTTAGTATACGAGAAAGGCAAAAAAAAAAAACTTTGGCCATATCTGTTTAATACCGATCTGTTTAATTTTCAATACGAAACAATGGAACAAGATTCTGCGTCGAATGCAACTTGTTGCAGGCAAATCGGCTAAAAGTAAGTGCCTAAAAAATGAGTGAGAATTTTTCTTGTCAACAAATGTATTTTGGCCATTACTTCGAATCCCATAGTTCGATTCGATCAATCCGAAACAATGGGACAGGATTTCACGTCGAACAAAACTTGTTGCGAGCAAATCGGTTAAGGATAAGTGCCTGAAAAATGAGTGAGAATTTTGTACGTGTTTATCATGTGAAAAAGTGGATTTTGGCCATAACTTCGAAACCCATAGTCCGATCTGTCCAATTTTCAATACGAAACAATGGGACATGATTCTGCGTTGAATGAAACTTGTTGCGAGTAAATCAACTAAGAGTAAGTGTCTAAAAAGTGAGTGAGAATTTTTGTTGAAAAAAAATATATTTTGGCCATAACTCCGAAGCCCATAGTCCGATTCGGCCAATTTTCAATACGAAACAATGGGACAAGATTCCGCGTCGAATGCAACTTGTTGCGAGCAAATCGGTTAATGATAAGTGCCTGAAAAATGAGTGAGATTATTTTGCACACACACATACACACACACACACACACACACATACACACACACATACACACAGACATCACTTCAATTCGTCGAGCTGAGTCGATCGGTATATAACACTATGGGTCTCCGGGGCTCCTATAAAAAGTTCGTTTTTGGAGCGAACATATAGCCTTTACGTATACTTTGTATACGAGAAAGGCAAAACTTGCACTGGTTTTTTTTTGGAAGAAAGTTGCGGATTTTCAAAATAACGCACTTACATGCTTTGGTTGACTTAAATGTTCTTAATCTGTGATAACAAATGTCAACATTTACAGAAATCACATACCGTGGTGCATCGAAATCTGTACACCTAAGCACTTCAGTATACGAAAATGTCCCTAGAAAATACAAATACAAATGCAAATAGAACGCTCGTCATTGACACAGGACACGAGGGCCTCTATTTTCATGTGCTCCACTGTATTGCATTAAAGAAAACGAAAAATACGATAAAATTGTGAACCAAAAATCCGTCCGTTAGTGGATTATGTGCACCGTGAACGGATTTTGAAACCCAGGATCATAATCCATACAACTAATTTCTAACAAAATATTTAAATAAGAGCAGACCGATCGATCAGACTACCACCGTGAATAGTTCAATACGCATCTTGAGAAGAGATCACTTTGACTTCTATTCTGCTGATCTTACTCTTTTATGTGCGATATACAATTTAAACACAGTCACTTTCGATACAATTAGGGGTCGTTCAACAATGATGTCACAGGATATAGGGGGGGGAGGAAGTCTAAGATTTTGTGACAGTACATGTACAAGGTATAAAGCGTGACAGAGGGGGGAGGAGGGGGGGTCTAGATATCCCAAAAAGTAGTGGACGTCATATTTGAATCACCCCTTATACAATACACGTAAACATCACGGCATACAAAAAACAAGGCAGGCTCATCACGTATGTAAACATTCAGTTTGAATGTAAACATGTGACGTCACTGCTATCTTTGCACAAGCTGGACCGAGACGATGTTCTATGGTCGCCGCATGCTTACTTTTGTACTCCAACAAGTGGCGATAAAACATGCGTCACATTCGAAGTGTCATTTTTCCAACGAGCCTACCTTGTTTTCTGTATACCGTGCGTAAATATGTAGCACCTGGAACATCACGTTTGCTGGGTGGCAATTTGTTTTTAAACTGTGTTATTCTAATTTCAAAGCCTACTTTTTTTCACATGGACAAAAAGCTTACAGTTAAGTATAAAATCAGGATAAGTTAAAAGATTCATAAATGAATCCCCTTAAACCCTTCATTTATTGATATCTCGCGAAATGGACAGATTTTGGTGCTGAAAGTATTTCGGTCCCTCGCAGTAATGTTTCTGCAAACCAAAAGAGTTCTTGGGTGATGTTGAACCTTGCCTGGTTTACATTCTTCTTCGTCTTCTCCCTGGGACATTGCCGCTTCGCAGCTTTGTGTTCATTGAGTACTTACACAGTAAAATGATTTGCTGGGATGATTCTAAGCCAAGTTACCATTTTTTCATTCTCACATGATGAGGCTGATACACAATGATACTCCTTGCCCAGAGAAAGAGATTTGAACAAACTATACCAAGAAGATTGCCGGCGATGGAATTTATCATTGAATTTTGAAAAATTATTCAAAATACTATAGTTTTTATCCGGCTCACGCAGATAACAAATTGTGTTCAAAATGATAGCCACATCGTATTAACCTTTTACCTGTTTTGAATTTGTTTTTCAAAGTGTTAAAAATGTGTTTTCCTTTTTTGCATGTATGAGCCAAAGTTTATAGGATGCCACTAATTAAATGTATATCAAGAGCTTGATTCAGAAAGATTCAGTCGAATTGAGGTTCTTCAGTGCAAATTATATTCAAATGGAATTCATCTTTAATTGCTGGTTGCCAATGAAAGCATTTTTATGGCGAACATTAGAAATTACTATGCTAGTAAAATAACTGTGACGTGTTGCTTTTGTTTGTGATATTAGCTCTTATGTTAAGTGAGCACCAATCATCAAGAAAGAGCCTACAAATGTATACCATTTGAACATCATCCGTGTTTTGGAGTAGAAATTAATTATTCTGGACATTCAATTTTGCGAACGTCTTAGATTGCTAAGAATTGGTATTTTCGCCTAGTTAATTAACGACTGATAAATTGCATTGGTTCGGCAGTTGTAAGCAATCATCGAATCATCGGCGAAAAACGAAAATCGGCGGTCTTGAGCACATTGCAGGCAAGTAGGGAAACTTCGCGTTCCTTTTTCAGTATACTACACTTATCGCATCATCCGGCTTGTGAAATTCCAAAGTGGAAAGCAGCGCTCCAACTATATTTTTGACAAGCGTTATGCAAGCGTAAAAAAAACCAATCCATGATCCTAAGAGCTTGTGACTCAGCTAGTAACTTGAGGAGTAACCATCATGGCATCACTGGTCTGCACTGTTTGCGTTTTCGGGCACTTTGGTATCCTTGGTGAAGGAAGGAAGCTCGAGATGCATGGTCCAGGAGCTGTATTTCTGGCAACAATAATTACTCGTGAGCCCGACTGAAATAAAATTTGAATATGTAGAAATTTTAAAGCAATAAGTTTATTTTCCGTAAGAACACTTGAAAAGTGGTGTAGTTAAAAGAAATATACTAACTCGTCTTATTTTAAGATCAGAATGAAAAAAAAAAGAATTCTATCATAATGCTTGTTGTATAGGACATCAAGCTTATCATTTTGTTCTATTTTTGTTCGTCAAAACCGCTCAAACTATTAGTTTTAGACCATAAATTTGCAAAAACATTTAAATCAAATGTGTAATCAATTACATTAACCCACTTAGTAGGAGAAATTGATTAGTTGCTCTTCTGTCACCTACCCTTTTTGAATCATAATAATAATTATAAATTGACAAGTAAATCTGAATCATAGAATCCCATATGCCAAGCTTCATCTTTTTAACCAATTAAATTCCCATAGTGCAGATCATCGTCACCGTCGCTGCCGAGAATCCAAATAGTAATTGGTCTCTGGAGTGATTTACAACGATTTTTTTTTCTGCTTCTTTCTAATGAAAGCCCTCGATGTCATCTCCTCTAACCGAATGTGTGGAGAGATAGAGACAGCAACCAGCAGCAGCCGTTCGTTCATTGATGCTCTAGCGGACTACATGGGTTGGAATGCCGCTTTTGCTGCCGCATTAATTCGGGGTTTCAGTACTTGCTTTTAGCAGTTCCCGCTACGATTTTTTTTCCATTCTCCTAAATACATTCATTGGTGATGCTGCTGCTGCTGCGTATAGCGTCGTAGCTCCACCATCATCAGCCACACACCGAGCGACTAGATTTCGGGTTTAGCCCCCTTCTTCTGCATGCATTTGGGATTTGGGATGGTTTATGGTGTGGTGATAATATTCCATTTGGGTCTTTGGCCGGCGGAGCGGCACGCTGGGTAATCCCCCTCTTGCCTGGAGGCAGTAATTTTGGCAATGGAACGTTTCGTTTGGGGGAGCTCTCCAAAAAAAAACGTGGAAAGTGAAAAGAATTGCAGATTGGTGGTGACCCAAAGGCCCGGAGCTGGATCGAGAGGTACGATTCAGTCAATTTCGGTATTATTATTTTTAATGATTTTGGTATTTTTTTCTCGGTCTACCGATATTTTCTGGCCGGTTAATTAGTATATGGAAATTTCTCATGGGGCTTGGATGGGGGACCGAAATCCTGATTGTCGGTCGGTTGGCCATCAACCTGCTGAGCGCGTGCAGTCCCCAACCAGTCAGTACGTCGTTGATGAGGTAGAGTCGGCAGTAGTTAGTTGGTTGCATTATTGGTAGGTCAGGTGGCTGTTGAAGAAGAAAATAATTAAAATACATCAACCTCATGCAGTGTGTTAATTTTTATTTAATTATTAAATGCCAATTAACGGCTCAGGATTTAGCCGGAGGTTGCAGCAATTTTGTTACGATGGCGATTTGCATGGAGTGATTTGTTCGATTGGAGTAGTTAACTACCCGGTTCGTTGGACTGTCAGCGTTGTTGGTTGTAAGCTCACGGGGTGCCATTTATTTTGAATAATGATTGTACAGAAGCAGGAAATATATATAATTGACTAAGGTGCTTACAGAGCAGTTAAATCATGTCTTCTGATAAAAAAGTAAGCCGTTTTTATAAACGAAAAACAATGAATACATTGCAATAGCAATATTGTACCTAAATTACATTGTGCTTTGTAAAAAATAAGTCCACAATGGTATCTTTTACAGCAAAAATTTAAACATTGCAGCTTGAATATTTTCACAGTAACAGAAGTTAGCTTTTCCTACAATTCCTGATGGGAGAATCAAACAGGAAGCAGTTGCAAGTAGCACAGCCCTAAACATGGAAAAATCTCCATCAACTGAAAAAAAAACTCCATGGCCATGCGTTTGCTACGTTTCTGTACACACTCAATTTAAAAGATGAAAAATATCTTTCGACCCGATCGGGCTGAATCCCATTTCGGATCCGCGATGCCGCCGGGGTTCGTCGTCTCTTGGCTGCTTTCAGTTCAAAGAAGAGGCTCAGTGACGGTGCGATGGCAGATGCCTACACAATTTCACACTCACTCACATACACACTCACAGCACACGTTACGAGGCACACGGGCATCGATTTGTTCGCCTTTGGGTTCCTCTGCGTCCCCTTCGCTGCACTTGAAGGGTGCTGCGGTGTTTGCGACCGGGCAGGAAATATATCAGTTGGAATTCATCTGCATGCAAGGTGAAGCAAGAAAACGAGCCACCACCACACGGCATCGCCATCATCATTCCCATCAGCCGTTCTCCATCTTCGCCGCGCGAGACATTCTTTCGGACCGCCGAGAAAGGCAAGAAACGCGTGTGCGGGTTGGGTTGACTGACTTAGCACTTCGCTCGCTCCGACCGGGCCTCTTCTCGGCTGTTCGAGGCTGGGTGGCCATCGAAAATTGGTACCACTGTTGTCACAACCTCTCGCAGGTGCTGGGATCGATTGTGCTTTGTTCAATGGGCACGAATGGGATCTGAGCCGCCCGCCGAAAAAAGGCCAAAGGTTACTGCCGGTCAAATGACCATAAATGCAAAAATAAATCTGCCGCTTCACCGCCAACCAGGAGCTACTCAAACTGCAGTAACTGCACCCTTTTTCGGAGATGGCCAGAGATTCCCGGTCGACGGCTGCAGAAACCTCCACCTTCCGCGTTGCGCCTCTTCCGATGCTGCTGGAAGCTGGTGGAAACGACAAACCAAGAACAATTCCTTTGTTATCTGACTTCGGTCCACAGAAAACGGGCGGAGGAATGCATAATCAGTCTCCTTTCCATTTGTTTTCGGTCCTCTGTCGTTCCTCCCGTCGGGTCGGGTCGCCGTTTGTGCCCAGCCGGGCAACTTTTTTTTTTATCATTCGATTAGGTTCCGTTTCAACAATTCCTTCGCTTTGTTCCGAGCTGCCGAGGTTGTTGGTTCCGAAGTCACTATACTCTATCGTTTGTGACCGGTCCCCGCCGCCCCTCCGGCACCGGGTTCTGATTCTTGGTTCTGTATCAGTTACAGTTTCAGTCCCCCTCTCCAACTAGTTTCGCTTGCAGCAGTGCACAGTAGCACTTTTGGTGACATTTTCTATCAGCAGACCCCTTCCTGTGGTTACTCGTTGTCCTCCCTGTCACTCAACGAACCATATGCAAGGAATGAGTTTTCCTCGCTACATGTCGGTTCGGTTGACTTCATGAAATACACGCTCGTAAGCGGGAAAATGTGAACATGGGGAGTGCAAGTGGGTGCTTTATGATCCTGACGATGCACCGCGCACAGCAGTCAGTTAGTCGTCGAGCGGAGTTTTCCACCCTTTTCTGCATACGACTGGATGGCTGAGTGACTGGCTGCCGGCAGAACAACGACAACAAACTGAAACCCCCCGTGCTCCTGCAGACAGAAGCACAACTTTTTCCATGTAAAAATGACAATATTTTCCGCTGGTACTGTCGGTAGCCGGACCGATTGCAACCGGGGACACGAAGGTCCTCGGTGATATGTTTGTGTGCACAGCCCGTTCAGTGTAAACCCCTCGACCCGAACATCCACGCTGTAGCTATTCAGAGGTCTACGCATGGCTCTCCCGGAGCCATACAATTGCGCATTGCACACCACACCGGCCGTATGCGATTTAGCATTCACGGGCGCGCGATGGGTGCTTTCGAGAGCGTGGGTGTGTGACAATCACAAATCGCAATCGAAACATAACTACCAATGGGGCCCGTGCATGTGTGCGCTGCTAATCAGAGCCCACTGGCATTGGCACTACTGGCTGCGGAGTGGAGAGGGGGCTGACAGGTTTAATTGTGGCGCGTAACCGGTGTCACGTCGGAGAATCAAGCCTTTCGCCAAACGTGGAATGACAGATCGTGTTTGCATATATCGGGAAGGGGGAATCGATGTGCTGGAATAATCCACTGACTGGGGCTTTACGCAGTGCTAGGGTCGGTTAATCTCGAATCTCGGGCGATAACGGATGTATTATCGAGAAAGGCCAAAGGTTGCGAGTGTGGATCCATAAATTATCTTTCTCTTGCGGGCTGTACCTTTTGGGTGGGTGCGAGAGTAATAATCAACACAGTTTAGTAAGAAGTCTAAGGAATTGATTTTTTTTTTATCATGAGGGATCAATTTCCCAAAAAAAATGGATCACTTTTTTATACGTTCATAGGGAAGAAGCAATAATTTTGTTGTTCTTCTCGGTCATGTCTAATGGAATATTGTCCTATTAATTGCCAAATTTTTGCTATTGAAAATTGGCCCGGTTGGGCATTACATTTCGGAATTTATTGAAAAATCTATGTTTTCCCTTGGAAAAAAAAATAAAAAAAAAAAAAATCTTAAATGATGGCAATGCATAATCAATGCAGAAACATGCAAAATGATCGAAAAAATGTGATCTATTCCCCTAAAGAGCATTTTTGACCTTTCTAATGTTGGTCTTTTTTCACATTTAATGGTACAAAGTAAGGGCTGCCTAATACATCCTTGCACCGATGAATAACTCATTGGTGCGATAAATGAAAATAATTTCATTCATTACTGTCACTCTCTCATGTTATAAGTCTTTGAAAATAAACCAAGTCTGATTATCTCACTTACTACTTCTTACATTAAGAAGTGATAATGAAACGTGAGAAGTGATTAGTGAAAAGAGAGACATCTCGTTCAAAGCTCATTAATGACTTCTAAACTTGCTTTTTCACTTCTCAATATGAGAAATGGAAATTGAGAAGACAAAAATGAGAAGTAAGAGAGATGTATCACTTTTAACTTCTCAGGTGAAGGTCTCACTTCTCACGAATCTGTTCTCACTTCACATTTTCACTCCTCCCTGGGAGAAGTAATCAGAGAAATGAGAGAAGTCTTGCTTCTCATTTCTCATTCCTCAGTAGTTTCATCTCACTGTTTACTTCTCATTCCCAATTGTCACCGTTAGAAGTAAGAAGTGAGAAGTGATTGATCAGAGCTTCGAAATGGTTTGAAAATTAACCGTTTAGGAATTTGTTTGTAGTTGGTATAAATTGTACCTTCGTTTATTCTTTTTACTAGTCCTCTTGAATGAGTTTTCTCGAAAGTACAATTGGAGTGTTGATATACGATTTATGCATTCGGTCGTATTGATCAGATTTGAATGTTCGTCCAACAAGTGTCCTCCTTGATCAGTACATAGCTGGGATAGTTCGTAAATGTGTTTTGCATTTATCATTAGGTTATTTTGCTTTAATGCGATTCGTTTATTGTATTTTATAACTGAATTCATAAAATCATGTTCGTACATATTCTTTTAAAACTGCGGTACCTTGAGAATGTGATTGTGTATATGATTTAACGTTTTTTATGCTGTTGATGATGAGAGTAGCTATTGTGACACTCTTTTCACAAAAGATGTCGTGTCGTCCAAGGAAATTAGTTATTGTATTGAAGTCTTGCATAGAATGTTAATTATTACTCGGAATATCGTGTTTCGCCATAAGAATAGCTTTTTAGAGCGTTTCTGTTTGATCTACGCTGGATAAAACCATAAGGTGGTTTACCTCGATTGAATGAATTTTCGTTATTTCCTTTCCATTGTTACTATCTGACTAGTGATGTCAGTTGTCTCTTGAATCCTTTTGCTTATTGCCAGGTTGATCATGATCTGCTTGTTGTTTTGTGCTATGAGGTAATTCATAGTTGCGTTGATGATGCGAAAATCCGCTGCGTCCGGATCTCCTGCGAGCCATTTCCGAAATGTTCCGATCTTGTATCGAGTTACAAATAGTTTTAGTTTCATAAAGGTTACATCTAACTTATTATTCTTTATTTGCATATGTTCTTGTAAAGGACTTGTTGAAGGATGTGATTGTATTTCTTCATTGATATTAGTTATTTGTTCTCTATTAGTATTAGATCGATTGGGTGTATTATACTAATATATTCTATTCTAATTTTGACACTAACAAATGAGGATGACAGCAAGAGGATTTCTGGAAGGGTATGAATTTGAATACTGAATAGTGTTGACGGCACGCAGTTGGCAAGCCTGAAAGGGATAGAAAGAAGTCGTTAGTTGAGTTTTCTTGTGAAATTGTCGCACATGAGTTTTGTGGATTTTCTCATTGTTTGATTCTATAGTATATAAAGTATACTACAAATGTGTCATGATCTTCTTTTATCTTTTTCATGTTGATTCTACTTATTTGTTTATAATTAGTACAGGCTTCTTCGTACAGGAATGCTTCCTTCTTTTTCTTTGAAACGTTGAACAATTTTATCATTGTATCATTTTATCAGAAAATACATTGAAAGCTAAATTATCTTGATTGTTACATTCAGAAGTTTGTTTCGTGAATGAATGAATGGTATTTGTGGAATGGAAGCAACTCCTAAATCATAAATCCTGGGTTGTCAGGATTGAGAGCTTCAAGACTTCTTGAAATTTCCCAAATGCTAAAGTAACATTGTAGTACTTGTCCATTTGTTTCTGACCTGTGCTCTGGAGTTTTATAATTTTACGATATTGCTGTTTCATTACATTTGAGACAAAAAAAAACTTTCATTATGTACTACTAACTATTTGTGCAGATAAATCCCAATAATACAATAGGATGAGAACGTTTCTAACATCAGCGATAGACTCCTATTTAATTCTAGACCAACATTTGAAAAAAAGCGTAACAGACAAAATTTATTCCTCCTGATTCTTTGTCAACATATAGAGCAAATGATTTTAAGAATGAAGCTTATCTAGTGATGATATATAAAGAAAATTGGCATTGTAGGAAGATATCTTTGTGAATAATTTCTCCAGGAGGCTAAGGCATTGCTGTTTTTACTGAGATATTTTTTTTGTAATTTACGATCATTTGACCATAATTTCGCAGTTGATCGAATTATTTTTAATAATTGAATAATAACTTGGCCAGTAAGTTTTTTTCTCATTAATTGAAGGCAACTTTCTTTTGCATTCCGATGGGCGAAGTTATGGATTGTTTTTATTTCCTCGAGTTCTTGTTCGTTATCTTTTATATCTTGTACCAATTTTTGGGAGAATCTTGCTTGGACAATATTAGGATTAAAAAGTTCTTTGTAGATTTCTTGTATATTACCCATAGTGGGTTCATCTGTCATAATTCCATTAAGTATGCCTCGTGCTGTAAACTGTTTTAGTCTTTTAGTCTTTAGTAAAAAAAATCGTTACTGGATTGTGGTGTCTTTGCTCGTAGCTATAGTTTTGATCGATTTTGGAAATAGGTTGGCTACGAAAGACATTCATATAGGTGCAGTAGAATGGATTAAATAACTGTCATCATCATTTGCGGAATGTTGTGTTGGGTTTAGGGATTTATTTTGAATACGAGAAAGTGCGTCAGCTACAACATTGGATTTCGAAGGTTCATGCTCTTCTAAGAAAGATTTCCATCGTTTTTCGTTGACAAAGTAAATGTTAGTTGGAGATGGTCTGTATATGTTTTAAGTTAGGCTCCGTAAATAAAGTTTCGGAGACTATAAAGTGCCCAAACGACGGCGTGCATTTCTTTCTCGTTCGTCGCATAAATTTCTTCGATCTTGGATAATATTCGTTGAAAAAATGTGATAGGTCGTTCACCTTCTTTAAATGTTTGCAAAAGTACGGAGCCTAATGCTTCATCTTCAATAAAGTGAAATACCTGGCCGCATTGGAATTCTTTGCAAATGCGCCGGTTTCGGTGGTATAACAGGAATTGAATTTCGATGTCTAGCAGGGGCCTGTGGTCTTTTTTGTTCTAGTGAATTTATTTGAGGCTCATTTGTTTTATACAAAACTTTACGGAGCCGACAGACTAATTGAATAACAAAATTATCCTAACTAAAAAGCATTTTTCTTGTTCTCACAGATCCTTCTCATTCTTCTTCCGTTGCTCCTAAACACAGTCTCGTAATATTTTTTCTTTTTTCTCTGTATAATTCAGAATACCGGCCATATGGTACTTTCTGATTAGGAACATTTTTGCGATATTCTATGTTTTGAAATTAAATGAAGTACGTGGCAATGATTCTGGCTCATCATTCTTTAGGAATGTTCCTATGGATCCATGGGCAAGACCACAAATGAATACATCAATGGCCTTAAGATTGAAGGTACCAATCATTGCCTTTTTAGCTTCCGGATGAGCGGATTCATCGTTACAAATTTAATTCGCTGATAGAACCCTGTTAACATTATCATAATATTTTTCAAGGCTTTCTCACTTTTCATTAACAACACATCAACTGGTAGTCTAACGTTTCCATGTCTCACCATAATAAGTGGAAAGAGTCTTTTTAATCATTTCCCAAAGACCGTTCATATTTGATGCAACGATTTACAAATGACGTAAATTTTATTTCGTTGGTCAATTGTGCTTCTTGCATTTGGAGTACAGAGACTCACCAATGTTTCAGCGTCCTGCAGAAAGAAGCTTAATTCATTTGGATCAACATGGAAAGTTGGAAATCCTTTAACAATATCGGAAATGTTCTCGATCGAGTCAGGACTTGCAGGTGTGCTAGCTGTGTTAGCTAAATACAGATGAGGATCTGCATAATCTTCTTGTGTACAACATATATAATAATATTTATTAAATATTTTTTTAAATTTTGTGATGTAAATGTAATGGGTTTTAAAATTCTTGTTAAGCACTTTTATTGAACACAGAACACTTTTTGTTCTTTATTTTTCTGTATTTGACGGTTTTTATTAATTATACTTACAAAATAAATCGAAACACTTTAAGGTTGCGAGATACGTGATGTCCAGTTTCTTCTCCTCTAACGGTTGAAATCAGGAACACTCGGAGCGTTTGTTTGGGATATTACCGAGTCCTATTATCTCCTTGTCAACTAGCGGTGTGTGATCCAATCCTCGCATCTAGTAAAATTGATAGCTTCCCTTTGGTACTTGTCGGTGATCAATTTCCTTAAAAGTGACTTGGGCACTCTACTGCACGACTGCGATGTGGTACAGTTGGACGGACTTCTGGACATTGAAAATATTCACTTCTCTCTAACGTTGAGATATTACTTTCAGAAATATTGACTGCACTTTAGCGTCGTGGCACTATTTCAGTGCTCACACTTAGCTAGGTCCCTATTCGGCGACAGTTATTTTTCTCACGCCTAAGAACAATTCATTTCGAGAGTTTGAGCTCCGTTTTATTCAATCTGAAGGGATAACTAACTAGCACTATTTTTGGATAAAAATAATATTCAAATGAAAAAAAAAAACAAACAACTCCTCGGATTTGTTAAAGATTGTTTTGAAAATCCTCAAAATTATCAGAATTTTATTATGTTGCCCCCTCAAAATATTTTTTTTTGGAAAAAAAATCCGATGGGTGGAGACAAAATAGATTTTAAATATTTGTATCGGCCTAAATATATTTATAATAAATTAATGAAAATTAACTCAAGAAAAAAAATTCGAAACGACTTATCTGCTTTTGTAAACAAAGATTCAAACGACGATTTGACGAATCTGATAGCTCTCCCACGCAAACCAACACCATCAACAGGTAGCGGAAACCTTCACCTACCTATTGATAGTGTTGGTTTGCGTGGGAGAGCTATCAGATTCGTCAAATCGTCGTTTAAATCTTTGTTTACAAAAGCAGATAAATCGTTTTGAAAATTTTGTCTTGAACTTAAGTTATAGAATTTCAAGTAAAAATATTAAACAATGTTGAAGTATTTGAAATTCAATCGCAGTAGGCAAGTAAAGTTTTGCCTAAAAAAAGTAAATGTGCAATTCAATCGCAGTGGGCTGATATGGGATGCCAGCATTGCAGCTCACGTCGAAAAAAATATTTTTCAGTGTCCGTTTGTTAGAGCGGAAATACGCAAGTTGGATTAATGCGTCCGACGCGAGTTGATTAGGATGATCAATTTCCCTTGTCATAAGACGAGTTTGTACAATCCCATTGAATTCCACCACTTAATTGTATCTTGACAGATACACCCATTACGCGAACCCGCACCTACGGATCAACCGCAATGAGCAGCGTACCTGCTGGAAGACTATCTTGCGTAAACGATTCTAGCGATGGCTTACGGAGATAGAGAGAACTATTTGACAGGGGACGAATGACTATTATAATTGAAGATATATCATCGTGCGGATAGAAATAAGTTTTGAAATTATTGAAATTGTTGTTTAACTTATCTAAATCAGTGAATTCTATATGCTACCTTACGAAATATCCTAAACTAGTGACTTAGCATACCCTAGTAAGTTTCTAATCCTCCTTAAATGATAGTAAAATAGCTTTGATACGACAATTCGTTGAATGTAGGTTACACATCTGCAACCGCACAAAAGGTGCTCTCAATGGTTTGCTAATAACCGTCGAAATCAAGAATTGAGGTAACAAATGAATTGTATTAGCTTAAACAAGTTTCTCATTTCTAATGTCAAACGCATACAGAACTACTACGTACATTGCGGACCGAAAATCAAATTTGTAAACGGAAACCCTCACAAAACGTAAGATTACATTGTACTCTTAAATAATAATTACATAACAACGCTTATTTTAGGGAAATTTTAACCGTTCCTGCAAATACACGAGTTAAAATACGGACATTCGTTTCCTCTTTGTTGCACAAGCAACAATAAGAGTTTGAGCAGTGGTAGGACTGACTTATTATGATACCTTTTTTACCCACAGTTACTTCAAATTGGGTGTTTTATACTTCGTGATATTTAAGACTTCCTAATCGATCCAAGACCGACCACGTACGTGTAAAGGCATTATTTCTTATCTCACCAAAAGGACGTCTCAGTAGTGTGCGACCACAACAAGAGCATGAGACGCTTTTGGAGGAACTCGTCCCCCAAATGTTGAATGACGTGCCCCTTAAACCGACTTTCTAATATCTTTAGGAACGGCCAACTGTGATGTGGCAGCAATGGTTAATAACCATAATCATTGATTATACAATGGCATACAATGGTTATATATTCCAAAATTGTACATGCATAAATATTATACAGCTTCTGTAAGGTTCTTATGCAGAGCTGTATTAAAATCTGCCATTCGCTGGCTGGGAGTATGGGCGCGGTTCTTAAGGCACTTCCTTCTGCATATGTTTTGTGGCCGCCTTGATGTAAGTCTCGTTGTCCAGTACGACGTACCTTGGTGTGACTGACCTTGTCAGGTCATTTAGTTTTGCTTGCCTTCCGAACCTTGCAGACATTAAGACCGTAGTGTTTCGTCGTTTCACGGGCATACCAAATAAAGATATCCGCCTTCTGCATCGTGAATCGATAGATTTGACCGATGCTTGAGTAGAACAGATAGAATATATTGCTGGTTTTCACCGGAACAGCTGCCTTCGTATTTTCTGTCGCTGCCTACTGGCTGATGGATCTTCTGAATCTCTTTGAATGAGCTCAACATAAATTATACTTTCTATAGTGATTGGAATTGCTCTTTTGACAGATTTTGGTTTATTCGCGAATTTTACAATCTTCGCTAATTTCGGTGGAAATATGATTAATCTGTAGGGGAAACTGGACACACATGATCCCCACTTTTTGTTTAGGATATTTCTCGATGGTACATGCACAGATTTGCACGCTTCTTGATGGACTTGATAAAGAATTTAATTAGCTATTCAAAAACGTCATTGGAAGCAATTATTTGTTCATGAAAGTTACCAAAAAATCGATTTTGCCGAAAGATAGAAAATTTGGCATTTTCAAAACTTGCGGGAGACTTGATCCCCATATAGGGGGAAATTGATCCCTTTATGAGCTGAACGTTTAGGTTCTTCCAAGTCTAATGAAAGGTCGAATTGATCTAGCCTCAAATCTTAACAATTCTTCATAGTCTGTCGTAATAGCAGTCGTGCGAAAATTAAATATTGTCGGTATTAAGTAAGGGAAGTATTTTGGTTTTCGAATAGAGTACCTAATAGTGACAGATAGAATGTCTGCTATAGCAACAAAATTGGCATGGTGATGATGATTTATCTGCAAACCATTCACTCTACTAAAAGACAGTGGTCATATCACCACAAATATGATGTTCTCAAGAGGATCTCTCTTTGTGATTGATACAGTTATGGTACCAAAAATGATTGATCGATACACAAATATATCTTTGTAAGTTTGAAATCTAATTTTTCTATTAAATCTCTGAAAATTAGCCACAGTGCAAATGCCATGGCCAATGGTAAATATCCCTGAGTACATGTGTTGGGACCAATAAAAAAAGACTGTGATACATCGAGATCGCCAGACCGATGCCACCGATGCCACAACCGTGATCATACCAGGATGGTGAATTCATACATTAATATGGTACTGTCAGGCATTACGATTTAATACTGTCACACATCATCATTTTTGTAGTGCATGTTATTATTACACAAATGCGATTTCTCTTAAACGACTGACCAACAGTTGTTGAATGAGCCTATTATTCAAAATTCTTTAAGAAGATTTACAAATAAATGGTGATTGTAAGCAAACTTCTCCTAGTTCAAACGGAAAGAATTTAATACCTGATCGAACAATACTAATTTTAAGCCCTTTGATTTGTTGAGTATTGTTAAAGTTTAGTTTATACTCTATTTCATTGAAAATAATGTTAAAATGCATTGAATAAAACTGATCAAAACTATATTCAAGTATATTCAACTACACTTTGTTCTGGTTAATAAAATAAGGCTATTGACTAATTTAAATTTCGCATGTATCGTCTAATTGACAAAATTAAAGAGAAATTAAATTTATCTATACTTTTTAACTAGAAAAGAGTTTTAACAGATCAATTAGTTACATACAATAATATGCGACGGTATACAACAAACGCCTTAATATATGCAATATCGGGATCAAGTGTGGCCAAACTGTGGGGGATCAAGTGTGTCCATGTTGAGTATTTATCTTGTTTTGTTTTTTGTATTCAATGGAAAATAAGCAATAGTTAATTGAATGGATTTATTCAATTCTACAATAATAAAACTTTGTCCAGTAAAAATTTGGTACGTTTTGGTTGGACATATTCAAAGTTATTAAACTTTTCTCCTTTGAAGAAAAAAAGGATTGAGAATGCTTAAATAATAAAACCTCTCTATAACCCATATACATAAAGTTACTAATATCAAATGTTACTCAGATTCAATAATCTATCTAATGGATCCGTTTGCACATATCACTGGTATAAAAATGTGATTAGTTTTCGAGAAATCAGGGGGGGATCATGTGTCCCCGGGGATCATGTGTGTCCAGTTTCCCCTATCCATAAAACTAATCACCGTGTTACGAATGCACAGATTGTAAATGAAGCTGGCTTCTTCACAGTTAATAACTCTGCAAGTAAGTGCTCGATAAACACTGCATTAGGGAACGGAAACGTCCCGCTCGGTCGGAGGACCACAGATACCAGACAGGAAAAGAATATCACGCATAATTCACCGCCACCCGTTTGCCCCATATTTCCCAGTTAATCTCATGTTTGTTGTGTTGTGAATGCGTTGCTTACATCATCACCAGCTGCAGACGCACACCCGATGTGTCAGAATAGCTTGACACCGCGCCACCACACACGGGCGCTACAAAAGCGTGAATCAGCAGCCGCACTGCTCGGTTTGCCTGTCTGTCGCTTAGTTATTCCTTTTCTACTCCCCATCTTTCATCCTGACCGCCTTCTCGTGGAAAAGCTTCGAGGAAAAACCCCATACGCGAGAATTCCGTCAGCGACGTCGACGACAACGACGACTTCGGTCGGCCCGTATTTTCCACTTTGCTTTCCATCGCATCGCAGCAACCCACTCGACCGAGAACTGACGGCGGAATCGCTTTATACATACGTCAAACTCTGGGCTCCGGCTGGCTGACAGATCTAACTCGTTGGGCGGCCTACTACGGTTGTGTTTGTGCAGTATGTGTGAGGCCGCACAGCAGCGCCCTCTTCGTGTATTCTGGCACATAACATGATTTTCGTTATCACATAATTTCCGCTTGCTTCGCAGAAGCAACGGCGATGACGGCGGTCCTGTTTTAGCTTTTCCGAGTCAGGCAGGATACAACATGGAAACGAATTTCCTCCGGAGCAGAGCCTACTATGCTACGAGTGCGCTGCAATGCCAAGTCTCGACCACAAGTGACTGCATAAATGGTGTAAGCGCGCTCGAGTTGGCGCTCACGTTTTCCTCATTATTACACCGACTACTCGTAACGCTGTTGAGAAGTAATTTTCGGCGACAATGTATTACGTACGACACTTATGCTGAATACCCTATGAAAAAGAGCGTGATAACTCTCTATCCACGGTCCTGCCCGTCCCAGTTCCTTCCCTGTCTCTGCCAAGGCAACGAGCTCAAAGACACTCCACCAGACATTTTTGTTCCGCCGCTTTTCTTCTTTCGGTCCCTCCCGCACGGATGTGTGTCTGTCTGTATGCAACCCCAAACCGTTGTCACTTTTTCTGACGTTTTCCTATTTCCTGTTCTGCTCCCCTGCTTCGCACTCGGAGCGGAAATTTCCTCTGCCCTGCGAGCAGCAGCATTACGAAATCTATCACCGGCGCCCGGTTCGAAGTCGAAGATGGGGTTCCGTGTTCGCTTGCCTCCTTTGGGCCCTTTAAATATTCATCTGGAAAAGGGAAAAACTCAAGAAAAATAATTCGTCTTGCAGCCCGTTTTGCCAAGATGGTGCTGCGCGCCAGGAGGCCCCTCTTCACCGAACTGCTGTCGCAAATTCAATAAAATATTTTCCCTGTAAGAAGAAATAATTTATTAAATCGCTCTATAAATACCACGTTCGGTTTTCGGAGCCTTCGCTCGGTGTAGTTATCTGCTTCTATGACAGTGTGGGTTGGTAGGATAAAATAAGGGAATCGCGTTTGGTCTCGAAAATGAGGGATTAATTTTATTCTTTTCTATGAACCTAGATATGTTATAATTATTTCATATTGTGAACGATATTAAAAAGGTTGTGCACTATCAGATTCGGTTTCAGAAATATGCACATGTAACTGATCTGCAATACAAATATCATTCAATTTTATTTCGTAATGTCGTTTTTTTGTTTACTTGCCTACCCTGTACATAAAAAGTCAAGCGGTCCCATTATTTAGAAACCCCAACAGGATGATTCACGCTCGGGCGACCTCTTTAGCAGAAACCAACTAATACGAAAGGAGCACGGGAAAAACGGATTGGCCGTGAGCCAGCATCCGGCGACAAGGACGACCCGTCTACTATGGGATTTCCACTGAATAATGGCCGGCCGCTCCCCCCGTTTTTACTGGTAATATTGTTATGAATCAACCGAGAGAGCATCCCGGTATTCGCCGGAATCAAACGTCTTCGAGCGTAATATTGGGTGAGCCATTAGTCGCCGTGTCCCTTGCCTGATCCGGCCTGTCTTAGTCGCTGCGTAGATTCCAGGAATGCCAACGGCGTTCGTTTCTCGTTAGAGCACTATGAGAGGCTGACAAAAAGGTCCCCCCTTCAAGTGATAGGAAATCGATAGAAATATCTCACTGCGGCTTTCCCGCATCGTATCGGTGAAGTTTTCCCCGAATTGGATCCACTTTCATCGCCGGATCAGGGCCGGGTATTGAATTAATTTGTAGGGCTCTAGAGCTTGTATACACGACACAGGGATACAGGCGTTGCTTTTTAAGTGGTGTCCCAAATTTCGCTCATCTCGAGGTCGGCATAGATGGGTGGCTGTTCAAGTGTGAAATCACGGTCACAAACCTATTTGCCCATCTTGTTCCCAGTGTTAGGGCGATGATGCCTCCTCAGTGGAAGAGATTATCGTAATCTTGCCGTCGTGAAATGGTATCCACGGACCGTCATAAATCAAGTGGAGACCATTGGCCATTAGGTGATCTTTCAAGCACGCTTATGTGCAAATTCCAGGTCCTCAATCAGGATGATTAGGAGCAGGAGGATGGTGTCAGATGTTGAGGCAGATATAGCAGTCTTTCAAATGTTTCAAGTTTTTTATATCAAAATTGATCATTTGGGGAAGATGCTACTTAAAAAATTATTGATTGACTATAATAGACATTGACTAACAAGATTTTCAAAATATATACAAAACAAAAGTAATGTCTTAGTTGAGGAATATAATGGCAGTAAAAATGGTGTAAGAAATGCATTCTTCCCACGCTTCTTGTTGCTCAATAGCTTCTTTCGAAGAACCGTTAGCCACTTCAAGGGCCAATTCAGCGCAAAGATTATGGGTACTAATTATTATTTTCCATCCAACAAGCTACGATTGAATGCAATCGAACACAGTAATAGCTGATCGGGTATGACGGCGAACTTCCCATCTCTTTGAGTATCGACATTGAAGTGGAACTCACACAACGTGAAAATCTAAAAATAATAAAGTGATTGAGCTTGGCTCCTTCGGCAGATCAAATGGTCAGTTGCGTTTCTCAAGGGAGTAGTTGGGGTCGGTGCCTCTTCACCGATGAAGGTAAAAGCATGTTTTTACATGTTTTGATGCTCGTTATAAGGGTCTTATTGCTAATGGCGGGAAACAACTGATCTATTCAACTAAGGTACAGTAGACGTCCGATGGCTGTAAGTCATTTAACTGCTTTTTAACTTCAATTTGATAGTTTCAACCGTTTTCTTGCCTTCCTCGTACACTAAGTGTACGTAACGGCTATAATATTGCAGCAAAAACAAAATTTTGATAGGAGACCCGGAGGGCCGATTTTCATATACCGATCGACTCAGCTCGACAAATTGAGGTGATGTCTGTATGTGTGTATGTGTGTGTGTGTGTATGTGTGTATGTGTACAAATTTTGTAGACACACTTTTTGGAACTTAGCATTATCCGATTTACTCGCAACAAGTTGCATTCGAATTGTTTGCTATTGAAAATTAGCTCGATCGGACATTGCATTTGGGAATTATTGAAAAATAATTGTTTTTTCCCAAGGGTCCCCCCTTGGAAAAAAATTCAAAACCGAAAAAAAAAATTCCGAGAATGGTGGCAATACATTTTAACTAATGCAAAAACATGCAAAATGATCGAAAAAATGTGATCTATTCTCCTAAAGAGCTTTTTTTACCTTTCTAATGTGATTCTTTCAATATATTTCATAATGCACGAGAAAGGCATCATCACTGCTAGGTGGATTAATCTGGGTTTTTTTTTTCAGTTATCGGACCGCTAAGCTTCAAATCGATGTCAAACTTAATGACAGCTGCATTGCGCTGCGGAATTAAGTGCATTTTATTGCATCTGACGTCGACTGACAACTGTTACTTCTCAAAATTATTTCGGTTTTCTTGGTTTTTAGACTGAGCGTTAAAAGCAAAAATTATGAGTATGGTTCTTAACCAGCGCGACACTTTGTAATTAATATAAAACCACTCATAACTCATGAATAAACTGTTTTTATCAAATCATTTTCGACCCTTCTCTCGGAAGTGTCTATTTTTTTTCTACAGAAATCAGCATTCTATGTTGACTAAGAAATTTGCAGCACTGTGCCTCAATATTTTGGAAACATAGTTGGTGGAACCGGTTATCGGTGAACGATGGAACGGTTATTGATGTGTGATGATGTAATTCACAAATAGGTGTCGCTTCTCGCATGTGTGAACATCAAGGCCCCTTAGAAGACTTCAAGAAGAATCCCAAAGACTCGTTGCTTTAAAACTAATGGAACCCAACCGAAATTGAGCCCCAATGAAGATGGGGATGTAAAATGGCACACAACAATGGTCGCCAAAAATTCATTTTTATTCGGATTTTGTTCATAATTTTGAGGAATAAACTGAGAATTATGTATAGGTTTCTA
Organism: Armigeres subalbatus; assembly: GCF_024139115.2. Classification (NCBI taxonomy): domain Eukaryota; kingdom Metazoa; phylum Arthropoda; class Insecta; order Diptera; family Culicidae; genus Armigeres; species Armigeres subalbatus. Next base: position 446,972,085 of record NC_085140.1, read on the forward strand.
CTTCATATTGGTTTATTGGATTTTATCTCTTTGACTGAATGCCGAGCCTTGCCTCTCGATAGGTTTTGTCCAATGGTTAGTTGCGTTTATTCTTTTGATACTTTCACCCACTGTTCCTTCAAATCCGGTCTCGAATACCTTAAGTGTTTTACGAATTTGGCCTTCATAATAATTCCAAAATGTTTCAATTGGATGAAGTTCCAACGAGTTCGGCGGATTGAAGTCTTTTGGTACAAAAACAACATTATTACAACATCTTGCCTTCATAAAACGTATGAAGGCAGCAGGTGCTTCTGGAGGCACTCGTCGTCTCGGTAGATTTGTTTATTGATGATACCCGTCATGTACGGCTGACTCACCTTACCACACACATATAGGGTTTCTTACCCCATTCCCGGCCTAACATGCATACGACTGCATTATTTAATTGATATTTATCACAGGAAGCAACTTTTCCTGAATTTCGTGGGCCGTGCAATACTGCAAAGGGGTTCACTTCTGATTAAAAATAGCTTTTCGTGGTAAACGTCGTTTGAAAAAGCTTTCATTTGATTTAAATTAACGATGTGCAGCACTCATTTCAGTCATATCGATTGCATATCCGGCCCACATCCAACCCAGTTCCCGGCCTAAGCAAAATTTCGCTCAATCTCTCAACATCTTGCTCTCATTCTCTCTCGGGATGGAAGAAAATGCGACGTAAACAAAAATATGCACGTTCAACGTCGACATGATGCCAGATGGTATTATTTATAATAATTTTTATTTGGTTGAAAAGATATATTCACTCATCCAAATTACTTCCAAACGCTTCAAAACTATATTTTTTTCACTTTTTGAAATCGAGTTAATTATAAATAACATGCGTCAACTAATTAGATAGTTTTCCTTTGAACGATGAAGGATTTTTTTCATACTAAAAAATACTCCTGGCCTTCTGGCAGCACGGTGCGGCTAGAAGTTCTTAGGCCGAGGTGAATTTTTGTTCGGTTTGAGGATACATTTTTAAATGTATTCTAATATGTTTATATTAGTTCTAGTGAAACGAACAAATAGTAAAGATTAAAGTGTGCGAGTTTAGAATTACTGTGTGGTGATTAACAGATTGAAGCAATGATTGTGTCGAGAACTGTGACGATTTTCAGGTAGGTGTGTATATGAAAATACCGTTTTGTAAAAGTAGAAAAATTCACTCCGGCTCAGTGGTGTAGCAACGGAGAGCGAATGTTCGGAATCAACATTTTTATTTTCTATAACTGAACCAATTAGGAGTGAAATAAATAGTTGAAAAATATTGAGTATTGTGCGAAATAAATGGGAGACTTTTTAAAAATTATCAATCATAAACCTACGGCTTCCAAAAAGTATGAATTTTTAGTTTTCTGTGCAGTGAGCCGGGAATCGGGTCCATAGGCCCAAGTAGTGATTTACCCTATGGTTAGCCAAACCAAGGACTTTTTAGCAAATGTGACCACCATTTTCTTCATTATATCCTCAGGAACTTACCGTGATGTGACAACGTAAAACTACTGCCTCATCAGTTTTACCCACACGTTAACAAATTGCAAGCCACTAAATTTGTCTCATTTTCATCGAGTACAGTTTTTATTTGACGGTTAGGACTAATGTGAGACCTATCGTTCTTTGCACGTAGGGAGAAGGTCCCATCCCCATATGTGTCATTCGTCAGTCTTCAACGTCAATTAAGCCTGCATGGACCGCTTAGCCATTGTTATGACAGATCCAACTTGGCCAAGTGGTTCAAAAAGACGAGCGATTTAGGACAGTGCTCTCTTCGTTAGTTACTTGGTCAGTTAGGTCCGATGGTCAGTTGCTGGTTTCCTTGGGCTGGTAACCCAAGACTTTTGATACTTTCGTCACGGGCGAGACCTACTGATGTCTTCACCGCACGCTTTATAGTAGGTACCGCCTTCACGTTCGAAGCCAACTTAAACGTAATTCGAAGCCTCCCGTAGATAGAAGGGAGTCTAGCGACCTTCAGGAAATGAGTAGAATGAAGCATCCTTGTTTTCCTCAATGATTTCAATTTTTTACGATTTAGCCTAGAACTAAGTTTTTTTGAGCTCGGAAGAGATGAATTCAAAATGCCAAGTTGAATCCGACCAGAAACTCTTAAGAGGTTTAAGGAATGTCCGCCCAAGAACGAGTTGAACTGATCTTTTGTCATGGAATGATGGATTTGCTGGCTTGGAATCTCGCAAGACGACATGGTAGGCTTTACTATTACTTCCGGAAAACCAAGAACTCCATGACGGTTGAATGATCACCAACACCAGAACAATTTATTTAAATTGTGAGCGAGCGCCGGTTGAGAACTGTCCGATACCAACAATCGGAATGGTAGTCCGTTAAACCCTTAGCTGTAAGGCTTAACAGTAAGACGTGTTTTCTAGGCACATCAGAAGAAGTGCAGCTAACGTTTCCAAATATAGCAGATTCCCAATTTCTTGGGATTGCTTCTGTGACAGGGCCAAAAGTGAAATTCGGCGAAAAGTTAATTTGTGTGTTCTCTCACTTCTTTCATCCTTTCCATGCCTTCACCAAAACCAACAAGAGTAACGTTTATGGAACAAATAACCTATCCACGATAAGCAACCAATGTGGTGGTGTGGCTAAAACGAGCACAACCCAGTGCCATTTTTGTTGGTGTTCTGGGTTCGAATCCCGTGGATAAATAAATGCCCATCGAGAACTCTCATGAAAAATGATGCCTCACAAATGATAAAATAAAAAAAAAAAATTCATCAAGTAGCCACGATTTTTACTTATCTTTATGGCTTGTAGAAAAAAGTAGCAAGTAGAAGATGTAACTCGCCACAGACTTCGAAAAAAGATTCTCCTTCGACCTGAAAATCGCTTGTTTTCGTCTCTCCACAACAAGAATTACGAACCCTGGGTATAACAGATTCCTCGGTTCTGCAGTTCAAAGAGACTGCCTTTCTATCATGGTAAATCTATGTAGGAATGGTGGCAACTTTCACTATTGCAGCATTTGCCTGACTGCGAGCATTCTCAAACTTGATGGCCATTCCGGTTACAATTACGGTACGATTTGTTGCGTCGAACATCCTTACCCAAATAGCACACATGTTACGAATAAGTTACAATGACTTGTGTATGACTCAACCTGGTCATAAACAAGTTGCTACAACCGAAAATGATTGAATAGTGCTGCTAGGGTATCCTTATCGTTAACAGTCATATTCGAGAAAACGGGACCCAGATGCAATGGATGAAGGTCAAAGTAGACGAATCATTTTCGGAAATTCGATCGACTGGTCCCGTCGCTGGCGATGGTACGGGGAGGCAGGTCTTTTCGTCGAACTTTGATATACAGTATCGTTCCAATCACGCCTCATAGTCAGGTCTAGTCTGTTGCTCAGCATATCGAATCAAAACAATGTACCACCATTCAGTTCGTTTGAGTATTCCGGCGTTCACTCTGAATTTCTCGACATGCTGATTGTCTCTTCAGTGAAGTAAATTTAAAATGCGAGTCTACGTAAAAATGCTTCAAGGTGAAACTGTCCAGAATCCAATTAATTTTTGCCTCGCATTTTCAGAGGCATTAGTCTCTACAAAGAAGCTACGAATAACTGTCACCTTTTCATTTTGGCTTTGCAAGCATAGAATAAAAAGATGACAGCTGCTCGTTTCTTCAGTTTTGATTCCCTTGAAAACGCGAGGTGTAAAAACATTGGATTCCAAAAGGTTCGTCCCTAAACAAACGGGGTTCTGATGGTGATCTACTAACAAATTTCTGGCATCTTGGCAAGTTGGTTGATAGGAGCTTAAGTAAATCCTCGGATAGTAAAGACAGCAATTAGCTACTTTTTTAATGTTTTAGAGTAGGTGTGACGAGTGGACGAAGAGGTCATATAGAATCAGTGGATACGGGCAGTTTTACGTCGGGTTCCCATACCGACGGCGACAGACAAAGTTGCGTCGTTGCTTAAGAAGCAGACGTGGGGCTAGGAACAGCAGAGGTGTTTATTGAGAGTAGAAACCCTTTGATTTGAAAATAGTTAGATTTGAAATCAGTTCAGATGATGAGGTTCTGATGATGGGTTCTGCATCTTCGTCCAGCGATTCGAGCTCCATTTGAGTCACATTGACGTCTTTCCAGTGTGCCACAAGGTGCTCCAAGCATGCCATGCCAGGATTAGGATATTCGTAAACGAACGGTTTTGATGAGTCTGAACGACGTCAAACGACAAAGGCGCGTTTTGCGGCCTTCGATGCGTTGCTCCATGGACATTGTTGGAATTCAACGAAGATGAAGGAGTGATTCTGTATTGCGAAATACCACACAGCTCCCCGAGTAGCATACATATTGTAAACAAGTGTCAATAACTCATTTACAACCAAATTTAGTCATATATGAGCTACTGCAACCATATCGCTCTGAATTGTGCTGCTAGGGTCGAACGTGACGGGTTAGAGGTATTATTGTGATAACTACCTTGAAAAGGAAAACCTTGTGTACCTTGTATTAAATTAGTTGCTAAAAACAGCTAACTCCCTGAACACATGGCTGGGCTTGGCGTTGATTTCAGGCTTGCATACTATTGGAGTTCACGCTATCCGGTTCGAAGGACTAATGTCGAATAGCTCAACGGATGGGAACTAAAATTATTTCGAAATTCTTTACTCCTCCCTCATTCATGCACTGAATAGTCCATTGGCTTATAGTTTATTCAATTACACATTAACAGGTAATTTTAATTGTATAACCTCGGAAAGGGTCGTTTCGCTAAAACCCATCTGGCCATAATCCATTTGGTCGAGTCCCACGAGGCCGAAAGTCATCTTAGCCGAATTTGACTTTTGGCGGAAACGGTTATTAGGTCGAAATCCAATTTGACCTCAAGCGACATAAAGCCGTAAGAGTCATACGGTCGAACTGGACATTTGGCCGAAAATGCCGTTTGGCCAAGTCGGTCGTCCGACTGAAATGGTCATTTAGACAAAAATGTCATTTGATCTAATGGGTCATACTGCCAAAAATGTCGTTTTGCTGAACAGGTCATATGGCCGAAAATGCCATTTACCCGAATAGGTCATTTGGCCGAAATGGTCGTATGTTAGAAAGAACCATTTGGCCGAATATGTAATTTGGTCAAACGGGTCATACAGCTGAAAACGTCGTCTGGATCAAACGACCTTTAGTGAACAATAGTATGGTAACGTAACGCGAAAAGAAAATAAATGAAATGAAAGATTTAATGTGCTAATGCGCTCTCTTATGTAGTACTAGGGGATGTACACAAGCTCATAAGTTTGATTCCAATATTAGTAGCAAAATAACTCATCGTAAATTTGTGTGACAGCGTCTAATGTTAAAGGGAAGTACACTCTGAAAGTTTCTTTTTTTTTGTGTTTTTGGTTTGGGAAATGATTTGGTGAGTATTCACTTTATTTTAAACGTCACCAGAAGTTCATGCGATAGTCCGTTACAAAATTACGGGCCGACGAACGAAGCAATTTTGCAGCGCTCTGGGTGAAACGCGATTCTTTGTCTTTCACGCTGCACCTACCAAAACATTTATTTGTGTAGCAGGACTACGGTAGAATAAACATATATATTCCGTTTTTGTCATACATTTATTTTTATTTTTTCAATAAAATATGAAAATCCTCTTTTTCGGGCCGCCAGAGTGTACTACCCCCTTAAGAACTATACGAACACATGGTGACTTTAATTTTTTGTGTGATAAAGTGTACCAAAAGGCTTTGATACCTCAAAATATTCTAACTTGAAGAAATACCCGTAGGGCCAAACTTTAAATTAATCGACTTTGCTCGAAAAATTGCCATCAACTAGTTTCCTTTCAATACGCTCAATTTCCTCTTCTACGGTCTTATGCAAAATTCAGATTTCATTTTTCCTATGAAACCACAATCTTTCCCAATGCCCATCCGATCATAAAAAGCTGCTTGTTACTGCAATTAGGCGAAACCGAAAGAGCAATTGAAGAAATCGCAATAGAAAGGTAATTGAATGCGTGCGGTAAGGTCGGAAGGCAGTCAGGCCAAAAAAACGAAATAATTAAAAAAGCTGTGCACTTTACTTTGTGTGCAAACATATTGATGATGCTGATGATGATTCTATTACTCCGGTCGGAATCGCTGGTGCCTGGACTGGCTGCCCCAAAGTGGATGGGATGCTAATGGATCCGAGAAATATCCGCCAGCCAACAAACCACGTACCTACCTATTCGTCGTCGTCGTAGTCTTCATTCATTGGCCGTGGCGGCGAAGCGGTGTGTGACGGCAGGTAGAGCGGCCAGGGTGGTACAAATTGGAGTATTACAAGCAGGTTACGAAAAGTCGATGGTCCACCAGAAGGAGAGGCTCCCTGCTTGACTGCCACTCATCATCACGAGGTGGGCAAACAGAAGAGGAATAGAGTTGATCGACTTTCAATTATGCCAACGTGGTGGTCGAGATGATGTTTTCGGATGAAATGGACTTTTACTATTTACTGCCAGTCCTAAAAGCATCCATTAGCGTGCGCGTTTCAGTTCTTAAATGGCCAAATTAGCAGCTAGTACTTGACTTTACATTTTAACTTCAATTATCATGCCAACGTGCAAGGGGCAATTTGTTCAACCGAAAGTGCAAATGTTTTTGACACATCCAAACTCGCCGAGAAGCGGTCGCGGAAATTGGGTCACTCGAAGCACTTGGCTTGAACCCTATTTATGGGATGAAGCCATAATCAACGATCGATCATCGAAAACCACTTTGTGCCTACAGCCCATCATCCGCCACTGCGCGGATTCGAACCTTCCTCCTCTTCGAAGGTTATCATTTAGCAAACATTTTAATGGTCGGGCCAGACTGTGGCGGCAGCAGCTGCGTGTGCCTCTAATAGCAACTTCCCAGGTTTTTTTTATCAGGAAAGGCACTGGAATTGTTATTTACGAAAAACCATTCCATAGGATTGATTGCCGCACCAGGAGAAAGACCTACTCGAGTGCGATGGGAGTCGCGAACATATGTTTTAATGCCTTTAATTCCGCTGAATGCCGTGAGCTCGTCGTCGCTGCGTTCGCAAACACAAAACACTCACACACATAGCCGGGGCGCGCGATCTTGCTCAGCGCCCAGCGGACCCGTCAGGTAGGGTTCCGGTTTTATTTTTTAAAGAATCCAGTTTTGCATAAAGAGCCGCAGAGATCGACAAAACATCACCGATGACGAAGGCCCGTGGGGAGCGAGCGTGTTTCAGCTCGCGCGGGACATGAGCGATGAAAACAAAAATCTAATAGTCATGCTTAGGCGCAGGCTGACTGGTGCTGGAACCCCGTAAGATGGAGCAGCTAGTCCCGACAGAATCTCTGGATCGTGAACCACCGTCACCACACGGTTTAGGTTCTGCTTTTGGTGAGAAGCTCTCAGGAGGATGCTCTCGCTATAAGCTTGGGAACACGTGGTTCTCAACGTTATCGAGAATGCAATCCCTATTAATTGGATCAATGTTCTCAAATCGACTTCTTGTTTGCGATATTAGATTTTGCTGTTAATCAGTAGTCTACAAAAAAGTTATTATTAAAATAAATATCAATAAATGTGAGAACCACTGCTCATAGATGTTATCACACAGAGAGGGCTACGGGTCTTCGGTGGCTGGCTGTTTCCCGAGTGGGTATAACTTTGTAACACGCTGAACCGCAACCAGCGCAGTAACAACACCAACAACAACTTCAGCAATGTTACTTCATAGGGAATGAGGAGGCCTAAAGACGAGATTCTTCGCTTTCTTGTTTTGCTCGAAAACCTGCTCCTCATGGTGGGTAGAAGAGTCTCGTTTTCTCCAAGCCACCCAAAGGGCGGCGGCGGGACCGAGAGAAAAAAAGAACATATCTATATGCACGTCGTTGTTGTTGTTGGTTCGTTGGTTGGTGCCTCTATTCCGCTGCTGCCACAACACACGGCAGATTGATGATGGTGCCGATGGACCGCTGCCGCGCCGCCACTACTGCTGGGGAGCTGAGGTCAATGCGGGACGGGAATGGTCGGGGAACGACCGTGGAGAAAAGGGGAACAAATTAAGTGAGATTGTGCATGTGAAGAGTGATAGATGTGTGTGCCGTCCCGACAGTGCCGGTGTGTGGGTTCGAGGAAATGAAATGGCGACGGCGTGAACTCGCAACGCTTGAAGGTGTGATGTATGAAACGTTTTGGGGCTCGCGAGGCGATTAAAGAGTTCTCTACGCGTGATGCACGACGCAGGTGAAGGGCGCTGAAGCAGATTCGTGGGGATTTGTGTGGAATTAGTTTCAAGATCCAACATGCGTTGCCGTCGTTCTTCTACCGAAATTTTCGAGCACCCTCAAAGGGGATGTTTCAAGATCCTTCCGAGTAGGTACTTGACGGCAGCTCACATATGCGTACCCTTCTACTTGCAGAGCTGCTTACCCGTGCTGTAATCTCACCTTATGGCCGTGCGTCGGCCCACTCGAAGAACCCGGCACGTCATCACGCTAATGAAAATTACAGATTCAGTTCAAGCGTTAATAGGTGGTATTTCGCTCGCTTGTTCGTGAGATTGGATTTTCTCTCCTTTTGGGCTCAAAACAACACCACCAAAAACAACAACAAAGCCAAACGCACCAACTTGGACCCGGACGACGGCCGGGAAAAAGGCTTTGCCGCCATGGCCAAAGTTTCGCTCCTTGAACGAGGCTAATTAATCAAATGATATATGGTGAAACGACGCGAGAGGCCGGTAATTTTCTTAAAGTGGCCTTTCGCAAAATTGGCAGACACCACACCACTTGGCCGGGACTTGGGTGAGTGTGTGAGTGCCGAGAGCGTAAGTCAAGAAGCGGTGCGGCGGCGGTGGCGGCGAATACTTCTGCTTTGTAGTGTCGATGTTTGTTGGGGTTTCCGACGGATTCGATTGCCACCTTCTGCTTCTGGTCCCCTTCTGGGCCGCAGGGGCCCATGGCTGCTGCTGTTGTTGTTGTTGTTGTTGTTGAGGGCCAAAACGAAAATTGTAGGTCGTTTGGCATGCAGTAGCCGCGGTTTTCTACCTTATGGCTTTTGCTTTCTCCTTAATTTGAATTCTTCACACGACCGCCGTACCGCTTGGCCAGTGGTATGGGCCCGGTCCGACGAGGAATCGCCGTTGAATTGAAAATTGAAACGAGCCTCCCTTGCGATGGGTTTATTACGGTCGACAGATTTTCCATCATTTGGCTGAATTTTAATGACATCGATTCGCGGTATAATGATTAATTGAGTGCCGAACGGAATTGTTTGCGTATTCGTTTGCTGGTAAAATGAGAGGCACAATCATATTTTAAACTGGAACTGATTGTTAAGCTGATGGGACCTTTATTCGAAGAACTGTTAGCCTTCATCGAATTCGGTTGAACAGGACGCAGCTGGAAAAAATCTGTTGGCTCACAAGCCTCCAAACTTTATTGCTGTAATCCATGGATCGATTTATTACCATTTTTGCTGCAGCTTACAAAAATTAAAACGTTATCACGAAAACAGACCTCGTTCGATTTTGGCAAAAAATAGAAATTTTAAGATAGTAGATATTACACAGATTTTAGTAAAGTGTTTTCTGCCCATGCCATGAACAATTATGGTTAAGAACTGTGCTGGATTTTGCCTTAACAGCATAATAGAAATTAGGACTTCAATCGAACCCAAAATTGAATAAATAAAAAAAATCAAATGGGAAAAGGGAATAATTCCCCCCAGAGGTTATTCATAAATATTAATCATCCAATGGCGAATAAAGTAAAAAATTGCTAACTAGTTCTCTTAGGCTGTGAACCATTCCACCGATTCGCTTAACTTTTAGTTAAAATTTGACACTTCGATGGTTATTTTCCCATCGTGGTTAAAATTTTACTCCGAAGCCGACCCATTTGAGTTTTGACAGATTGATAGTTATTCGGAACGAAATGGATTTGGCGCCAATTTTCTCGCGAACAAAGTTTAACTACCGAAATGTCAAATCTAACCATGCTCCGGAGCAGGGTTTTTTTTAACCACGGCGAAATAACCATCGAACTGTCAAATTTTAACTAAAAGTTAAACGAATCGGTGGAATGGTTCACAGCCTTAGCATCCGGAATTATAACAAGTTTAAAGAAATTAATTCCAAAATAATCAGAAGCACACATGAATCCTCAAAACCAAGATGCGAGTTCCATTTATCAGAAGTTGAAAAAATTGAGCCAAAGTTGCACATAAAGGGTGTGTGGAATCAAAGTGTACCATTTTCAAAGATTGATAACATTTCATCTCCTGGGTTGATTATAGTTGAATTTTGCATAAAATGGCCTCATCATGTCGGAATTTCCAGGACTTTCGAAAATACAGCCGGAAGGAGCACCACGTTACGAAAAAGTTATGTGCACTTACCTCAAGAGTCCATCTTTTATGGAAAGGTGCTAATAATCTGATTTCATGCCAATGACCCCAAAATCGCCAGAGCTACTGCCGATCGAAACATACTGGGCTATTATGTAACATAAAATGTTGAATTGGCCTCTCGCGTCAACATTTTTCATTGGCTACTAATATTAACGTCAACATTTTTAATTTTTTGACTAATTCCAGGTTCCCAAACTTTAAAAAACACCTGTTTTGTCGCTTCCATAGTGCTAATCCAAATTAAGACAACATTAAAAATGCTGATATCTTATTTTGAACGGAGATTTGACAGATTTTAGAACATCAATCTCATTCCTCAAGCCGGGTCATATTGCAGCACTTTTTATTTTTTTATTTTTGACGTAAACTACATTTAAGGGGAAGACTTGGATACAGGGTGTAAAATGAAAATTTCAAAATTGGGGACCGTCACGAAATCACGTAAGATTTTTAACATTAATAGGTCCTTTATCTTTCAATGGATTTTAAAGATTTATATATCAATCGCAAGCTCTCTACCAATTTGCCAGTACTATTGAAACTTTTGAGTTTCAACGACAAACTATTGAAAATTTCAATTCTTTCATGCATTATGCATCCCCTATGCAGTGCGTTCCAATCCTTGGTAATTGCCTACTTTTAGGGTAATATCAATTGTTGAACTGGAGTGTATGAATGGGGTGGCCCAGCTGACAGCTAGACAGTGGGGTCCCTACTCCCTCACAGAGTGGGAGATGCTGCTAAAGCTGGGTAGTAGTCTCGGTGGAATAGTTTCTTCTCTTCTATATTTCCGTCCATCGTCGTAGGGGCTAAAACCAACGAAAGCAACGTACATTTGCTTGAACTCCACTATAGCAGAACGTTTCTCCTGAGATTACGATTATGTACGTATGAGTTTTACAAAAAAGCGTCTCTTTTATTGGTTTTTGAGACTATGACGAACAGATGAAAATACCTGCCGTGTCCCTACTATATTTGGTTTTACGTAGTTTACGTCGAGCGGTCGTGTCTTGTATACAACTCCAAATTTTTTGTTTTCGATTTTTTTGTATTAGCTGAAGGACATAGCTTGATTTTAAGTAAATAAACTCATATAACCGACTGAGACAATAAAGTCAGTATTTTTTGGTTGGGAAATATTGAGAGCAAGAAAACTTTGGAAGACTTTGCAATAAAATAATTGGAAAATGTAAACGATATATCCATAAGATGATTTCAAATGTTTATTCAACATTATTTCGTTACCGGAAATATCGAAAAATATTTCAGTCTTTAGATGCACTGTGAGAATTTCGGTCCCAAATTACCAGCATCCCTGGATAAGCGCCTTCCAATGCTCTCAAGTTTCGTTTCAGAATATTTTTGCACATCTAAGATGCGCTGTTTCTATCATTAAATGCTCTCATAGATCTGAAGCATTACATATCTAAGCCGTCACAATTCAAACACAATTTTCTTTTGAAATTTTCCGCTCATTAAGAGTGTTTTTGCGAGAAAAAAGTCCACCCGAAAGTGACCTCCACATTTTATAAATCCAGCGCGTATTTAGTTTAGAAATCATGGTAAAAACATTTTGAAACATTTACACCAAATTAATCAAATTCCGGCTAGTTGAATTGGGACAGCAAGTATCATTCCTAGTGTCCACGAAACAATTCACTCCACTTCTGAAAATCATTTTTATGCTAATCAGTTTTTATGATATTATCACGTAACCTCTCATGTGTTTATTAAAACACATCCCTGTGTTCAAATTACACAAACGATTCCGCGCACTTAGTTTACGATTACACTTTAGTTGAACGCATAAAACGAGCACTTCAGATCACTGAAACACGTTTTCTTCTATAGTAGGTATGTCAAATGAAGGCATCAGGCAAGTCTAGCTCTTAAATTTACAAGGAACGAGGAAGAAGCAAAAACGTGACAGCAAATTCAAAAACAAACTTTCAAAAGTGGCAAAATGGAAACCTGGCTTAGAAACCTCGCAGTTAATAAATGTGGAAATGCTTAATGAACACTAAGCTGCGAGGCGGCTCTGTTCCAGTGTGGGAATGTAATGCCAATAAGAAGAAGAAGAAGAAGAAGTAGAAAAAGAAGACCCTATCGACCAAACGACCCAGTCGGGCTAATGACCCTTTTGGCCAAATGGATTGTATAACATTTCACCGAAAACAATTTCGCGGATTTCATTTTCGCGGTTGAACATTTCACGGAATATAATTTGGCGGTTTGTAACTTTTCGCGGTACGACACTTGGCGGAATGTACCATTTCGCGGAATGCACCATTTGGTTGAATATTAATAATAATAGCTTAGTTTTCATTCAGCACCTCCACAATTATTAGCTTCAAAGTTTTTGAGCCAAGTTACCATTTTTTTGTATTCGTATAACACCAGATTTACACTTTAAAACTTTTATACCTAAAAATTTAAAAAAAAATCGGAAGGTTTCCTAGACCAGGCCAGAAATTGACCCTGTCTCCTTCAGCATAGTCTTGCTTGGCAGTCACACATCTTCCCGCTCAATTAAGGAAGGCCTCCCAGAATATGTAGAAGTAGGAGTACCCCTTCCTTCGCCTTATACCGGGCAGATTCGTTCTTTTAAAGAAGGTTTTATAAACTCCTTTTGTCTTATACCGGACAGACGCAACCATACAAAGAAGGCATTACCAACACCTTTCCCCTTATACCGAGCATACGCGTTCTTTTAAAGAAGGCATTATCAACTCCTTTCGGGCAAAACTTTAGTGCGAACTTAAATAATTAAATTATGTCGGGTTTGGGTCGAGCACGGGTTTACGAATGTAAAAACTCTCGGGTACGGGTCGGGTTCGGGTTTGATAGAAATTTGAAAAAAAAAAGTGAAACCCGACCATCTCTAGGGCAGACGAATCCATCCATATTAGGCATTATCTTTAACCTTTACCGGGCAGATGCGATAATTCATAGAAGGGACTATCTTCTTTTTTTCTCTATTCAGAGCAAACGTGTCCATTTTAAGATAGCATTGTTTACTCACTTTGCGCTATACCGATTGAATGCGGTCATTCAAAGAAAGCATTACCTTCGTTCAATATTCAAATCACATTCCAAAAGAATTTAACCCGAGTTGTATGTAATTAAGCAGAAATCGATAAATATTTCAATGATAATAGTTCAAACTGATGTCCGCCAAATGGCATTCTGCGGAATGATTTTCGGTGAAAAGGTATATTCCGCGAAATGTCTTTCGGAAAAAAGGTGCATTCCGTGAAATGTGTTTCGGAGAGTTTCCGCGACATTCCGCGGTATGTCGCACCGCGAAAAAATAAATTCCGCGAAGTGTATTTCGGCGAAATAGTATACAACCGCCAAACGACCCTTTCGGCAAATATTATATCTTAAAAATCTTTGCTTTCGGCGAAATGATCCTTTCGGCCAAATGACCCTTTTTGCCAAATGACCCTTTCGGCCAAATGACCCGTTCGGCCAAATGACCCTTTCGGCAAAATGACTTTCGGCCAGATGGGTTTCGGTCTTATGGTTCGTTCGGCCTAGCGGCATTCGGCCGAATGGGTTTGGGACAAACGGCCCTTTCCCAGTTTTAACATTACCAACATTAAGAATAGGAATAGCGAAAATATGTATAATGGGTGTGAAATGTCTATTTAATGATGGAATATCTTTCGAGAGGAATTTCTCTGAGAAGTTTTTAGTGAGGAAAAATCCCGGTAGAAGTTCTGTTTATGGTTTGAGGTTCGTAAAAATGTCACTGTATGTGAGTGTAAAATTGATCAACCAAAAATGCCTGGCATGCAGATAAGAATTATTTTCTATTTCTTTTTAAACAAAAAATGGAAATTTTTCAAAGAAGCATCCTTGGAGAGCAGCAACCTATTGGATATTGATATTGGATTTTCTAGAACTGATAATGAGTCAAAATATTTTTGAAAAAATAAATTGCAGTCGAGCAGAAATATGAATAATTTGTGATTTTTTGTTTATTGTGACAAACCTAAAGGGGGAGAATTTCTTTAAGCATTTTTGTTTCTGATTTGAAGCCCTTACAAAAAATTTAGAAGTAGTAAATAATTTAGATAGCAGAAATTCTTTAAAGTGAAACTGTCCAGAATCCAAATAAATTTTGCCTCGCAGAGGCACCAATCCCAACAAAGAAGCAACGAATGAGAAGCATCTTTTTATTTTTGCTTTGCTGCGTAAAAAGCGTCGCAGCGTGGAATAAAAAGATGATAGCTGCTCGTTGCTTCAGTTTTGATATTAGATCCCTTGAAAACGCGAGGTGGAACAACATTGGATTCCATAAAATTCGTCCTTACAAACGTGATTTCTTGGTTGATTGAATGCAAGGGAATTGAATGCCTACTTGAATGCATCTTAAATCTATAGAATGCAAACATCCAAGCAAACATCTCTAAAAAGCATTCGAAGTAGGCGGAAATTCCCTTAAAATTATTGCTATTGCTATTGGATTTCTACATATAACAAAAATCTAAATGTCTGGAAAATAGTTCAAGTAATAATAAACAGCAAGGAGGTAACTCAATGGATGAATTTTAAATATCTTTTTCAAATTATGGCAATCTCTAGAAGGGTTGGTGAAAATTGTTTCTTCAGATGTTTCGTAATTAACTCAGTGTTCCTTCATTGTTCTGAATCAATGGTCAAAAGATGAATTAATTCCAAGAGGGCAAACTATTGCACGATTTGTAAAATGGCTATCAAAATACGAAAAATCTACACGAATCGAATTGTTTCAAGAATCATTTTATTTAGACAAAAATGCCTCTAAAAGTTCGTGATTAATAAAAATAGTATACTGTTCTAAATGGGCAGGAGACTGTTCAAGAAAAGAAATCCCAGGCTAGAAATATGAATATGTGCTTTAGACATTGTCGAATCTGCATGGTGAAATTTCTAAAGAAATGAGCCAACCTGGGGCTGAAAATTATTTTAATAAAGACAATAAAATCAAAATCCACCTCTCGAATAACCATTGATATCACCGTTCGCATTTCCATTAGGAACACTCTAAAGAAAATTTTGCGAGAAGTTTGCTCTCGGGAAAATCTTGGTAAAAGTAATTTAGAAAATGTTCTTTAAAATCATTTCGACTATTAAAAAGGACTTTTTACGTGTATCAAAATAATTTCAGCTGCCAGCTTAAAGGAGCAGTAAAAGTGAGTGTTGTCATTATTATTGATGTTTTCAAAAAAAAATTAGATGGCATCAGCTAGCTATGCATGTTAACTGTTACGTAATATCCATGAAAATCATTACAACTGAAAGATTATATCAGGATTCGCTTAGGTGCTTTCCGAAAAGTTTAATCAATAAATGATTTTGGATGATATCCCCAAAATTTTTTGAAATTCTTTCAGCATCGTCTCCATAATTCATAAAAAAATCCTCGATATTTGCGTTAAGAAGTTTCGTCATAATTTGAGATTCAACCCGAAGAGAATATTAAAAATTTGCACCAGGACCTTTCTCCAAATTGTTGCCGTTGAATCAGTTTGTTTAGTTTTGGAAACGGAGTGTTTTTGACCTTTAGGCTTCATATCCACCATGATGATACTAAAGTACAGCTTCCGAAGGGAAGTATTGAAAATTCAGCTGTTTGATGCCAATACAGATGCTGTTTGAGTCCCATTTTTTTATGAACATACGTTCGATAAGGTTTGCACATCCATTGGCAAAATGCAGACTACGGTGGGATGCACACGTTTTTAGTATGGCCGAAGAGCGATAATATGTATTTAGTTAATAACCCAGAAGAGGCCAAAGGTTTCGTGGTTGGCCACTTACATCATTTAAAAATGAATTGAGGGAGCAAATACCTTGATTTGACTATAATTTTTGTCTAAAATACGACTCCAATGATCACAAAGAAATATTCGGAAAAGATAAAAAAAATGAAAAATTTGGGCTTCATTGCCATGCGGTTAGCAGGGTCAATCGTCATGTGCTGTGGAGTGTGGGTTCGACTCCCGCCCGGTAAGGAGAAAACTTTTCGTGAAGCGAAAAGTTCTCCACTGGTCCACTGGGTGTTGTGTAAATGTCCTGTCCGTTGTTTCATGCTAGATGTTAAGTGTTCAGTCTGTGCGACCTCCGGTCGGAAACGGTGATTCCTGTCTTTTATAATTTATTCAATTAAATCTGATATTCCAGAGGAACTCGGATATGGGATAAACAAATAAAAAAGTGGCACGTTTTCTATCTGTCTCCTAGTACGAAATTTCTGCGAAAGATGCTGAACAAAATTACGAAAAATTGGCAGACAACGAAGAAATTTGGGGCTCCAGCATGTTGACTTCGGAAATAGTGTCTGCCCGGTTGATGAGAAGATATACGCAGTAGTTTGGCTAAGTTGAGCAGTAATCGGGCTATTAGAGATCGGAGCAAGTGCAGCGTGCCCAGTTATTCGAAGGTGGTCATGATTTAATTTGAACATGGTCATGATTCAAGAAGTAGGATGAGACAAAAGAATGACGAGGCATCAAAATAGGATTTCTAATGTCGTAGCTTAGGCTTGACTGTTGCAGCCTTCCGCCAACCCTGAGCATCCCTTCTTCATCCAAAAATGGCTTTAG
Organism: Armigeres subalbatus; assembly: GCF_024139115.2. Lineage (NCBI taxonomy): Eukaryota > Metazoa > Arthropoda > Insecta > Diptera > Culicidae > Armigeres > Armigeres subalbatus. Next base: position 446,989,103 of record NC_085140.1, read on the forward strand.
TTGGCGCAAACTGCTGTTTGAGCTATCCACTCCTTGTTGCTTTGGACGATCAAGCTTTTCGCGAAAGTGTTGTTGCTGAACCTGGCGAATGTAGGCTGTTTGAGCACGATCAAGTTCGCGCGTCAGCAAACAAATAATCGATCGAAAATCGGTTGACCTTAAATGCAGAAAACGAGCATTCATGCGAAGTAGCATCACGAGACCGTTAATTGAGAGTCGTCTGTCACCATTAGTCTCTACTATTTTTCGACGTATAGTGAGTGCATGGAGGTATACTGATTCACCTTCTTCACCTATATTGCCGCAGTCTGGACCATTCCACCACAGAATATTGTGTTGAATTTATTTTGGCGACGCTCCACGCAAAATAAAATCGACGGGGGTTTGTTCTGATGTGATGCGGCAGTTGATCTGAAGCATTTTCTCAAAAGATGGCTTCGGGATCTAGTGTTTCAGACAGGAAATTCAGCAGACATTTGGCCCTTACTTCCTGATTCATGGCCAATACCATGCAAATTGATATTTCGAACGCACACAAACTTCGGGCACCAAAATTTGCATGGAAGATTTTTTGAAATATTTCTGTCTGTCTAATTTTTTGAAATATTATCTTTCCGAAGTTCAACGTGTTTGGAATATGAAACAGTGCGTGCGTGTGTCTGAAATTTGGTTCTAAAAGGAGTCGAAAAATTGTAGTTCTAGTGATTTTTATGGACCGAGACGAAGGAATATTAACTCGAGAATTGAATGCCAAGGCCCTATTCATTTGGATTAAATTGTACTTGGATGGACATGGTTGGTAGCTTGTGTGTAAATCCTTCATTTGTCTAGAAAAGTCGCAAGTAGTTTGCGAGTATGCGGCATCACATTGATCGAAATTTGCTTCAAATCAATTGTCCAGTCCGTAAATTGTCTGTGTGAAGATTGTGAACTCGGGGATGTGACCTTCAATTTTTTGTATGACAAGAGAATACACAATCAATTATTGAAATTCTAGTTGCATCGAAATATCCAGTTCTATTTAATTTCGAGATAGTAACTAAATTGAGCTCTCAGTTGCTTTTTCTTATTGTCATATATTCTTTTCGGCAAATCGTTTACCAAGAATTCAGCCCACGGTGAAGAATCTTATGACCTTATTCATCCAAGGATTAGGACTGCCCTAATCAATGTCGAACGTGAAACGAGATTAGCATTATATAACATGTTCCATTTATTCTTCAGCTTCAAAACTTCTAAAAAAGGAATTACGAAACACGGCTACAGTAAAGCTCACCCAATTTCCAATATTGCAAACACTGAAAATCTCCCATTTTGCCATAATTCATACCCGTCAACCGTTCCATTTGCTCACATCTATTCGGAAAATATGCAAACGCTTCCGGCGAACCTAATTCGATAAGAATCTCGTAGCTCCCCTTTGCCCCATTCCCAAGCGGGGACACCGGGAGAAAGTCGTTGTGACTTGGCAAACATTTGGGTCGCCACCCTCCCTGTCCCATACATAGCTCCGATTTGTGCTCCGACAAAGAATGCCATTTTTCCGACTTCCGTTTTCTTGCCATCAACGACGGACGACGAAGTCGGTCCTGAATCAATGGAACCCGAGTTGGGTATGACTTCAGGATTTATTCGTCCTGTCGACTCTCCCTTCAACCGCCCCCGCGGGAGCACACCCGCGAGCAAATCTACATTTTATATGACAATCGCTCATTTATCACCCGTGAAGACAATATTTAGCGACCATTAGCTCCCGCACAACAAAGCACCGGGGACTGGACGCCCACCGCTCGCTCGGCTCCTTCATCCAATAATAAGTGAATGACGTGGTACTTCCTAGCTCCGGCGTTGCTAATGTGCAAGCCGCTTTCCTTCCCCATCGGCTCCAACGGAGGAGTGGAGCACGGAAGCCCATCAACGTCGTCGACGACGACGGCACAGGGACCAAGCGGAAAACTAGGCCATAAATCGTCCGGCATGGGCCTTCATATGTTCTGTTCCGTCGTCGGGCGGCTCTAGTAGCTGAACAGGCATCGCCACCGGGACAGGACCAAGGTTCTCTCTCCGGAGGGTACATATGTGGGCATGTGGGTGCCACTGACGCGCGGACGTGGACACCCAAGATTTATGACAATTATGAATGAAAATGATTAATCATTCTCCTGTGTGAGTGTGGGTTCATGCGGAAGGGACAGCCACCAAGTGCGAGCGGTATCGGAAGAATTTTGCGGTCCCAAATCGACGACGATTGACGGTGCGTGGCCGGAAACCCTAATGTATGTGTCCCATACGAAGCGGTGACTCCATCCTTGGCGGGAAGTTCTGGGATGCGGTTGACTTTGATGATTACGAAATCGGATGTGAGGCACTATCTTTGTTTTTGTACACCTATTTAACGTCGAAAAATTTATCTTTTTCTACTCGGCGACTATTTCAATATGAAAAAAAGGACACACTTTCTGACGACAGGTTTTTTATATTACCATGAGGGTGTGGAGGTTTACGCTCCGAACCGGAAAGGAATTGGGCCAAAAGTCAACATGACTAATGGAAAACGGTTTGTAATGGATACAGTTGCCGGTGCCGCATCGTGCATGAACTTTCTAGCGAACGGGCAATGTTTGGTTTGGGAGGGTTTTCAATAATTCAGCGCGTTTTGTTTCATTATCCTGAGCCAACGGAAATGTCACTGGCGGTTGCTGACAGTTTCGCTAATGGTTCTGTGTTTTTTTACTTGGTGAAAGTCATGCTAGATCAATACAATGTTGATGTAATGGAGTTGTGTTTGAAACTATCGCATCGTTTGCATATGAAATGACTTGGATTACGTAATTGTGAAAAAACATTTTATACTTAGCACAAGTTGACTAAATCAATAAATTATAAGGATTCCAGTAAAACATATCTTATTTTCTTCTATTTTTAATGAGTTATTGAATCTTATTTTTCCGATTATCTGGACACTCTTCCATTGCAAAACAAGAAATGCAAGAAAAAGGTATGGCCATTTGGCAGATGACCTTTCAAAGCACTGTTACCTTTCTAAAATGATACAAATGATACATCATTCCATCTAGAAATGGGTCCTTCATTCGAAAATAATTCAATCATAAAATAATTCCCCATTTCCTTCGTCCCAAATCAGCATAATCAAGCGATGGACACCCGTCACCTCTGCGAGATTTACATCAAATGGACCGAAACAAAACGCTCCACATGTTTGTGCCGAATGTTATGCAAGGGATCCAACCACCGATGAACCACCCAAGTTTACGACTCCGAAAGGATCTGTTGTTGGCTGTTTGGCTAAGTAAGAGTCCCCTCAGCCAATCTCAAATATTCACTCTCGAACAACACGCAAACATTGTCGGATTGTCGGCCGGTCTTGCGAAGATCCGAGGGTGAGCTAAAATATTCAAATTGTGTAAAGCTAGTCCTACTCGCTGCTGAAGCTTGCAACCCCGAGCGTTGGACTCTCAACGGATTCAACGATGATGGAGAGGTGTGTGTGCATGCGTCTTCATCTCGGATGCGATAAACATTTAATTAAAATTAATAATAAATAATCTATTCATCTTTTCATTTCCACCGGCGGCATCCAGGCCTTGGTCAGTGTGGAGTGTGTTAAGCCACCGAACGACGGACCAACCGGCTGCCCACCTCCGTCGCGTTATTCGCTCGTTCAAATCAAGGGGAGAATCGTGTTAAACACGCAACGCCGATTTTAGAAACTGGTTCCGTTTAAGATTTCATGAGCAGCATTTTGCGCTATTAATATGAAGTCTATATTTTTCTGGTCCTGAAAAGATCTAAAAACAAAATGCTGATATTCATGGCCCTTGCATCTAATGCGTTTTGCAACACTCTCCCCATGCATGGCCAGTGTTGTTTCTCGGTGCCTATGAAGTTGATGCACGAGAGTGAAGGGGTAAGAGACAAACCCAAACCAAAGCTTTGAGTAAGTCCCCTTCCGACAGGCAGTGCTGGGTGCCAAGTGCAGGGGAGCAGATAGAAATGCAAATTGAATAGATGTGTACACGTCGATCAACATTAAGCTGAAAGAGCTCTACACGCTTCTGTTGTTGTTGCTGCTGCTCCTGCTACTGGTCCCGGGGTTCAAGAGTGGTTTGTCCTCCGCTACACTCCAAGTAAGGAGCCCCAAATGACAGTAGCACGCCATAATGAGCACTTTCGTAATAACGCCCGATCAAGATTAGCTGATTGATATTTGCCTACCTGCCAGCCGATCTATCATCTCTCATTTAAATTTTAACGACCACCCTGTTGGTGGTGCTAAGTGTGCTGCTGCGAGCTGTCGTTCTAATCCACCGTCATACTCCCACGAGACCCCCCATGCCCGAACTCATTCATCAACCCCTGCCCCAAAGAAAACGGTTATTAGAAACTTTCTCGCAAAATCCATCGAACCACGCTGGACTGCCGCCGCATGTACGACGGTCGAATTTCCGCTCCTTCAGGGCGAACAAATTTCAATGGAAATGAGCTACCACCCCATCCACTCCCATCAATCGAAGGACATTTTCCGATCGCCTCATTAAAGTTTCTTCCTCTGGGAGTTGGAACCGGAAAAAAAATCAAACCAGCTCACATCGGAAAATGTGATACCCACCCGTGTCCCGGCCAGAGCAGAAAACCATTGTCATGCAAAGAAGGGGACCGAACGTTGTCAAAAATCTTCCCTTTGTTCCCATTCTCGTTCCGGGCTTGATTTTACCAGACGAAGACGACAAGCGAACTAGAATATGTCAATTGGCATTGTTATTATTCATCAGCAACGTTTCCCCGAAAACTAGGTCCCCCAGTTTATGGAGTCGGCAACTGGCATCCTCCCACCACCCCCAATCGGAAGTAGATACACCGAGTGGGAGGTGGTAAGAATATCAACTTCCTTTTGACTTGTTGTCGTCGTCGTCGTCGTCTGAGTCGTCAACATCGTCATCGTCTTCGAAATTGGGAAACTTTTCCCTCCCGTCTTTTAATTGATAAAAAAGGACGACACAATCTCATCGACAACAAATGAGGTTCCGTCAGAACGGCGATGATGATGATGATGATGATGATGGGCAGCAGCAACAGCGGTGTTTGAACAAATTTCATTTGGTTCTAATTTTAATGATTCGAGTTTTATGGGAATGGCTTGTCCCCTGCCCCCACCACCACCCGTACGATGTAGGACAGTTGTTTTGGATCGGAGATTGGGTCGCGAATGGCAGCGGAGCAACTTATTTGGCCATCAAGACTTAATCTTTCTTTGACACAAAGTCTATTGGAAACAGTTTTGGATTGTTTTGACAGCTTAGCGATGTGAAAAACCTCCAACATTGTTCGAGATTCTTGTGAAGTTCATTTCTTACTTTTTATTGTATTGAAAATCTCATTTATCATGAAACTGTAGTTTCGATTCAATAAGTAAACAGGTTTTCTAACGCCTGTCCGGGCCAAATTTTTTTGCTATATTCTAACATTCTTATTGTGTTTGAACATCTATTACCTAATTATATCTGATATACTTAGTAATGGGTTTACTGAAAGGAAGATATGGAAAACTTAAAAAAATCAACCATTATGCGAAGTAGACGCGTGGTGTTTGGTTGAAAGTCAGCTAACAGACATGTCATCTCCTCGAGATCAGTAGTGCAAAAATCAAGCTCGAACTACAGCATCGTATACTGAAAACACATCTGCATACGTTTTTCTGGCATTAGCTTGCAGCTATATGGTAGAGCGAAAAAGATAGCAGAAGCGATTCAAATCCCATTAGACTCATGAACCAGGGAATCGCTTATGATTCGAATCGCGGCTTGCATAATTGCATGATTTGTTTTGCATTTAATTATTTTTTTCGCTTAAAGCAACGGCTATGGCTAATAAATCGATATGTAAACAAAACACACGCCTCGATAGCGTTTTGACGGTTTTTAGAGTGAAATCATTTTTCGGCGAGATAGCGAAGCGATGCGATTCTGTCCGAGAAACTCAAGCGCGATGCTCTCTCTACAGAATCGCAAGCGAGTTACCTTTTGCATGAAGCCTCGATGATTGAGATTTGAGTATGATTCTACCAACACTGAGCAGAAGTTTGTTCACGAGCAGCGGGTACGAGCGGAAGGAGTGGAGAAATCTTACTCAGATAATGTTTGCTTGTATTTGAATTTATATTCTGCTTGTTTTTCGAGGTTGGTTCACAAATACCCATAGCTAATAACGAAACATCAGCATTGTTTTTAATTGTTAAAATTATGAAATAATCAATGGTCAAGATATGGAAACTGTATTATTCATCAAGATTACTGCTATGAAGAAAATCAAATATCTTGTAAATACCGAGCCCTAATCGTTTCTGCATAAAATTGATTGGTTTTGCGAAATATCAGGCAACATTATTGTTAAAACAAGTGACTACTAAATGTCAATAATGGTTTAATTTCTGCCTTTCAAGAGTCATTTCCGACCGCCCATATACTCAATATACTGATTTTTGGACATTTATGAGTTGGGACCATTTCTGCCAATCGACCAAAATGAATTTTCGACCGAATGACCTGTTTGGCCAAACCAACAACGAGTCTCATGACCCGTTCGGCCCAATGACATTCTCTGCCAAACGACTTTATTGACCAAGCGGCATTTTCGGCCAAATGACCTATTCGGCCATACAACTGTTTTGGTGAGTTGGCCGGCTCGGCCAAACGATATTTCCGGCCCAACGACATTATCGGCCAAACGACATTTCGGCTTTATGACCCGTTCGGCCGAATGAATTTTCGGTCAAATGACCTAAATAACCATTTAACCATTTCCCGATTTTTCCAAATAACCATTTCAGCCAAACCACATTTTCGGCCTCATGATCCATCAGGCCAAAGAACTTTTTCTTCAGAACAATTTATCCAGATAAACAGCTTTTTCGGCCAAACGACCATTCCAGCCTAAACCGTTTTAGCCATTCGGCCTAAAGCCATATGGCCAAATGCCAGTTAGCCGAATAACGCGTTAGGCCGAAAATCATCTGGCCGAATAGACATTATGTTCGGCCAGATGATTTTCGGCCTAACGCGTTATTCGGCTAACTGGCATTTGGCAATATGGCTTTAGGCCGAATGACTTTCGGCCAAACGACCCTTGCTTTTATAACTCACATCCAACCACTCGCGGATCACTTCCAGTCACTCATGTGTGATCAATTTCTGGTCATTCATTGGTCACCTATCGATAGCTTTACTTGTTTTACCTTGTTTGTATTTGATAGTATAGTCATAGTTTTCTAATGCCATTCTCCAGTTCAGAATTCTAGAATTTTACGATGGCAAGTTCTTTTTTGTTCTATGGTACTGTACTTGATTTCACTTTTAGTTAGAGTTCTGCTTGTGAATGCGATTGGTCTTTCCACATTTTTTCGAATTTGTGATAAAACAGCACCAATAGCATAATAACTAGCCCCTGTTGTTAGAATGAAGTGCAATTTGAAGTCCGGATACGCCATGATTCGGTCGGACGCAATAATGTGTTGCTATTCTTCAAAAGAAGTTGGTCATCCGTCATCATTTACAGTCTGACTATTTATAAAAACTTTTTTTCAAGCTTAGTGAGCTTTGAATAATCTTTGACAAACCGTCTGTAATTTTCTGATAACCCTAAAAATTGTTTAATTTGGTGTTTGAGGAAGTTTCCAATCTAAAACATTTTGTATTTTTTTTTAACAGGCCTAATACCGTCCTCAGAGATAACGTAACCTAGAAATTTAGTTTCTCTGCTCATGAACTGGCATTTATCAAATTGGATTTTAAAATTGAATAATGCTAGTCTATTTATAATTTTTGATAGATTTTCCATTTTCTTTTCCGATTATTATAATGTCATCCAGATATACGAAATAGATAGTTCCTGTATTCGCAACGGCATCCTAGTATATTCAAAATGACCCAAACTGTGGGATTTTGTGTTGGTTTCCAGCAAAAATTTAGGCCGATGTTTTCATTTTTTGACTCCGATTCTGAAGATTTGTCTGATTCTGCAATTGCAGTATTATATAATTGTTTTTTTTTTATTGAGAGTCAATTTCGATCTGGTTTAACCTATATCTATAGGCTGTTTCCTTATTGTCAAATTTTCTGTCATGTCTGCCTTGTCTTTCAGTTTGTTCTTTTCATTTCTGAAATTCTTGTGTTTTTGCCTTTTTCTTGTAGAAAGTTGTTCCATATTTTAAGCGGTTGCCTCTTCAGATCCAAATTTACAAACAAAAGCATAGGCTGCTTCCATGTTTTCTGTGTAAGCAGCCTGAGTGTAACCAAAGTACGGCTCTTTCAATGCAGCGAGAAATGCAGCTAGGGCATCTTCGTCAATAAATGCGTTGATCGCATCCCAATTGCCTTTTGTACTGTTTCTGCTTAGCCAAAGTCTTAATATTTTGCATAGTTTCTTTACACATTAAATAGTATTTATGGATGGACATGGTGTCCATCATTTTGTTTTGCCAAAGTTGGTTCTTGTAGAATGTTAGCTCCTGCCTGTCGCCAAAAGCGTTGATTTAAATGTCTTGGATTTCCTCAAATGTCTGAGGGTTTCTCGCAAGACAAATTGGGTCTTTGTCTTTGCCTTCTACTTTGTGTATTACAGCAGACACATAGATGGCAAGCTGATTTGGTGTTACTAGGAGTTTAAAAATTTTTGAAGTGTTTTCGACAGTTGTGAGCCAAGAAGTCAACTGTTTTCGGCTTCCATCGAATTTTGGGATGATTTTAATTGGATCAGGACGCTTAAAAAAGTCTTCCATAGCTCCTCTATTTTATTACGGCGTTGAAACGACGCTTGGCTGACTTAACGATAATGATTTAATAGCCAGTTGTTGTTGATCTTGCCGTTCTATTAACTGTTGCATCATTTGAGTAAGGTTAGTCATCTGGGCGGAAATATGTTCCATCGTTATGTTTTCTACTGTGAGAGAGCAGTGCAGATATCTGGGGTCCCTTCAACTGGGATATGAGAGAATTCGTCAGAATCTAAACTAGAAGCATAAGACTGTACCTTTTTTGAGCATCGCTCGAGCTTCTTTTAATGCTGACATGGTTTTTGGCATCAAACTAAACCACTGAAACCACAGTCAAATGCGTATGTTAGGGACAAAGAAAAATATCTATATGTGAAGTATTAAAGAAGCCCACTAATAGTGTTGATTCGCTGGTCATCCATGGCGCATGGGTCTCTTCCTGTCATTCATGGATCATTTTCGGTCACTCATAAACTACTTTCAAATGCTTATGGTTTTTTTTTCGGATTCCTATGGGACACTTCCGGTTCACTTGCGGTTACCTATGGGTTCCTTCTCATCACTTCCGAAAATTACTTCCGGTATTATCGGAAGCACTATGATTCTTTAAACATTATGCAATTAATTACGCTTCTAAGAAATTCTGGAGAAAAGTAATCAAATGACATGCAGATGATATTTTACAACAATAATTATAGGCCATTTCCGATCATAGATGAGTCATTTTTGGATCATTGAACGACAGTTGGCGATTAATTTCTAGTCATTTTTTATCACTTATAATTACTTGCGGTTACTTGCTGTCTTTTTCGGTTACCCGTGAGAAAGTTGTGGATCATTTCTGGTTGCATGTGAATAACTTTTAATCACTTATGGATTTTTTTGCAATTACTGATCATAATACCTGGTTTACAGTTGACATTTGAGTGATGAAACGGCCTACTTTTCCAAACCAATGAAATCGGTGCTTTAATGAACATTATGCAACTCAATGGATTTCATTATAGCACTCATTTAGGTGCTATAATAAAAAACCAGCATTGGAACAGTAGTTACATGACCACATTTAGCTCAATTAGCTTGGGTGAGTGTTTAAATAGTGTATTCTCCATGTCACATAATAAATGAAATAATTTAATGGGCATGACATCAAATTCTCCAAAGGCAGGTTTATCTATCGCTTTATGGTCTGTCGAGCAAACAATGTGGCACGATAACATGGAATATGTTTGTTTCCAGTAGCAGCATGATATTTTGGTAAGATTGATCATGTGAAGTAAATAAAATTGTACCATTTTGGTACAGATTTATCATATTATAGCTCATTTTTCGTCATTGCAAAAAATAGCGTGTGTAACTCGTTGCAAAACTCGATTTTTTCAGCACTCGTAGTATTTATCCAAATCGGCAAGCCTCGTTGGATAAACGTACAACTCGTGCTGAAAAAATCATCTTTTTGCAACTAGTTGCACAAACTACTATTATAAAATTCTGCTGGTCACTTTTAGTCACTATAATACTAAAAGGTTGCTTTTGGGTGAATTATTTCCCGTCACTAACAGTCACTTCCGATCTTTTAAGGGATGTTTACGTTTACTTATGGACCACTTCTGGTTACTTGTGGGCCACTTGAGGTAACATATGGGCCATTCCCATTACCAATGGTTAATTTCCGGTCTTTAATGAGACAATTCCGGTCATTGATGAATTATTTATGAATTTTCTGGGGTCTGAGAATCTTTTTCATAGCTCATGGGCAAATTTTTCAACATTCATTTTATCTCACTTATGAGACACTAACCGTTATTTATTTATAAAGTGATTATGTGTGATCAATTATGGATTACTATCAGTCAAGGGCAGACTCGAATAAACTCCTCAAAACTGCTAGAGTTGAAAGAGAGTAGAAGTAGAAGTAGAAGTAGAGTCATCTGGAGTATAGAGCTATGATCGCATCATTACGAACGAGTGAAATCCCTGTAGAGAGCACATGCACAAACAAATTGAGGAAGAGCCAAGCAAAACACATACCTATTATGACGGGTGAAAGAATTCTCTTAGCTCTGTAGCGACAATCGGTTTATGGAAAAAAAAAATCTTAGAAATTGTTTTGAGCCATTAGATAAGTGAGATAAGTGACGCACCACAAAAGAAAAAAGAACAAATGGACTCGATCTGGTTTAGCGTGCTCAAGCTTGAAGTTGTTGATGCTATGCGTCTACGACTCAAACCAGCTCAGGTCCTTCTTCGATTCAATGCGGAGTTTCTGACAAATCTGTTCGTGGATCATTTGTGGATCACTTCCGGTCAATTGAGAACAGGCATTATAAACCATCCCATTCCATTTCGGTCTTCTGAGCATAGATACTGATGAAATAATGGGATTTTGATCTCAGGTAGGTGTCCTATCTATCCGCTCAGTGAACAAACCGCAATCTTCGCTGTGGAGAAATATTTTTTCACAGCTTTTGTTGTAGCAACACCTTCGCAACGTGAACAAATCCCGAACCAGGGCCAGCAGGATCATCATCAATTGCTCAAATGATGATATCGTTCCCGAGTAATTTTCGATTAGGGATAATATCTTTGCCCAGACAAAGAGAGTATCCTGTGATCAGATGAATATAATTGCAATGCCTGCTTGAGAATTTATTTCCGACAACTTGTACGTCACTTCTGGACCTTATGGCACACTTCCAGTCGCTTTTGGTCAGATTTTAGAGTTCTACGGTAGCCTACCAGGTGGTTTATGGGACATTCATGGTCATTTGTTAGTCGATTGGGAACCAGTTCATATCAGTCCTGGGTAACTCCTGGGTTCAGGTCCGAATGGCATCTGCATAAAACGTTTGGGTCGACTGGTACTTGGGACATCATTACACTGATTTGAATAGGATGATTGTTCAAGATCTGCTTCTTTTGGAGCTTTCGTCTTGGATTGCATTCTTGATTCGGCTAATATTCGGCTTCAGATGTTACATCGGGTAATGTTTGTTTCAGGGTAAGGCAGCACATTAGCACTCGTCATTGCTTGTTATCCAAACTCTTCTGCGGATATGCGATTGGACAATTTTAAGCTGCTCACAGGAACGATGCTTTAGTTGGGTGGTACGTCAACGAATCAACTTCAGTCTGACATGCCAGTCGTTCAAAAGTAAAGATGATTACGGGGAAGGGTCGTTTGGCCGAAACCCACTCGGCCGAAAGCCATTTGGTCGAATACCACTAGCCGAACAAACCATTGGGCTGAAACCCATCTGGCCGAAAGTCATCTGGCCGAAAGGGTCGTGTGGCCGAAAGAGTCGTTTGGCTAAAAGGGTCATTTGGCCGGAAGGGTCATTAGGCCGAAAGGGACATTAGACCGAAAGGGTCCTTTGGCCGAAAGGGTCATTTGGCCGAAAGAGTCATTTGGGCGAAAGAGTCATTAGACCGAAAGGGTCCTTTGGGTGAAAGAGTCATTTGGGCGAAAGGGTCATTAGGCCGAAAGGGTCGTTTGGCTGAATAGGTCATTTGAAAAGTGAGAAATTAGGAATGAGAAAAGAGAAATCTCACTTCTCACTCTTTATTTTTCTCTTCTCACTGTAAAAAGTGAGAAGCGCGAAATGAGTAGTGAGACGTCTCACTACCCACTTCGCACTACTCAATTTTCACAGTGAGAAGTTAGAAATCCTCCTCATTTCTCACTTCTCACTGTAAAAAGTGAGAAGCGCAAAGTAAGTAATGAGACGTCTCACTACTCATTTCGCGCTTTTTTTTTACAGTGAGAAGAGAAAATGAAGAGTGAGAAGTGAGATTTCTATTTTCTCATTCCTCATTTATCACTTGTCGCTGTAAAAATCCGTCTCACTACTCACTTCGGGCTCTTAATTTTTTACAGTGAGAAGTGAGAAATGAGGAATAAGAATTGAGACGTCTCTCTTTTTACTCCTTATTTCTCACTTCTCAAATGACCTATTTGGCCTAATGTCCCTTTCGGCAAAATGACCATTCCGGTTTGGCCCTTTCGGCCAAACAATCCTTTCGGCCAAATGACCCTTTCTGCCAAATGACCTTTGAGTTCAGTTGATTTCTAAATTATATGAACTGATATCAAACTGATTACTTATTTCGTTATCAGAAACCAACATCAAAATCAGTTTACAATCTGCCTTCATCGACAGCAGAAATGATTTTCAATTTAATGTGATAGAAAGATTTTTCTGCTTAAAACGACCAAGACGATATCAACCTAAGTAATCAAAATCAGCGATTCCTCAAGATCAAAACAAGTTATCGATTGCTCTCAAGATTTGCTCGGGCAGCCTGTATTGTCTGAGGCATGGCGCCATGCTTGCGGTTGAACTGCTCGTTCTGTTGAAAAAAAAAAAAACAGTTGTGAAAGCTGCAGAAGTCTCAGCACTGTTAGAATATTTTTCAACAGTTGGGATGAAGTTACGCGGGTTGTGGTTGATCTCCCGAGCAGCATAAGTCAGACCAAAATGGTTGCAGCAACTTTGTTGTGACTAAATCTGGTCACATATGAGTTTCAGCAACCCATATGGGACATGTGTGCTGCAAGGGATGTTGCCTGGAAGAAAGATCGAGACTCTGGGAAAGATCCCCTCGTCGTTCTTGAACATCGCTGTTTCCAAAGTATGAACGAAGGATAATCACAGAAATTGAACTGCCCGTACTGTTGGTTGTTAATGGCTGGAAAAATCAGCTGTCATGGTTGCATAAGGCCTTAGCAGGGGTCTTCGAGTGAGTGGCACAACTGTTCCACCGCTTGACGACATAATCAACAAAGACATAATCGATTCTAGGCCAATAGAAGTGACTACGTACAAGCGTTTTCATTCTCTTGATCCCTGGGTTACCTCTGTGGAGTCACATAAGGAGGCGCTTACGAAACTTTTCTGGGTTCAACAATCGGATAAATTGCATCCCACAGCCTTTACCACTTGTCTTGGGAGCTTGAATGGTATCCTATCCGTGTTGATGATCTCTTGAAAGCTTGAAGCCAATCCATTCTTGATGTACTTTACCGCTGGCTGAAGCAAAGGATACTGCAGTTCACCGACATGGCCTCGATGGCTTCTTCCAATTAAATTGAAGTGATATTAAAATGTACCTCCGATGTTGAATTATTGCTTATATCAGACGTAATAAGCTATCGGAATTTCTTAACTGGGTAGTAGACACATATTGTTAAGTGGAGTTCCAAAAATGTTGTGAGACTAGCAACACTGGAAATTTAATCCATGTATATGCTTCCATACTGCGGCAATACGATTCGATTAGATTGGTTTAGAGTGGCGATGGAGCCTGTTGCTTGTTAATTTAGGTGAAACTAGTTTGTAAGTTACTTTATACATATAATAAATTTAATAATAATTAGATAATAAATTACAGCTTTGAAGTTGTGTGAAATGGACACTGCTATCAAAACGGTTTCAATCGAGCCAGAAAAAATCCCATCGCAACACATATCGAATGTCAAAATCGCAACACAAAAGTTACAGAGCCGATTGGCGGAGTGAATCGGAATTCCCTTTTTTGATCGAAAAGTTCTCAAAAGAGGCTGGTGATCCGTTCACACTAATTTTATTCGCCGAGTCTCAGCATTGTTTTGTTTATTTTCCCGCGGTGAGCAGAGTTTCAGTAAACATGATTTTTGTCGAAATCGCAGTAAAAGTGACGTTTCGGTTGCTAAGATACGGTAAATATTTTGCTTAAAATCAGTAATAAAAGAAATTTTCTGCTGAGATTCAGTTTTTAAATTTACTGAGCTACGGCGGTGCCAGATTTTGCCGAGCTCGAAAAAGATAAACTTAGTGTGTATTTAAGTGAACTACCGACCAACTGCCCTCTGGTGGAATATTGCAACTGCGTTCACCATGGTTAAACTTTTCTTTTCTACCTTGCTATCGGCATTGAAGATAGCAGAATTGTCGTTGAAGAAGATGGCCATGGCGCTTCTGTTCACGGAATATGAAATCGTACTACTGCATGCGTTGCAAGAGAGCGTAGGGAACTGCTTGATGTTTTCTCTCGGTTTTGTAGTACGCCATTATATCGCCCAGGAACGGATCGACACCATCGATTTCTGCGATCATCGTGATCATGATCTGTTGAAATGCTCAGATAGCGGATTTCTAACACTTGTCATAAGACGAGTTTGTACAATCCCATTGAATTTCACCACTTAATTGTATCTTGACAGATACGTATTTCGACCTCAATTTCTAAACCCGGTACAAACTAGTTGCAACGTTTTGGCTTTTAGATTAAAACAGAACCTTGCCGCAGAAACGAACGTACCTTGTTTTTCTGGCAGTAGTGTCCAACACGTCGGGAAATCTTGATTTATAGTTCTGAATGCTTGTGTGGTCAGTTTTCAGATGATTGCAGATTGTTGTCAGAGGTTTATTCCAAAGTTCAAGCAAATCGATCCACTGCAGACCAGATAAGTGAAGTCGTGGTTGGCCACAAAGAGTTATCCTTTTCTGGTGAATTCGATTTTGGTCCAGATAGTTTTGGTTTGAAATTTGTTTGTTTGTCTGCACAGACGAAGATCAACGATATCTGCTTTTGTTCTACCATTGCGGTACTAAGCTTGAGATTTTGAAGACGTTGGCATTCGATGATGAACTCCATTGGCTTTGGATTCGATTTTTGAGCGTAGTCTTATATGGATATGCGAGTCCTTCGATTCGCAGATGAATACCAAATTCTTGAGCTGGTTAATTAGTTCAGCTCAAAATCTTAACAGTGGTTGTTTACTGTTTCAGCGTACATCACTAAATCATTTTTTCTTAGCTGGAAGCTTTGGTAGCGTTGCTGATTCCACACAGTTTCTTCGAAAGGGAACTCACTGGGGTGTTTTCAAAACACGAAATTGGTGTATCGGTTAGAAACGTTGACGTTGAGGGTTCTCCATAGTAATTAATGATTCATTCTGCAACGTTCTCTTGAATAAATAACAACCAGAATAGTCAGTATTCTTGTTTGATTTAATTGATTCTTTTATTATGGATCTAATGCATTTAAAAAGTTCTATTATTGAATTCCTAATATTGAATATTTTGTATATCTGATTGGTCTTGAATAGTAATAAAAACAACCTTTGAAAGTAGAAAATACTGCCACTCGCCATCCCAAACCGTGTCAATGAACGGTGCGTCGTCATTGTTATTCACCCGAACGCACCCCCGCCCCGCCGGCCGCCCGGCTTGCAGTGAGTGTAATTTGAGACCGACCCCGGTAAACAAAAGTGATTGAAAGTGGATTTTTCTCCAATTACAACGTGGAAAATAAGGCGAACAAAGCTTCCCCTTCGGCCGAACGTGAAGTAAGTCCAAGCTTAAAGCTGAACTCTGGACCGAAGCGAATATGATCCCGCACCCATCCAACAGTTTCTTATGCCGTCTTCCGGTGGCGGCGGTGCGGGGTGGTGAAAACCTCGGCTCGAGCCTGGGCACCGTGGAAAATAGGATTTAGATCATTGGCAGCTTGGGAACGACTTTTGTCCAAGTCGTTTCGGCGTTTTATTGGATTTCTACCAATCGAATCACAAACTGCAATATCATTATCAGGACGTGGCACTGACTGCCCGATGATGATGAAGAAAGACTGGGAAATTCCGGAAAACTTTTCATCCGTCTTTGTTCTGGTCGGGAAGGGCAAACGGAAGCGAGGAGGACTTTATGGCAGCTATTGGTTCTTTGTTGGAGCTGCAAATAAGTCTGGAATCGAACGTAAGAAAATGGCAAGAATTATGCCAAGCAGAGCCAGACGCACACACAAACACAAAGCGACACTGGCTGGTGCCATTATTATCCAGAGCCAAGAAAGGAGAAAAGTTTTTCCGCCATCGCTTCCCATCCGCCAGCAGCGGCAGCTAGACGTCGCTCTACATATCGAGCCCGAAAGGACGGCAGACGTGAAGGAAAGCAAGTGTCGACCCTATTTTTCATATTTTCTCTCACCCCACGAGTTTTCCGTTCCCTTTACACAACAGTGGGTGGCAAAACTCCCGCCACCGCGGGCGTTCCTCCAAGTCAGTTTTTAATTATTAATTTATTATTGATCCCAAACGTGGCCCCACGGGCGGGACCTTCAAGCCGTCCGACGCAGCAGAACAGTGATCTAAATTTCCACATTCGCATACATTAGTCGTGACCTTACGAAATGTGTGAACATACATAGCTGCGAGTGTTCCCGTCGATGTCGCTGTCAAACCGGGGTGCTTTAAATTCATCCCCTTTCACGTATCAAACAGCCTAAACAGAGAATTCCATCCGCATCCAGCCCTCCCCCGCGGAGAACCTCGAGCGTGTCGAAAGTGTCGCATCAGAGAGGCAACATAAACTAACACGGCTCGTCCGTCTTCGTCGAGTATAACAAACCAACGAGGTGTGTTTCGATCGATGATAGCACAGCATAAGGGGGAACGGAGTGTAAAGCGCTTTGATTTTGAGGAATGCTCGGATCAGATCTCTCTAGGTTAATTTATAATTCCGACACTGTTTACATGAGGCAAATTAACGTGAACTATGCGAAAATCGCAGAAAGCAGTTGCGAACGATGTACGCGTATCCGTCAAGATGCAAAATAAGTTATGATTAGGATTATGAATACAACATATTTACCCATCCTCCCTAAACCATAAGCTCACATTCACACACATACGTGTTGAGAAACGCGTCTGCACATATGCAAAAAAAAATGTGGAAAAATAGAGAAAACCCCGAAGAAAACTGGGGGACATTTCCCGGTAATGCACCAACCCCGAAAGCACGAGGAAAACCATGACAGAAGAGTGGAAAAATTCGCCTTTCCTCCGAGCGGCCCCACCCACCACCTTATGTGGGTCCTGATGGCCCGGCGGACCGAGCTGCCGTGGTTCAGGGTCGGAACGTCGGAAAAACATGTGTAGACCGGAGACGGTCGGTATGTTGCAATTTCCCTCCTGTGAGCATTGCTGGATGGAATTCGTCATTCGCCTTCGCCTCGTCCGCTCGGTTGCCTGGGTGCATGCATTGCATCCGGCTCCCGGCTAAGTCCGGATTGGGTTGGTTTGACTGACTAGGTTAGGTGCATGCATGCATTGCTTGCGTTCTACATAACACGGAGCCCCGGCCGGCAGAGGAAAGCCACATATGTCTGTGCATGTTTGAAGCTCGTCACCACTTTGGTTGTTGTCATGGTCGTTGTCGTCATCGTACCCGTCAAGATCGGTGCATTTTTTTTAATGCTTTCTTTGACGGGTGCAGTTGTTGGACTCAGGTGACGGTGGTGCGGGCGGGGTAGTTCCCTCAAACGCATTTGCGAGGCGAGGCTTTTAGTTGGTTTTGCACTTGATGTGTGTACTGAAATATTGTTGTGGAATGCGTTAACTTGTTTTCGAGAGTAATTTGGTCGTTTTAATGAATTTTCGCTTTTACGTTGATATCGTAATGTCAACGTACCAATAGTGTGACCAGAAAAAGCGTAGCAATGCAACGTAATTTCATAAAGTTTCTTCATTTCTTCTTGTTTGAGAAAAGCGCTTTAGGAAAACTCCACTTTCTTTATCTTGGGGTTGTTTTAAGATTTCAGGAATTAATCCATATAATTATTTATTTACTTCATGCGTTTTTTTGGAATTGTTTCAGAAAATCGGCCAGAAATGCCTCCTAATGTTCTTTCAAATATAATTTCAACATACTAGGATTTTTTCAATATCACCTTGAAAGAATGTTTTCAGTAGGGTGAATGACGGCTTTGGCAAGTTATGTTCTATTATTGGCAGGGGTTTTTTTTATGACTGACTAGGCTCAAATTTGGCCTAAACATTCTTTGCATATCAAAGAATATTGTGACCAAATTTCATAAAATTTTGTCGACAAAACCCCCTGCCAATAATAGAACAAAACCTGCCAAAGCCGTCTTTCCCCCTTTTTAGTTCCTAAAATAATCATTCTCAATTTGTGCAAAGTGCAGTGCAAACAATGAATTTAAAAGCTTTTTCCAGGATCTTGTTCTAGATAGAATTTTTCGACTTTTTATAATGCGGTAAGGTTAATCGAAGTAAGCCTTGCGCGTGGTCGGTTGCATTCAATTTTTTGACAGCATTTTTTCGCGCTTTCGATAGTTTTCCAATTTGACTAGTGCTATGCCTCCAAGATTTTTCCGACTAGAATTACGAATCTCGCCGGATAGAAAGCTTCCACAGAGTGCGTGAGTGTTGATTCAGTGTTCAGCGGTTTTTATTCTGTCGAGAACGCGAGTGGGAGATGTTCCGCTTTAAAAAATAACTTAGTGCAGCGTAGTTTTTTTTTTCATGAGCAGCTGTCGGAATGATTTAGTAGAAAATTGTTGAAGATGTTCCTTTTTCCTACGTTTACAGTTTTAAGCACCTTATATAACATAATACTCTAAAGTTTCAGTTGTTAGGGAACGGAGAAAGTCTATAGAGACAAAAATAATAACGTTTAGTAGCTCCAATCATGCGAAAAACGTCTTGAATATCGATGAAGAAATTGATTTTTTTAGAATTATTATGTAAACAAAGTACTCGTGACTTGTACATGCAGCGCTCTTATCGCATATAAGTGGAATTTGGCTGCATTTAAAAGTTCAATACAAGATACCTTCACCTTGTAAAAATGTTACAGTTCAAACAATAAAAAACAAATTTTTCATTTAGACAATGATTTAAATAACTTTTTGGTGAAATTGCGTTTTCAAAATTGTGTCATTGGTGGATTACAAATTCAGGATAATTTTAAATAGCCTAAACAATAGGATTAAGAATAGATCCGAGCTCGGTGGTCTAGTGGCTACCGCTTCTGCTTTATAAGCAGGAGGTCGTGGGTTCAATTCCAGGCTCGTCCGTTTCTATCTTAGTTCTTTCCGTGTTTCACGTTCTACCAAAATGATTCCTACTGTTATAACCTTCCACACAATCCCAAAACCTCCCGTGGCACCTATGAGAGGTCGTAGAGTTCTCTGCATCTTTCTTAAGTAGGTGTCCAACAAACCATCCTTCCCCTTCCTCAGCATTTGCAAGGACGTGGCCAGGTCAGATCTCGACTATTGGAGAGTACATTGCTTCCATCTGAGTTGTTGATTAGTCCGAAATCAATATCTGTGGTAACGAATGAAAGTGATGCTACTCTCATACAATAGTCTTGGCTGGTACCACCTACGAATTTGTGTGAACTGCTAAATGCTAATGCTAAATATTTGACAGCAGGCACTAAGATCTTTGTGCACATATTGCCGAGCATCGAATCAAAACAAACACGAGCCGATGACGAAGCTGACTACCGAGTGTCTATGCAAGTGATAGTAATATGAAGAGTTTTGAACTTGTTGGTCATTTTGAAGCATGCAGCCAATCGAGCAAGAGACCTGTCAAGCAGCCAAAACAGGTTCAAAAACTGAAAAATGCAAATCAATGATATATTATGAAATGCAATTGGATTCTATTGTCATATGATGTGTACTCATTAAATAGCGTTATGCAAAATTTTACCTGGATAAATAATTTCTTCCTTTTCATGTGTTGTTCTTTTATAAAGAAGATTGGCTGGTGTTGGCAAATTTACATTTTATATCCGCGTTTCTCTTATTAAGGCCTCTAGTTATGATTATAGACACTATACGTTCCATAGACGAGCTGAGGCGAAGGAGAGTGGGGCCAAACGAACTATCAGTTAGCGTAGCCAAATGAGCATGACGTCACGATTGCAATCCAAGCAACGGAGCGTGTGACGTCAAACTCGCGTGCTACACTGTGAAAAAATGGAAAAACACACTTAGGGCCAATTTCTTCACCTCTGCTTACCCGTACGATTAAACCTGGTTTAAGGCCTAAGCGGAGGTGAAAAAATTTGCCCTTAATCGAAATGACCAAACCGTCCCTGCGCTCGTCTATGGAATCTATAGTGTTTATAGTAATGATGTAAATTGTGATGCCAATGTTTATCACTTATTACCACTTAGAGCTAGCAACGATTAGATCATGTGATTGAGAGTCGTTTGGCCGAATGCTGTTTGGCTGAATCGCTGTTTTGTTGAACGAAAAATCCTTCATATTGTGAGAAATTTTAAAAGAAGTGAGAGATAAGGAATGAGAATTGATCAATGGGCAGTAAGAAGTAACCGGACGCCTCACTTCTCACTCCTTATTTCTTAACATTTTTACTGCTTTATTAAAGTGAATTCTTTTAGCTTATAACCATTGTATACTTTTCACAGTTTATAACAAGAATGGGAAGTGGGAAATAAGCAGTGTGTGCACAATATAGAATTGAAACGTCGCACATACAGTCTGAATTCCTGGCTGGGATTTAAATACTTGGGACACTTTTTAGTTGGGCCTCGGCTGGTTGGGTCATGGCCCAACTGAAAAGCAAGTGCACGTCAAAATTCAATGTAAACACGGAAAACGGGATTGGGCGTCACTGGACATCATTTGTGATGTTCAAGTCGAAATACACGTGTTTAAATGGCTGTCAGTTGGCCCAACTAAAAAAACGAATTTGTTAGTTGGGTCGAAGTCGTGGCCCAACCAGCGAATCGCGCCTGTACTTCTCATCTCATGGTCTTCAAATCTCTCGGCGATAAAAAAACGACATTTTCAGCTTAATGAAAATTTCGGCCGTTATTTCTCGGTCAATAATATTTTTCGTCAAATGACTCGTTTTTCCAAACGATTATTTTGCCAAAAAGATTTTTTAGGCCAAATGAACTGTTCGACCAAACGCCATTTTCTGCTAAATGATCCGTAACCCAAAGACATATTTGACCAATGGTCCTGTTAAAAAAACGATATTTATGGACAAATGATCCGTTCGGCCAAACGTCATTGTCCAATAATTAGTATGACCAATGGTAAAATTCGGAGAAACAGCATTCGATTTATTAGCCTTCGGTCAAATAGGTTACGACGGAATGACTTTCGGTCAAAAGGTTTTTCTCCCAAGAGCCTGCAGAGCACTAAAGAAAAAGAATTGAAACAAACATCTTGGAGAAGCACTTTGCAAAAACGCAAACTAAAAATTATTCAATAGATTTATATAGAAATTGCGAATTCCAGAATTCCATATGTTTACTTGAGGTTATGGCTTTCAGTCTTCTCATGCTCAAAAACGGGTTTTACGTTTTTATCTGAAATTTCTGTTACATATATTGTACCTTTAAGGAGTTAACTAAGTCAAACAATAAGTGTTATAGTCATTGGCGTAACTAACGAAAAATTCTAGGGGGGGCTAACTTTTCAAAATTCTATTTTTCAACAGTTAACAATTTTTTAACAAAAGTTATCGTTTTCGCCCGACGCTCAACCAAACTAATGTATATTGTTCAAAAGTTGGTCTACCAGTTCACCATTTCAACTCATCTTTCGACGACTTGGATATAACAAACGATATTTATCATTAGCCCTGACTTCATAAGAAGTCATCGGAGTTGTATGAATTCGTTCAAGTTTCATTTACCTCCCCTGAAATCTCAAAGTTTTGACGAACTTTACTAGACAAATAATAAGAAAAAAAAGATACGATATGGCCTGGCCATACTGTACTCAGTTCTCGAATGGATTCTAACCATAATTCTTTCTGGAGTGCGAAGCATCTTTCAGGATTATGTTAGAAAGCCAGATATTATTTATATATGCTCAGGGTTCTGCCAAACCGCACCAACCGCCTTTTTAACTGGCTTTTTGTTCATAAAAGGGAAACGTAAATAATTTCATATCAATTCATACGTACGTTTGTTGTAGGATACCCTTAGTTATGGGGTTGATGGACCGGAGACCTCTCCTTTTGACATTCGATGTTTTCAAAAATCGGGCGAGAATTATTCCAAGTTCAAAAACTTAATAAAGTGTAATCAGCCTGCTGTAGTGTTTCGTAGAGATACAATAACAAAAAACACTCTCTGTAGCAAAAATTCTAGGGGGGCTAATTTGATTCTAGGTGGGGCTATAGCCCCCCCTAGCCCCCCTGTAGTTACGCCAATGGTTATAGTGCCAACAGACAGACAGAAACACCATCACAACACAGTTCGATACAAACAGAATAGAAGTGGCGCCAAAAGTACTACACGATGAATCTATGACAAAAGGTCGAAAGGACAAAAGGTCGAAAGACAAAAAGTCGAAAAGACAAAAGGTCGAAGGGACAAAAGGTCGAAAGGACAAAAGGTCGAAAGGACAAAAGGTCAAATTCAAATTCCGCAGCCCCTACCGAAAAATAGAGGGGGCGATTATACATAAGTTTTGACAAAACGTTCTATGCTAAGACAATGTAACAATAAAACGGGACTTAGTTAACTCCTTGCTAAAGGTACAATATATGTAGCCGAAACGTCGGATAAAAACGTAAACCCCGTTTTTGAGCACAAGAAGACTGGAAGCCACAACCTCAAATATCATCATCATAGTCGATATCTCCTAGAAAATTCCATATGTTTAATTAGTTAT
Source organism: Armigeres subalbatus (assembly GCF_024139115.2). NCBI lineage: Eukaryota > Metazoa > Arthropoda > Insecta > Diptera > Culicidae > Armigeres > Armigeres subalbatus. The sequence continues at coordinate 447,012,343 of NC_085140.1, forward strand.
CAAAAACAAAAAAAGTATGGTACAGAGGAGGCTCAAAAATGACCAATCATATGGCCAGTGACCAATCATGATAAATAAAGAAATGATTAATGAGAAATGAGACAGCTCAATTAGAGGATAAGTTATTTTTTAGAAGTGAGAAATGAGAAGAGAGGCTTAAGAAGCGAGATAATAAGAGATGAAGAAAAGAAATGCAACATTTACGGGCGTTTGACCCGTTTGGCCAGTTGATATTTTATGTCATATGACCATTTCGGTCAAATGATACTTTCGGTCGTACGACCCAGTTCTGCCAATTGAATGTTTCTGTCAAACGGCATTTTAAGCAAAAAATATATGTTTGGCCAAATAACATTTTCGGTAAAATGACCAACCGACATTTTCGGACATATGTACCTTTCGACCAAATAGCATTTGCGGCTTAATGACTCGTTCGGCACGCGACAAGACATGATGTTTGCGGTTGTTATTTTCGGCCATATAACCTATTCAGCAAATGATATTTATGTGTATTATTAATCTTGGGGTGGCAATTGCTCATCTGTATTCGAACGAAATTCTATTGAGTCGAACATGTTTGGCATTACGGCTTTCGATTCGATCTCGATAACTACTTATCGTTTGAGTATGCTCCAGGAGGTACAGGAATAACGATAGGTTATGGCATTATGGATACTCGATAGCACACTTGAAAACGACTTAAGCCGAATGAAAAACGCTCGTCACCTTTATAGCTTTCGAATGCTGTTCGAGAGTCATTTCTTGCTAAATGTTTTTAATTATTTGTAATAATTTCTGTATGTGAAGAGTAATGCCACAATAGATCTAATAACTGGTCGCAGTGGCACATCCGAAAAGGAAAAAAAATGTGAAGGGAATAAATGTTTTATTATTGTATTTTGAAGGAAAGAATGTCATACCTGAATGACCTACTTTTATAGTTTCCAGACAGTATGCTATCTCTAATTATCCTCAAATCCGCGTAAAAACGACTAACGAAAATCGTTTTTTTTGCAGTTTTCATGCATTTTCATGTATAAAATTTACACGCGAAATTTACAATACAAAATCTGCGTAAAAACAGTTGCGAAAAAAAATGCAGAAGGTGACCCAAGTGCATTTTGGTTAAACACATGGAAACATCAAAGTAATTTATTATTGTAAGAATTCAACTGAATTTTTGGCATAAACTCGAATAAACATTAAATTTATAGTTATTGTCGTAACAATATCTCAATTTACAAAACATATCGTATCGGCATAATGTTTAAATCGGTTGCAACTGTTCAATAAATAATATTGCTTTTTATAGTCATTGAACACAATTTGCTTGTTCATAAATTAACTACCAATCCATGCCCTGAAGGATGCCTTTCCAACAGGCAACATGCTACACGCAGATTAAATTACTCTTATTCTCTCTAATTACTCACATTCGCCATGCGCTAAAGGTTGTCTCTCTAGCGGGCGGCATACTAAACACGGAGACAGCTATCTCTTATTCTCTCTGTTTTCATTTCGTTTGACAATACATACGCCACCATTCGAAATCTTGTACTGTGACTGAATGAAGTCGAGCGCAATACATAATGCCGCAGTTTTCTCGAAACGAATGCTGAAACGTACGAATCGAGTGATTCGATTCGAGATGCGCAATGCCGCCCCTGCTGTTTAGCTAAACGACTTTCAGCCAAATAGTTCGACCAAATGAGCGTTTTTTGCCATATAATCTGTTCGGAAAAATTGGTTCGACCAAATGGCAGTTTCTGCCAAACGTATGTTTCGGTCAAATAATATTTTCGACGAAATGACCTTTATGTGGATCTAAATTACGTTTTCGGCTGACTTTTGGCCAGATGATTTTGAGCCTAATGGTTTGTTCTACCAAACGGCTAACAACAAAATGACTCGTAATAATGAATTATTGAAACATTTGTGAAAAACAAGGAAGTGGCTCAAGTATGTATGATGAGATTTTTTTGACAAAATCGAACCTTTTCTGATCTAATATTCTTTCAACTTTATGTCCACTATCAAGCACAGCAAATAATTTTGAAAATTCAACGACGTGTAAAACTGCAGGTTACCCCATCAATCGAATTAACATTCGATATTCAATTAAATTTGATTGAATTTTACAAGCAAGCACCGTTTAAATAAGAAAATTATGTTGAGCTTTTTAGTGGAATGTTTTCACCTGTCATAAGACGAGTTTATACAATCCCATTGAATTCCACCACTTAATTGTATCTTGACAGATACGTATTTCGACCACAAAAGTAAGGCCGTCTTCAGTGTCTCGTACTTGACTCGACTTACCGTTTAAATTTATTTCGATTTAAACGAATAGTGAGATCGATTGAATGTTACGTTTATTTGCATGCTCCAAATATGTGCATGAAAATACATTTAAAATCACAACATATTTTTATCTGTGAGTATAAAGGCAATAGCAACCGATTTGCATTTTAACCCTTATGCGGCCGACAAAATTCAAATTCAAGTGGTGATATTTCAATGAATTTTTATAGTTGAAAGCTGAAACTCGGTGACATCTAAGAACTCCATAAAATGTAGCATCTGTGAGAAAATCACGTTGATACAGTAAGGAGGGACGTGGGGAGGGGCATCTGATTTTTTTTACCACGTGGATGGCCGACAGGGTACCCGTGTTCCCATAAATTGATATTTTCATAACTTTAACAATTTTCAACCGATTTAGATAATTTTGACAGTTTTGGAAACAGAAACTCATATACTTTTTGCCCATTGTCAAGGTTTACAGCTTTTGTCCATGGTTATACAAGAAATCTTTGAAGTAAGGCTTAAGAGTCTACACACGTAACCGAAGGACTATCAACCAGTTTCAAATATATTACATGCTCATTGCGCTTCTTAGAATAGTCGGTGTTCACAGTATATATTCTGGGTCTCCAAAAACCCCTGGAGTAAGGCCTAAGTCATCCTAAAAATCCCTGGAATAAGAACTTATGGTCTGCTAACGTAACCAAAGGTCTATCGTGTAAAATCAAAAAACGGTACATGCTCTTTATGGTGCTTAGCATATAATGCTTTCACAGTATATATTCCGGGTCATTCAATGACATTTTCTAAAAAAATTGATTCCAGGTAGTCTACGAACTCCATACAGTCAAGGTCTTCGGATCAATCTCCGTAATGGAGGCAGCTAACGAAGAATGAACAAGTTGCGTGACCCCTTCTTGGTATATGTTTGTATTCTAAGTAGTTCTTGTTGTTGTCGTGGGCTCCAGGTAGTCTACGAACTCCATAGAGTCAAGATCTGTGGATTAACCTCAGTAACGAAGGCAGTTATTGAAGAATAAACAAGTTGTGTGACCCCTTCATGGTATTTGTTTGTATTCCAAGTAATTCTTGTTATTGTCATTGGTTCCAGGTAGTCTACAAACTCCATAAATTCAAGGTCGGTGAATCAACCTCCGTAATGGAGGCAGTAAATGAAGAATAAACAAGTTGTGTGACCCCTTCTTGATATATATATCTGATTTTCATGTAGTTCTTGTTGTTGTCGTGAGTTCCAGGTAGTCTACAAACTCCATACAGTCAAGGTCTTTGGATCAATCTCCGTGATGGAGGCAGTTATCGGAGAATAAACAAGTTGCATGACCCCTTCTTGGTATATGTTTGTATTCCAAGTAGTTCCTGTTGTTGTCGTGAGTTCCAGGTAGTCTACGAATTCCACACAGTCAAGGTCTTCGAATCAATCTCCATAATGGAGGCAGTTATCGAAGAATAAACAAGTTGTGTGACCCCTTCTTGGCATATGTTTGTATTACAAGTAGTTCTGGTTGTTTTCGTGGGCTCTAGGTAGTCTACAAACTTCATAGATTCAAGGTCGGTGGATCAACCTCCGTAATGGAGGCAGTTATTGAAGAATAAACATGTTTTGTGACCCCTTCTTGGCATATGTTTGTTTTTCATGTAGTTCTTGTTGTTGTCGTGAGTTCCAGGTAGTCTACGAACTCCATACAGTCAAGGTCTTCGGAACAATCTCCGTAATGGAGGCGTTTATCGAAGAATAAACAAGTTGCTTGACCCCTTCTTGGTATAGGTTTGTATTTCATGTAGTTCTTGTTGTTGTCGTGAGTTCCAGGTAGTCTACAAACTCCATACAGTCAAGATCTACGTAGTCTACGAAATCATACAGTCAAGATCTTCGGATCTATCTCCGTAATGGAGGCAGTTATCGAATAATAAACAAGTTGCGTGACCTTTTCTTGGTATATATGTGTATTCCAAGTAGTTTTTGTTGTTGTCGAGGACTCCAGGTAGTCTACGAACTCCATAGAGTCAAGGTATGGGGTTCGACCTTGATAACGGAGGCAGTTATTGAAGAATAAACAAGTTGTTTGACCCCTTCTTAGTATTTGTTTGTATTCTAAGTAGTTCTTGTTATCATTGGTTCCAGGTAGTCTACGAACTCCATAGGTTCAAGGTCTATGGATCAATCTTCGTAATGGAGGCAGTTATCGAAGAATAAACAAGTTGTGTGACCCCTTCTTGGTATATGTTTGTAATCCAAGTAGTTCTTATTGTCGTGGGCTCCAGGTAGTCTACGAACTCCATAGATTCTAGGTCTGTGGATCAACCTCCTTTCCTCCAATATCTTTTCCAAAGTTAATCTATCACATGTTGTGCATATGCATAATCGAGTTTCAGACATAGTAATTAATTTACACTCCGGGTGGCTCAATACCCGGAACATAGGCAATTAACTTTGAATGTACTGAACTCGAAAGGCGATCTCTCTTCGCTTATGTGGTCGGGTTGGGATCTGACGACCAACTGGCACAATCTCACACAACCATACTTCATCGAGCGCCCTTGGTGATGAAGCAAGTGTGTAGGAGCCAGATAATACTAAATACTCATCCTACTTGGTTGGCATTGTACAAAAACATATATGAAAGAGTTAGTTCTGAGAATGTATTGCGAGAGTTCGGCTACATGCCCGGTGCTGTGAATTTGGTTTCATCAGTACCCGCTAAGCTGCGGAGGACGACAGAGGTCCCCGGATAAAAAATATCATTAAAATATCATAATTTTTATTGTTCCAGCACCATTTAAAACAAAATTTTTACCATTGAATATAATGGAATTTTGACAATAAAATCACATGAGAAATAATGGTTTTCCACGATAAAATGAATGGTAAATGGGACTTTTACAATAAAAAAGGGGGGTTGTTATGTATCTTTACAATAAAAAAATCGAAAATTTTCCATACAAAATTCGGAGCAAAACAATTGATTTTACGGTTCTTCAATGAAATGATTTCGAGCGACAAAACAATAGAAAACATTGTGTTTTAAAGGTTTTCAATTACTTTTTCTATTGTTTTACAGTAGAAAAACAACAGGATTTAGAAAACATTATACTCCAATAGTACAATAAAAATACAATACAATTTATTATTCTACTAATTATTTTATTTTGAATATAATTTTAATTCAGTTCAAACTTTTTTTTCTCACATTTTAACTCGCTTTGCTGTTATTTGGACAAGGGTGCATAAACGCTGAAAATCGGCAAAGACGCAGCCCGCTATACGAATCGAAGGATCGATTTTTTTCTTGAAAACATACATATAGATATAAACCTGTGAAAATTGCAAATAATAAAAGAATTTTATTAGAAAAAGTACGTCGAGAACAAAAGAAAAAAATACTTGCATCAGTTCTTATTATATCCATTTGGTGAGATTGGTCAATGATAGCCACTAAAGCCCCAAACGCAATACAACGGAACGGCGACGGAAACGGCAAATTTGACAGAAAATATATGGGCTAACTGTCAAATTTTCCGTTTCCGTCGCCGTTCCGTTGTATTGCGTTTGGGGCTTAACGCTCTTGAATCAGTGACGACACCGAGCAGCAGTATTTTATCATAAGCTTCATTTCTGAAAAGGAACAAGGATACATGTTACCAAAAATGTTCCGAATTACTTCGATGATGGAAATCAAGGACCCTCTTAAAGGTACTTTAAAGATTTCTCCGGCATCAATATTGCCGCCGTAGCACCAAAATAGAATTCGGAAGAAGGGCCTTCGGAACCGAACTTTCTTCCGAAGTTTTATCTGTCAAACTAATTGATGCGTTGTTTAGCGCATCTTTATGGGAATCCAGCGCACTACTTTCGAAGTTGGGTAATTTTCTTGTATCTGGAGAAAAATCCAACTTCGGTATAAAAAGCGTTCTAACTTTGTTCCGGATAGACAATATCATCAGGTATTATGATGATAACACTTTTTTGTTTGTTCAGGATGAACCACTGCGTCCATTACAGTCGTGATTCGCTGGTTGGGATTATAATACATGGGTCGTTTTTAGCCTTCCACTGGTTGGGCCATGGTCCAACTAAAATGCATTCATATATCAAAATTTCATGCAAACGCCGAAAATGGGTTTTGACGTCAATGGACTTCATTTGCGATGATCAAGTTGAAATGCACGAGTTCAAATTGATGTCAGTTGACCCTACTAAAAAACAGAATTCGTTAGTCGTGTCAAGGTTGTGACCCAAGCAGCGAAGCGCGACTGTACATTGAACTTTTGTAGTATAACACTTTAGATATTTACCTCGATTCAGGAGCCAGTGATCTACCAAAAACAGTAATGAAAAAGACACTTCCTGCACCATACAGTTTCATTATTTTTGTCTTTCTACTAATTATAAACAAAACTGTACACGCTCAAATTAACCCATCCATTCTCCGAGTGAAATGATAAGCAAAAGTTTTTGTTCCCTTTCTTTCTTTTAATTCAAATCTCTATTACATAACATTTATAGACCTGCAATATGAAAATATATTCTTGAAAATCGGTATATTTTTTTTTTCATTTAATAAGCAAAGCTATTGTTATTTTATTGTTTTCAATTGTTATTTCATCAATATAATGAATCCATGAAATATTCCAAAATTATATTTTTTTTCCTTTAAGACGGATTTCCTGATCATCCATATAGAATACTCACAAAATTTGTTTAGTTTTTGGATGAGCAATACTAAACATAAGCGAACAATAAAAATATAATAGAATGTATCGGTAACATTTAAATATATTGTACTTCTAATGTAAGTACAATAAAGATCTTTAACAACCGTGAAAATTTTACAATAAGCTTACAATAGTTTGTATTGTTTACCACATAATCTATTGTATTTCAATGGGTTATGTCATACAAGTTACTGTTAATTTTTATCCGGGTCCTTCGTAGCTTAGTAGGGAAAACACCTGTCTAGCGTACTGGTTTCGTGGGATCAAACCCCACCGAAGTTCTGTAGATCAGTCTCCTTAATGGAGGCAGTTTTCGAAGAATAAACAAGTTTTGTGACCCCATCTTGGTATATGTTTGTATTCCAATTAGTTATTGTTGTTGTCTTGAGCTCCAGGTAGTCTATGAAATAGAATCAAGGTCGATGGATCAACCTCCTTAATGGAGGCAGTTATTTGAAAATAAACAAGTAGTGAGACCCCTTCATGGTATATGTTTGTATTTTTATTTTCATTGTTGTGGGCTCCGTAATGAAGGCAAGGCAAAATACGTGAATGGAATCTGTATTTTTTTTGTCGAAGAGACTTACAAACTTATTAACAGATACTATGATTCATAATAAGCCACAGGCAGTGAAAGTTATTTCAATAAAATCTTTATTGTTTGCGGCAAATTGGGTCGAAAACGTGATAAAATCGGGTTATGCAATATCAGAGGTAGACAAAATCTAGGAGTAACAAAATCAGGTCAAACTCATCTGAGTGAATGTACGCATTTCTAGTACAATAGCCGGTTGATAACTGCAAAATGTTTACTTTTCAGTTATCGAATGCCGTTCGATAACTCCAACGCACTCTAGACGTCAAACGGTTGGCAATCGACGTCAGATGCAATAAAAGTGCATCTAAATGTGCAGCGCAATGCAGCTGTCATTGATTCTGACATCGGAAGTTTAGCGGTCCGATAACTGTAAAACTGTTGCAACTATCGAATTGCAGTTAAAAAGCATTGCAGTTAAATGACTTGCAGTTATCGAACGACTGCTGTTGTTTTTGTTTTTGCCATGGTACTAGGTAGTCTATGAACTCCATATAGGAATGATCTGCAGATCAACCCACGAACGGAAGGCTATTGGTATGTGTTTGCATTTCAAGTAGTTCAAGTTGTTGTCATTAGCTCTGGGCAGTTATTGAAGAATAAACAAGATGTGTAACCTCATCTTGATATATTAACATTCCAAGTAGTTCTTGTTGTTGTGGGTTCCAGGTAGTATACAAACTTCATTCATATCACCAATATGAAGTTGTCTATTCTTTGGAAATGCAAAATGTAAATAAACTGAACGATACAACTTCACGTCGAGAACGTGAGGGAAAAAACGGGCTAATATCGCAAAGATCATGTACCATATTAAATTAGATTAAGGATTATTTAACGAATTCAAGTTTCAGTGCTTGCGTTTTCGGGGCACACCAATCGATACGGAGGCGGCGCACATCTGTCATTTTTGTTGATTTAGCTTTGCTGCGTCGCAGCATGCGTGAAATAATTATAATAATGACAGTTGTGCGTTGCTTCCGTGGTGTGCCCCCGAAAACGCGAGCACTTTGAAACTTGGATTCCGTAAGGAGTGACCTTAAAGACCCTCTAGATATTCGTGTAAGCCTAGAAGTCTTACTTCATAAATTTCTAGGATGAGGCATATGCCATGAACGCATTTTATTCATGGACCCCAAAGGCATGTACCAAATTTGAAACAGGCTGATATTTCTCTGATGTGAATCCTAATACCTTACTTCAGGGTTTTCTTGGATGACCATGAATATTTGAAATGGGTACATTCTATTCTACGTACCACAAAAGGCATGTATAACTATTCAAATAGGCCGAAACGAACGCGTGAAGTTCTAGAGGATTGTTCAAGTGTTCTCTTGGATACCCATGAACATATGCAATGGAAGCGGTATATTATATGTACTACAAAGGGCATATGCCACTTTTGAAACAATCCGAAAGTTATCTGATTACGTGTGAAGATCGTGAGGCCTATTCTAGCATTTTCTTGGAAGACCATAAACATATGCAATGGACGTATTCTATTCTATGTACCACAAAGGGCATGTACCACTTTTGAAACAAGCCAAAAGATCTCTGGGTACTCATGCAGATTTAAAGGCCTATTCCAGGGTTTTCTTGGATGACCATGAACCTATGCAATGGACGCAATCTATTCTATGTACCACAAAGAGCATGTAACACATTTGAAAAAATCTGAAAGATTTTTAGTAACGCGTGTAGATCTTAAGGCCTTTTCCAGGGTTTTCTTGGATGACCATGAACATATGCAATAAAGGCGTTCTATTCTATGTACCACAAAGGGCATGTACCAGTTTTGAAACAATCTAAAAGATCTCTGGTTACGCTTGTAGATCTTAAGGCCTTTTCCAGGTTTTTTTTTGATGACCTTAAACATATGCAATGAAAGCGCTCTTTTCCATGTACCACAAAGGGCATGCATCACTTGTGAAACAATCTAAAAGATCTCTGGTTACGCGTGTAGACCTGAAGGCCTTTTCCAGGGTTTTCTTGGATGACCATGAACATATGCAATGAAGGCGCCAGAGGACTTATCCGAGAGATTTCTTCGATAGCGCAGAACATATGTAGTGATCACATTTGATTTCAAGATGCGCAAAGAGCATGTACCACTTTTGAGACAAGTCCATAGACCCATGGTTACGAGTGTAGACCTTAAGGCCTTTACTCCAGAGATTTCTTGGATGACTCGGAACATATACTGTGAACGCATTCTATGCTAAGTACCACAAAGAGCATGTACCGTATTTGAATTTGCATAATAGGCCTTTAGTTACGCGAGTAGATCTTTAGGCTATACTCCAGAGATTTCTCGGATGACTAAGACCTCATTTCAGGGATTTTTGCATTACCCGAAGCATATGCTGTGAACACCTTCAATTCTAAGAATAGCAAAGCTTGTAGCATATTTGAAACTGGTTGAATGGCCTTTGGTTACGCGTGTAGACTCTTAGGCTTTACTTCAAAGATTTCTTGTATAACCATGGGCATAAGCTGTAAACCTTGACAATAGGCAAAAAGTATATGAGTTTCTGTTTCCAAAACTGTCAAAATCATCCAAATCAGTTGAAAATTGTTGAAGTTATGAGAATATCAATTTATGGGAACACGGGTACCCTGTCGGCCATCCACGTGTGTTTTTTTTGTTGGCCGCATAAGGGTTAAATAAGATGCATTGAATTCACGAGCAATGTTATTTTGAAGACACTTTCCTCTTGGCTTCAAATGGTGATGCCATAAAACATAGAAATATTGATAATGGTGTTCTCAGAAAATCTAGAAAATCTAGACAGTGAAAAAATCACACATACTTTGAGAGTAAATTGCAAGTTAATGGTAACAATATTTTGGATTCGTTTTGTCATCTATTTACATATCTAAGTGCCCTGATATTGTAACTACTAACGCATGCAATGACTTCGTATTCTTGAGAACTTCGTGTAACCTTCTTACTGTTGACGGTTTTATTCATAGCTTTGGTTCATGCCGAAGGTATCTGAGTTCAGATTTGATTTATGCATGAACAAAATTCGGATAACAAAATTGAGTTTCAAATTGTTTTCTGACTCTTCTGAGCAATACTTGCAGATGCCAATATATGAGGATAAGATTAGAAGATTAATAATATCCAGTGGCCACTGCTTAAAAGATAATCATTATCAAATTACACTTTCTTTTCCATTATCGTGCAATTGAAGTTTCCTTCCCAACAAAACTCCCTGCAAAACAAAATTCATCCTGTTTAACTTTGACTGTATTCGAGGAAACGCTTTTTGCGTGGCAAAAACAAATTTGCTAACCAATGTCAAAATTTTGACACTTTCTACCCGGTGATTGATGACGGCGTAATCTTCTCGCAGGTCGTTACGCACCGTTCTCACGCACGCGTTATTGTCACTTCCCGGAATGCAAATTCGTCTTGGTCGACGTCGTTTTTGTCATCGTCATCCCAAGTAGGAACCCAGTGGCAGTTTACCGCAAAAAAAAGTAGCACCACCACCACCACTACCACCTGCACCGCTGATTGACCGGACCAGGTGAGACATGGCCGATGGCAAAAGCTTTAATTTGCAAGAAAGAAATCAACCTTTTCCACATCGTCCACTTGGGATTTGACCGAAACAGACGAGAGCCTATCTTGACCCAGCTGTCCCATTGTGCAAACTGGGTGTCTTTGACGAGTGTGCACCGTCTTCGCACAAGTCACTGAGTAGGGTTGCGTGCTGATTGCTACCCCTAATAAAAATATTTGATCAATTTTTCTTTTCTGAAATGAAATCAATTTAAAATATTTTTAGATCTGTAGAACGTATACAAATCACAATTAATAAAAACCACACTGCACCAAACGAATATGTGACATTGTGACATATGTGGGAGCTAAAAATAAAATATAATCACAAATAAACAAAAACCAACCGCACCACCCTACTGTGAGAAGTACCTCGCGCAATTTAAAACACCTCCTTTTCAGTGTGCGCTTCTCAAAGCAGTCGGTGGCTGGTGGCCACTATCTGTCCAACCCACCGCCGCTTGCGCCACGCCGTGTCCCACTATTTTCATTTTCTAACGAGTGAAATCACATCATCGTCAACCTCGGTGATGACTTTGACGACGGTGATGACGCGGGAGCGAAGCCAGGCGGCAACGGGCACGGTTCTGGGACAGTTTACGGAGACAACGTCGACGTCGTCGTCGTCGTCGTCATCGTCAACCAACGGCGTTGATTGATGTATGTATAGCTGTGAACACTCACGCGCCTTTTTTCCACTTCACTCATGTTCTTCCACGGTTGGCTTCCTCGGTCCATATAGGCACCTTGGTGCATGCAGCTTTTTCAGGAGTCTCTCGTCGGTTACACAGTCAAGTTCTGTTACAGCAACGGCTGCAGTCTGCGCTCCCAAGAGTGGTCTTTTCATCCATAATAGAAGTTACTATCGTTAGCTAGGCTCTAGGCAAGGCTTAGACACAGGCAGGGACGCTATGCACTCGTTTCGATGGACACTTTCGTTTCTCCACCCAAGGAAAAGCGAGCTCGGTATAGATAGATAGAGCGTGTGTAAAGGATTGCAACGCCATCAAAAGAGCCTGCCAGCGTGGTGCTTGTTTCAATTACCGTATTCTTGTCACCTTTTCTGGGATTCTTATTTCACACCATACGGACGTACACACATCATCGGCCGCCGACTTCGGTGCATCCTGACCGAACCATCTGCCGGTTCCAGTGGAGAAAAGTAACTTTTTCATTGCTGACGGATATTTTTGCGAAGTAGTGCGACATGATGTGAGGCAGCAAATGTGAGATTTTGCAAAGATGAAAAACTTGAACACAGATCGTATGTCATTTATAACTGTTTATATGTCCTTTAATATTGCAATATGGTACCTGGATCTCACAATTTGGATTGATCATTGAACATAGTTGAGTCAGTGTACGATTAAATGTATGAAAATCAATTATACAATCGTTTCAGTTACTGAACAGTATTCCTGATACAGGAAGTGAGCAAAATTAAGATTTTATCAATCAACCACCGAGTTGATCCTTCTCGGGAATCGGATAATTCACGACAAACGGACGCATATCTACAACCATCTCAAAAACGTACACCTTTCCTCACTATTTCATGCTCTTTCCCCTTACCGGCATGCCCGCAACGTCTCTTTTGCAAGGTTCCACTCTGAACAAATATATTTATGACCCTCTTGTCCCTTCTAGCACTTCATGATTTTCTATTAAAGCCATTCAAAATTTTATGGCTGTGCTTGAGAAAAGAAAGAACAGTAATCTACATGGGGTCCCTCTCGCTCTTTCTATTCCCATCTGATATACATTTCTCTTTATCTCACTTCAAAAACGATATACGCACACCGATTTAGAAGCGCTTCCTTTCGCCACTTGACCTGCTTTGATTCACGTTGCACCAACAACGAGAGGACTGCTCTGTTACCTACTCCTCAGAGCCTACTGAGAATTCTAACGTCAGGGCGAACCAACGACGAACCGGCGTTGGCTTGGCACCACTGACTGAATATGCTGCTGCTCACAAAATTTCAAAAACCTCCAGAAAACGAATTATAATCGAATTGGCTTTCCTTCACTCTGTTTGTGTTTGAGATTATAGACACTGTTTTTGTCTGCTTGGGTGACGACGATGACCCGAATCCGGACCCAAACCGGTACCTTTACAATGGATAGATTCCTACCTGGCCGTTTTGCCGGTGCTGTTATTGGGTGTCCTTTTCTCCCTTGTCCCGCAGCTCATAAAAATGATGATGACGACTATGAAGATGGCTGTGGGAGACTCTTGAGAATTTCCAAGAAATCCGGCTGTCAATGAGCTGCTGCCTTGAGCTGGGACTGAACGGGCTGTGTTATTTTGAATGAATTGAAAATGATAGGCAGATGAAGTGCCAGCTGCTTCTCCGGGTGAGGCTACCACCGCTGTTGCTGCTGCTGTTGATGCCTTTCACTACTCCGGGGGTTCCGACTTCAAAGAATTTCCCTTTTCCGCAATCTAGGTTTTGAGTGGTTTAGGACAGAATCGTTCCTCTTTCGCCATGTCGGAATCCGAACACGTGCTTGCCTCTTATCCGGCGACTGCCATCTTTGAGGAAAATGGGATTTTAATTACAATTTCAAGGGATCGACATCTCTGTGGTTTTGCGGCCACCGGTAATTAAAGGATCAACGAAGGGTTTGTTATCGAATTCCAGTGGCGGACACACATACGAAGGGAAACACGACTGTTGTGACGTTTCATTTGACAACCACTTCGATGTCTATCACTATCACCTGTTCTCTACTTAGTAGATGTGTATATTTAGACTAAGCAATCGTGGAACTGGCAACATTGTACGTTCACGCATACACTCACAATACAGACACATTAACAAAGAAACACACATCAGCCCCTTTCCTCCAGCAAAGAAACATGTTTGCAATCATTGGTGAATCGAAATGAACATTATAGTTTGTGTAAATAGCTAGATTGTAGGTATTAATAAATTAAATAACCTCTTCTTAGTAAACAAAGGCAAAGCATGAAAATCTCACATACTCACAGACACACGAAGAACGCGAGTCGATTATTGTTGCAAGAAGAAAAAACGATACGCAATGGTAACAACACAATTGTATTTTACTACCGAGATAGAACACAAGCGGGAATGGGACAGGGGCAAACGAGTCGTAGCGCGAAACACTTTTTCCTATTATATTGAAAATGAAACTGTTTTCAGGCCAAACTAAAGCAAAACTTGTAAAACTCAAAAACAAAACTAAACTGACTAAACAGAACAAATTGTGAAAAGATAAGGAAACACTGTGTAAAAACACTTTTAAATGGAGGAAACAAAGGAGGACAACTAGGCTAAACAAATTTAGGAAAAATGAAAATGAAACCAAGTGTGATTGCGAATTGAAATAAAGAAAAGAAAAAAAAAACAAAACGAAAACAATTTGTAGATGATGGAATGCAGGCGGAAAGCGTACTTGTAATAAGCAAATAAGTTATGTTACTACGAATAAGTAAAAACAATTCGAGCGTTTGTGATTTGTGAAAAGTACTGACGATTGAATATGACGAAGCGAATCGGAATGACGTTATGCGTGTGTGCGTGCAGTCGGTGTGCTATACAAATAAGGTTTAAAACAAAAAAAAAACGAAAAGTATGCGAGCGAAAAAAAATTGCCTTCAAATTTTACTACGGCCTGATTTGGCAACCCTGAGTGAATGCAAAATACAAGTGGTAAAACTGAAATAAAATATTTAAACGTAATCGGTGGACCGTCGGGGAGTATGATAGGCGAGGGGGGAATGAGTCAGAAGACGCGGAGGAAGTAACGCGAGCGGAAGCAAACTGAAAAATAAATGTGTATAAAGAGTTAAATGAAAAATAAAAATAATTGAAAAATGAACTTTTGATGTTGTTTTTGAGTTTCTGTTTATTGAAAGTGAAAGAAAAGTCCATTATTTGTGGGGATAGGTGAGTATACAACAACTGAGGTAATTCCTAACGAGTTCATTGTCGACAAGGAGAAGAGCGCTAGCTGTCACCGGGTGCAGTATGTATGCAATGTCAATAACATTCTGAATAGCCACTGATTCTTTGATTTTTCTGAGGATTTTTTCGTGGTGTCAACATAATTCAGATCCAAAGGCCAGAACTAGCGCAAAAAAATGGCGCAAAAAACGACGCCCGTGTACAATAAATGCAAACACGCATTTCGATATACTTCCTATTGAAAACTTTTTTTTTGCAATTCCTGATCATAACACCTGGTTTACAGTTCTTCTTTGAGTGATAAAACGGCCTACTTTTCCATACCATCGAAATGGGTGCTTTAATAACCATTATGCAACTCAAATGAGTTGCATAAAACTCATTTGGGTGTAATAATGAAAAACCAACATCAGATCAGTAATTATATGACTATCTTTTGCTGAATTAGCTTGGGTAAGTGTTCAAATAGGGGGAATGAAGGCTTTGGCAGGTTTTGTTCTATTATTGGCAGGGGTTTTGTTTTATGACTGACTATGCTCAAATTTGGCATAAAGCATATCAAAGAAATAAAAATTCATAAAATTTGGTCGACAAAAACCCCCTGACAATAATAGAACAAAACCTGCCAAAGCCGTATTTCGCCCTACTGTACTTCCTTGCGTCGTGGAATAAATGAAATAGTTTGATGGCCATGACATCAGAATTTTCCGAAGGCAAGTACATCCATCGCTTCAAGGCTTGTCGAGCTACGCATTATGGTACGATAACATGGAATATATTGGTTCTTCGCAGCAACATGATTCATTGGTAAGAATGATCATTTGAAGTAAATCAATGTGTACCTTTTTGCTACATATTTATCATATTAAAGTCCATTTTTCGTCATTGCAAAAAATAGCGTGTGCAACTCGTTGCAAAACTCGATTTTTTCAGCACTCGTAGTATTTATCCAACTCAGCAAGCCTCGTTGGATAAACGTACAACTCATGTTGAAAAAATCATCTTTTTGCAACTTGTTGCACAAACTACTATTTTAACATTGAAGTTATTGATAAAATAGCGGATGGGCTAGAAGATAGCTGAACAAACACGCAAAAAAGTTGCATACTAAACGATTTTTGATTGATATTGTCTAAATTCTTGCAAATAGCTAAAAAAAATAAATATGTTCGTATCAACGACTGCGTACTAACACCTGTTCTAAGCTTCGATGCAGAGTACACGAACTTTGTTCGCCAGTGACAGGCGTATGGGGCCCTTGGGGTCTAATTAGTTAATAACTCTCTCCACAAGTTATTTACAATTCTGCTTTTTGCCTTTCTCGTATACAACAAAGTTGTACCGAAAGGCTATATAAATATGATTACTAAAAAAAAACTTTTGATAGAAGACCCGGAGACTCATAGTGTTATATACCGATCGATTCAGCTCGACGAACAAAGGTGATGTCTGTATGAGAATGTATATGTGTGGGTGTGTGTATGTGTGTATGCATGCGTATGTATTCGATGGAGAATGCGATCTCATTGTTTGCGTTTGAACATTGGTTCGATCGAACATTGCATTTTGGATTTTTTTTTTTAGAAATGGTGGCAATGCATTTTAATCCATGCAAAACATGCAAAATGATCGAAAAAAATTAATCTATTCCCCTAAAGAGCTTTTTCGATCTTTCTTATGCGATTTTATCAATATATTTTATAATGCACGAGAAATCATCATCATCACTGCTAGGTGGATTAATCTGGATTTTTCCTAAATGAATAATACTTAAATGATCCTTAAACTTTGCCTAAAGATCGTATCGAAAATAAGTTGAAAGTTTTAAAGTGTCACTAGGGTAAGTGATCCGATGATTGTGGGTGTACCAATAGTTGCGTTAGTCCATGTTATGCCAAATCTACGAATTAATCGCAGCAACCTACATAACCTATTGGTTCCTTGACATATCAACACACTATTCAAAGTGATACAGCCACGGAATTTATCAAAAGTAGGTGATTATCTTTAAAACAGTCTAATATTGTTTCGTCTTTGTACAAATAGTTGCCGTAGCGTTTCCATAGTTGCGAGCCCCAAAGAAAAGCAATTTGATTCGCGACTATAGGAACACAAAAAAAATACTGCTACTATTGGCACACTGTAGCAATAATTGGTGGTTTAATTTTAGAGCACAATTATGAAAAATATTGCTATGGCTTCCTGATTGCAAAAAAGTAATTAAAATAGCATTTGGATACATTCACAAGGAAAGTGGAACAGCATTATGTATCAGTTTTAAGAGCCCAAACAGTGTTAGGAAGTGCTTATTCCTCCACTATTGGGTCATTTACCTTACTCAAAATCTAATAAAGGTATTTTTTAACGTTTGCATTAAAAAATGGACTGAAGAAAATGGCCTCTAGCTCCGAAACCAGTGGACACAACTTTCGCTTTCTTACATGTTAGTAATGTGACTTTCACGAGACAGTCCCGCATTTTCACTATTTGTCCCGCGCTAGGAAGCGTCCTGCAAAACGTCCCGCATTTAACTTATTTCCAGATAATGTCCCGCGAAATAGAGAAAAATAGAATAAATTATTACCTATTTCTCAGTATTATCAAAGAAATATTAGGTTTTTAAAATATATGATTTTGATTGAAGCAAACGTTCTGTAAGTCAATTATATGGATCATAGAAGTCAAGCTTAAAATGTACATCTGTGAATCAGACAAAACTATCGACAAAGCAGTAGTGCAGTGTTTGTTTGTACTGCAGTGTTGGGAAGGCTCAAATTCTCAAATCTCATCCAGGATTCAAATCAATCATGGCCCAGAGAATCGTTCATCGTTCATGTTCGAGTCGCAATTTGCATCAGTGCAAGATTTCAACGCGTTCTTCTTCGATGTGTTCATTACACTAACTTTCTATGCTAGAAACAATTTATAGTAAATCTATACATACCTGAAAATAAAATTTTCTTCGATTGGGTTTTGACGCTTTTTGGAGCGAAATCATTTTTCGGCAAATGAGCAAAACGATGCGATTTTGTGAGAAAAACTCAAGCGCGATGCTGTGCGTACAGATCGCAAGCGAGTTAACTCGCGCATGAGGCTTCGATGATTGATGATAGATATAATTATCTTCCATTTGTGTGGATTGTTTTTGTTAAAAGATTACGAAAATGTTGCTATGACAGCAGTGTTAAACATTGTTCTAAAGGGGGTATCAATAGATTACGTACTGAAGCGACGATTTTATTACTGGGTACCAAAGACCGCTCATAGTTAACGATACTTTAACCACAACAAATCTCCAGTTTTATATCGATTTTTGCTTATATCCTGGGAATCTTATCAGCAGATTTTGCTTGCTTCCATGTATTTTTTGCTGCGTGATTGCTTGGATTTCGACAAGGAACGTCCAAAATCCCACTGCATTTAAATTTCATTTTCTTGCAGAAAATTTACTTCAGTTGGAAGATACACCTTCAGAGTGTTAATATTGGATATCAATAGTAAGAGATCCGACAGTTGCATCGATGCAAACAAGTGCTCTAAAAATGAATTGTGTTCAAGGTATCCTCACATTTCGAGAAAATTTTAGGCCGGATTTTGGTCTCCAAGTAATTTGAAATAGGACGGGATTTTTGATATTCTGAGCTTAAATTTATTCAGTTTCACCCGTTTGGAAATAAATTGGAGCAAAACCGTGGATCATATTCCTGGAGGCGGAAGCTTCAACCAGAATAGAATTAAAAAAAAAATGATCTAATTATTTCTTCATCACAGTATCTACTTTTGTTGGGTAATTTAGATTGTTTAGAAAATAATTATATCGCTACTAAAAAATAATATTCTTAAAAAATTATATACACCAGACGTTCAACAGCTGAAAGTCCTTTAAATGCAATTTTATAGTTGCAACAGTTTTACAGTTTACGGACAGGGGACCGCTAAATTTGAAAACGATGTGAAACTCAATGGCAGCTACATTGCGCAGCACATTCGACGTTTGAAGAAAGCTTTGACTTCTAAAATGAGTTACCATTTCTCGAACCGTACTTTTTTACTGTTTGGCCTATTGCACCGACCTCCCGGCCAATCGAACGCAGCCACTTTTCCGCTTTTCCACTCGGTTCCTTAAGAGCTTCTTGTCACTCAGGGTCGTCGGCCGTCCGGATCCGGGCTCTCTTTCGATGCTCTAACTGTTGGCTAGTAGTGCCAAGATGTTGTTGATGCCGTAACGGGCATATCCGTCGTCCACAAAGTGCCGCACGTGATCCGTTTTAGACGCGGCGCGGCCGGGTGGGGTTCCATTGCTTCATTGTTTTTGCCATTACGGTTAGAGATCGACTGATAGAGCTGTTTAATTTTATCTGCTTACCCATGGGTTACTGTGATTGTCATTTGGTCGAACAGCTCCTTTGACTGAAAAAGAAAACAGCCCAATTGACGGAAATGGTCGTGTGGTAGAAAGGGACATTTGTACAAGATGAGCATTTGGCCGAAAGGGTCGTTCTGCTGAACTCGTCATTTTGCCAAGAAAACCGTTTAGCCGAAATGTTTGAAGAAAGGACATTTTCGGGCCAGATAGCTCTACCTGTCAAACTATGATTTCTACCAAATGGCATTTTCGGGCAAATGTTCTATTCAGTCACATGATTTTTGCGGCCAAACGATCATTTCGACCAAATGACATTTTCATATGTGAATATGTACATTATGTGGAAGATATTGATTTGAAAAATGTATTGGAGGTAACCACTTTCCCTTCGATGGAACTTGAACCCACGGCCCTACAGTACGCTAGATTGGTGCTTTAACCAACATAATGTACAATGTACATATTCACATATGAGTTTTCACAACATTGTAAATTAATGTTCATGTCGGGTTGTTTCCCGGAAATAGGCAATTAACTTTGATTGAACTGACATTTTCAGTCAAATGAATAATTGTTAGGGTAAACAACTTGTCATTCAAAATGTGTCTTTCGGCTACTTGTCGCTTCAAACTTGTCAAACCATTTTCGACCTATAGTCCGTTTCGAACAAACGTTTAATTCGGCCTAATAGAATTTGGCTAGATGACTTTCGGCCTAAAGTGTTATTCAACCATGTGTAATTCCAATAAATGGCTTTTCACTGAATGACTTTCGATGAGGCGTCAGGTAGGGTCATTTGGTCGAAAGGTGTTTGGCCAAATTTGTCATTTGGCCGAACAGACCTTTAGGCAAACATTTAGCAGAAATGGACATACGGCCGAAAATGTCGTTCGTCCGACTGGCCATTTGGCTGAAAAAGTCATTTGGAAAAAAGTTTTTTTGGCGGAAATGGTCATTTGACAGAAAGACATTTTCGGCCTTGGTCGTATGTCGCTTTGACTAAATGAAATTTTTGGCCGAACTGTTCTCCGTTTTATAACCATTTCACCCAAACGTTCATTTCGGCCAAATGCAATTCGGCTTGATAATTTTCGACTTAATGTATTATTCGGCCAAATAGCTTTCCGCCAAACGACCCTCCTTTTTTATAATTTCCATTGAGTTTCCGAGGAATTTCTTATGGTCAACACAACCAATTCTCTGTACAAATAAAACAATATTCAAAATTCCGAATTATTCTTCGTTGAAATACTGTTTTTCGTAAAAAAAAATTATCACGTTGAAGTTCTGGAAAATTTTAGGTAAGATTTTGAAAAATTCGTGGAAGTTCCTGAGAATTTTCCATAGAAATAAAAAAAAATCACTTGCAAATTTAAATGAATTTCCTTTGAAAAATCGAACAATTTGCCATTGACATCCAATTTTTTTGTTGATGTCCATATTTTGAACAGTCTTCCGCGAATCTCTACTTAAGAATTCTCTGTATAAATTTCGAAGAATACTCAACAAAACCTTTCCGTGGATTTTCTGAACATTTTCCTGTAGAAACTTGGAACAATTTTTCGAGAAAGTTATGAAGAATTTTTCATGTAAATTCCATGGAATTTACCGCGGAAATGCCATCCAATTTTCCTTAGAAATTCCAAAGCGCTTCCAATCCTCAAAACTTTCAATGAATGTTTTGGAGAAGTTCTGAAAACTTTCGGGAGAATGTCATCAAACTTTCCGACGAAATTCAAAAATTTCTTCCGTTGAAATTTTGAAAACACTCTGAAAAAAGTCTTAAAGAAACGAACGTAAAAAAAATCTCCACGTTCCACGATTCACGCCACCACCACCACCGCCGGCTATATTGATCTTCGCCGCCGATCAAAATTCTAACAAACGCCGCCGCCCGTTTTCGGACCGGCGCTCAAACGTCACTGTTCGAAATATGCCATTCACTGATTGAGCGTACACTGTCCACAATCGCATATTTGTCCCAGACGAAAGGGAAATCCGGTAATAATGGGACTGATATGCTATCGTAGACATTATATGATTTTATTGCCAACAACACTCGACTCGAGTCAAGTACGAGACACTGAAGACGGCCTTACTGTTGAGGTCGAAATACGTATCTGTCAAGATACAATTAAGTGGTGGAATTCAATGGGATTGTATTAACTCGTCTTATGACAAGTGAAGACATTCCACTAAAAAGCTCAAAATAATTTTCTTATATTTAAGTCCTCATCTATAGGGCTTTTTCCCCAGAAAATTGCTCCACAATTCATTTCATTTGTATTTTCTTTTCCTTCAAATGTTCCACTTCCTTTTCCATCAGGTAAATGATGGAAAAGAAATTCCAAAATAAGGGGAACATGTCCCTGATCCGACGTTCTGGAACGTGTGTCAGTTATTGACGGAACATGGGGAAAGTAGGGCAAGATGGCCACCCTAAGCGGTAACCCTTGTAAAATAGTGAAGCTCTTTCGAATTCTGCTGATTTGACCATGAAACACCTTTATGATTCGTTGTCTTTGCAATAAGTATCAATGAACACTGATTAATGAAGTTTCAGTATGTTATTAACTGATTTTGAAAAGGTGTTTTCATGATGCCTATATTTACCATATGAGGTGATATAGCCACTCCCTCGGGGCAAGACGAATAAGGACCAAAAATTGTATATAAATGGTGTTGAATTTATTCAGAACGGGTGACACATTTCTTGTACTTCTAGGGATTATGTTCCAATGATGTTTCGCTTGGAAATTTCGTATTCCATGTTGTGGTCACGCTCTATGACAATATCTGAATTTGCCTAAAACTAATGTTCCTGATTAAAACCATATCCGTTGTTCTCAATTATCTCTAATTCAGGCAGAAACTATTTTGATGATTGAGGAAATGCATATAAGGAAGGGCTAAGCGGTTCTTAATCCTGGAGATGAGCTTGTTCCTAATACAGTTGGCAATACCGCCCTTAGCTGACATATATCCAAAGATTCATATCCTATCGATTTTAATTGCTGTGCATCTCCTAGAATTATTAATGTAGATAAGCTAACGTCATATAAAAGCCTTGGTAAATATCAATTTTTGCTGAAAAACGAGTAAGTTAGGCTTCAAACCTTAATTTATGCAATTACGAAATTATAAGAAAAATCGAATTTCAACTAAACCATCTTAAAAACAATATTTCAAGAACAAGTCAGGTTATCAAAATGCGTTTTTCAGTTGTATAGCCCTTTTACAATATTGTTGACCATCCCTTGTAATAATAGGGTAAAGATAATGCTCACTTCAGGCATAACCAACATTGGCTGTTTAGTCCCATATAGCGATCTTCCACTTTTCTTCTTTCACTATCCAATTTTTCTTACGTCAAACAATTGATTATGAATGTAGTCCCCGAGAGAATCTGATAAAAGCTTGAATTTAAATTACTTTGAACCAGTGAATCATTATTTCTCAAAGCGGAATTCTGGATTCCGGCGCCCCCTAAGGCCTGGCGCCCTTGGCGGGGGCCAACTCTGCCAACCACACGCTACGGCGCTGTATGTTTCCTATCCTTTGTCTCATGCTAGGTGTTAAGGGTCTGTCTCATTTGGAGAATTAAACTGAAATCAAACTTAAAAGTGACATTTCAATAATTATCAAATAACCCTGCTCGCAGAGCAAGATTACTTTTGACAGATATCGAATCATTTTGCATCGATGTCTTATTGGAATTGCTGGGCAGCACCAGCCATTCTTATTACCGGGTTATTTGCTAATTTTCGAACTGTCACTTTTAAGTTTAATTCTCCAAATGAGACAGAACCTAAGTGTTCAGTCTGTACGAACTCTGGTCAAAGACGGTGTTCCTGTCTATTATAATAACAGATATCTCTATAAGCCCGGAGATTTTTGTTAAATCTTTTTTTTTTATACTTACTATAAGTTTATCACACACCATAACATAGGTGTTTTATTCAAACTTATATATTTTTTCACTTATTCTTTATACTATTTCTAACATTTGTGGGCATTCAATCAGTTCTCATTCATTCTTAGTTACTGTAATTCATCTGCCAGTATCAATTATAATCAAAAGTTAAACAGAACCAATGCCTTATTTGATGATTTCAATTTTGCTCTCTTCCAAGCTTGGTCGAGCAACCCTATTATCATTAGCTACCCTTTCGCTTTTCCCAGCCGGCCCAACCCGGGTCGGGTGGTGTCCTTCGTTCGTAAGTGTGAGATTATGGCTAATACAATGTTTATACACCTACCTATCTCTGCCAGTCAGTGTGCCAACGTGGGTGTGAACTAATATGGAACCGTGGGGTGTGCATTAATGAAGGAGTAAAAAAGACTCTGCTCTATCCTCATCCGCCCATTCGCCTAATCTCCCGGTAATATGTGCCGATGGAGTTTTTCCTTTTTTCTGTTGTGTATTTCCCAGCAGAATGTGTGATTATTATGTAATTAGCTTAACGACATCAATGATAATACAATTTTTGGGTCTGTGCTTTGTGGCATTGGTTCAAGTCGAAATCGATGGAACAGGAAATGAAGGTTCGTATTTCGACTTCATTAGTCGTCGTAACAAATTTGTGACAAAACAATCTGACAAAAGGTTTATGTGGTTCTCACACACAGACGTGTCATTTCATCATTTTTTCTCACCGTTCAACTCGGCAAATTCGAAGTTCTCGCATATTTGATTTTTGCATATCTCCTTCATCTGATGGTTTTATGTGTCAACTCTTTTTATCTCTAGTTTTGTACAATATTCTTTCAAAGCAGGTCTACACTGATACATTTAAACTTAATGCATATAAAGAGACACTTGTTCGCTATGTGAATTGAATGTGCTGTGAACGAAACATGACGATGGAAATTTTCATCTTCAAAATTCCAATGTGCCCAATTTAATTCATTTTCGAATGTGTCTTGGTCAGTTTCACATATCGTCAGCGCCAGGCCGTTCCCAAAGACTGCAATTAGACACTTCGAGTCAGCAGGGAGTGACAGAAAAATAAGCAGTTCATTCATAACTGATTTGTGGTGTGCCACATTTTCGGGTCATGAGCAATGGCTTTTGACAGCATCATTACCATTCTGTGGGCCGTCTATTAAAAGCATTGCTGGGTGTTTTTGTTGATCGTCGGACAGCGCTCGTTTTGGGCATATTCTGCCGGCTTCATTACTGTGCGTGAGCCACCCAAAAATCATGACGAATGGCCCAGGTACACGCTAATGATGGCGTTTATTCATATATTTTTCCACACTTTCCGAACAGCCACGTGAGCGAAGCGCAACAGCCGGCATAGAGTTTCTGAAAGGAGGGAAAATATCACCCGTTTATTGGTACCGCACGCCCAGCTGGTTCTTCGGCGGAGGGTGGGCGTAGACATTGTTCAGGTGTTCTGAAAGTTGACGTGAGACCTCAATGGACTGTTGGAGCTTTTGTGCTGTCGATAATCCTGGGTTTTTTGCCTGCGCACATGAGTAATCAGACGTGAATGAGATGCATTGTTGTGGGGCAGCTTGTGGAGGCCTTTACTGTGCTGGCTGGACAGTTTTGCTCGAGGTGATCGTTTGAGTCGTGGCTGTTCTGCCCTAGTTTCTGGCTTGCGTAAGTGATATGAAATTGCACAACTGGTTTGCTAGATGGGAAAAATTGGCGAATAATGGAATGCCTTGTTATGTGTCGACTTTATACCTACAAGTATGGAGAAAATACTTTTGTTGAGTGAACTTGATATTTGGATTTGTATAGAGTCAAATCTGTGACTTAATTTTAAAGCTGTTTGACCATGTCAAGCTTCATTGAATTTACTTAGTATATAGCAGGTTGAAAGAGTTTTTGAGTTTGTAACTGTGGAAGTATTGAGTAAAACCAGCGGAAGACCTAAACACCTTGTGGAATGAGATTCGATGTTGTTGTCTGCTTCATAATCTGTTTGTCAAGCTTTAAAAGAGAAAGTTATATTATTATATTATCAATAGTGCAAAAAAATCGTTCATGTATGTATTATATATTGGTAAAAAGAATTAGCAATCAGATGTAGAGGTGAGCGCTGTTCCGAAAATCATCGACGTCGACGTTCATCATAATTTAAGGTTCCCCGTTGGTAAGGAAGCGTAAATAGAGTATTGCCTGCAGCGACCCAACGATAGAATCGCGGCGACTAGTTGTCGCCGTCGCGGCGATGAAATCGCTTAGGTTTGGGGGAGCCGTTAAACTGGTAACGGCAACGTGACTTGCGACACGCATGAATCAGCGTGACTATTTTTTATTGCGTTTGTTTCTTAAAGATTTTTCTCTAGATTTTTTCGGGATATTTTCAAGACATTAACGGACGAATTTTTGATTACGCCGGAGAAATCCGATGAACTTCCCCAGGAAATGTTTTCAACATTTCCTGAAAAAAAAAATATAAATTCGTCTCGGAATTACCACTTTGTTGTTTCCATGGAAAGTTCTTTTATATCTCCATGGGAAGCTCTTCAGAATTTCAGAGGATAATTGTATGTAATTTCCAAATCAATATGTATGGATCAATATGTATGGAGTTTCGACAGAAAGGGCCATGATGTAGAAAAAGTGTTTTTGATTGTACAAAAATGCTGAACGTATAACTGTGGCCAAAAATGTCGACCCGTTCAGTCTAATGACATTCCGGCCAAATGACCTATTTGGCCAAACGACATTTTCGTCCCAATGACATATTCGACCAAACATCTTTTGATTTTCTTGCAAAAAACTTCTTCCGTCGTTTGGCCAAAAGTTATTCGGTGGAAAACCATTTGTTCAAATACGGTATTGATCGGACTCTGTCACTCCCTAATTTTGCCTCTCCCAGATTTCGTCCACGATTTTATCATGTTTCCGACCAGATTTTATCACGCTTTCAACCCGATTTTGTTCGTTTTATTCTCGTGAATAATTCCGCAAACTACATCATTTCATCATCATGAAATAACTTTCGCCGTCTGTGATTTATTATGAATCATTTATTTCAAGTGTCTGTCAAGGCTTTTATAAGGCCTTCTGACTTAAAATAACATATTAACAGTTTGCTTGAGAAACTGCATATATAACATTTTTGGCGGAATTCTTTTTAGTCGAGTTGAACTTTTGGACTAAACGATTATTAAGTCGAAACTAGTTTTGTTGAAAATAACGTTTTGGCCGAAAACAAAAAAGGCCAAAATAGTAGAATAACCAAAAAGCCAATTTCCCAAACAGGTCAGAGAGTTGCTCAATAAAAACTTTCAAGAGTATATTACTAAGAATTTTCTGTTCGAACACCGAAAAATGTTTTGTGGTAATTCTTAACTATTTCACTTAGAAACTCTAAACATTTTCATTCAAAAATTCCCCTTGGAAACCCTTGGAAATTCCAAAGTATGGCCTGTGGAATTTCCTTAAAAAATTCGAATGAATATTTTGGGAAAACTTAAAATAAAGTCCTGGGAATGTTTCATTAGATTTTTCCGTCCAATTTCAAAAGATTCTCCTGTTAATACCTTGAACATATTCCACCACTGGCAAGAATGGTTTTTCAGCGTGACGCCGAAAACGCCACCGCCGCCAACCAAAAGTATAACAAACACCGCCAATTTTTGGACTGACGTACATTTATAGCCGGTCAAATGTCATTTTCGGCAGAACGACTAATTTGGCCGAAATTTTCGACCAAATTCGACCAAAAGTTCTTTCACGAATTCCTTCGGAAAATCCTTCAGAAATTCCTTCGGAAGTTCCTTCAGGAATTTCTTGGGAAGTTGGTTTAGGAATTCATTCTGAGTTTCTTCAGAAATTCCTTTGGAAGATCGTTAAGAAATTCCTTCGGAAATTCCTTCGGAAGTTTCTTCAGAAATTCTTTCGGAAGTTCCTTCGGAAGCTCCTTCAGAAATTCTTTCGGAAGTTCCATCAATAATTCCTTCGGAAGTTGCTTCACGAATTCCTTCGCGAGTTCCTTCACGAATTCCTTTGGAAGTTCCTCCAGGAAATTTGAAAAAAAAACCGTATTCAACTCTTCTACAAGGTCCGAAATTGGTTCCAGGTGTCCCGGGATGTTTGGATCAACTGTATCAAATGGATCAAAATTGATAGTAGAAATCTAAAATTAATTCCAATATAACTTTCGGCAGAAAATGGCGATGATTGATATGCCTCGTGATACATTTCGAAGTATTTTGATATATGTCCCCAGTTAGAGCCCCGGAAGCGGTTCCAGTATGGCCATCATGCTTCCAAATTCGTTCAGGAGCATCGCAATTAAGTTTTCTTCCCGATACGGGTATATAAAGACGATATGGTACAAATAACAAACATAAAAATCAAAATGTCCTAAATGGCCTCCCGACAGACCCCACTGGGACTCCGTTTAAATCCGGATCCATTCATTCATTTATTTAGTCTACATCTAAACAGATAACACTGAATCAACAATTTGACGCCACAATACACGTTTCGAGGCCGCATCTCTCCATCCTCGGACACGCCCCACGCTCGCCAAGTCGTTTTGCACCTGGTCTGCCCATCTCGCTCGCAGCGCTCCACGCCGTCTCGTACCTGCCGGATCGGAAGCGAACACCATCTTTGCAGGGTTGCTGTCCGGCATTCTTGCAACATGTCCGGCCCATCGTACCCTTCCGGCTTTAGCTACCTTCTGGATACTGGGTTCGCCGCAGAGTTGGGCGAGCTCGTGGTTCATTCTTCGCCGCCACACACCGTCTTCTTGCATACCGCCAAAGATGGCCCTAAGCACCCGTCTCTCGAATACTCCGAGTA
This sequence comes from Armigeres subalbatus, assembly GCF_024139115.2. Lineage (NCBI taxonomy): Eukaryota > Metazoa > Arthropoda > Insecta > Diptera > Culicidae > Armigeres > Armigeres subalbatus. Next base: position 447,040,624 of record NC_085140.1, read on the forward strand.
CTTGCAAGTCCTCCTCGAGCATTGTCCATGTTTTATGTCCGTAGAGGACAACCGGTCTTATTAGCGTCTTGTACATGACACATCCGACGATCCGATGGGAACAAGAAGGCGAGGTGCACAGCGGGAAAGGTGGATCGATCAGGTGGAGGAGGATTTGCGGACCCTCCGCAGACTGCGTGGTTGGCGAAGTGCAGCCATGGACCGAGCTGAATGGAGAAGACTTTTATGTGCAGCACAGGCCACTCCGGCCTTAGTCTGATAATAAATAAACATGACATATTTGGTGCGGTAGCGAATCTTTTTCGACCGCAGTTTCTTCTGGAGCCCGTAGTAGGCCCGACTTCCACAGATGATGCGCCTTCGTATTTCACGACTAACGTTGTTGTCAGCCATTAGCAAAGATCCGAGGTAGATGAATTCCTCGACCACCTAGAAGGTATCCCCGGCTATCGTAACACTGCTTCCCAGGCGGGTAAGTCTGGTAAGCTTCCCAGGAAAGCTGTTCTCGTCCATAATTTTCCATAGCTCTACGCGGTCTATACTGTCGTATGCCGCCTTGAAATCAACGAACAGATGGTTCGTTGGGACCTGGTATTCACGGCATTTTTGAAGGATTTGCCGTACAGTAAAGATCTGGTCCGTTGTCGAGCGGCCGTCAACGAAGCCGGCTTGATAACTTCCCACGAACTCATTCACTAATGGTGACAGACGACGGAAGATGATCTAGGATATCACTTTGTAGGCGGCATCAAGGATGGTGATCGCTCGAAAGTTCCAGCTTGTCGCCTTTCTTGTAGATGGGGCTTATAACCCCTTCCTTCCACTCCTCCGGTAGCTGTTCGGTTTCTCAGATTATGACTATCAGTTTGTGCAGGCAAGTGGCCAGCTTTCCCGGGGCTATCTTGATGAGCTCAGCTCCGATACCATCCTTACCAGCTGCTTTATTGGTCTTTAGTGTTGAATGGCATCCTTAACTTCCCTCAAGGTTGGGGCTGGTTGGCTTCCATCGTCCGCTGAACTGACGTAGTCATCTCCTCCGCTGCCTTGACTTTCACTGCCTGTAATCTCAGCGCCATTCAAATGTTCCTCGTAGTGCTGCTTCCACCTTTCGATCTCCACACGTTCGTCCGTCAAGATGCTACCATCCTTATACCGGCACACTTCGGCTCGCGGCACGAAGCCTTTGCGGGATGCGTTGAGCTTCTGATAAAACTTGCGTGTTTCTTGAGAACGGCACAGCTGTTCCATCTCCTCGCACTCTGCTTCTTCCAGGCGGCGTTTCTTCTCCTGAAAAAGGCGGGAAAATCCGGAAAAATCCGGAGCCATTGGAACCATCTTATTGATCGATCTTCTGAAAATATGATAACTTTTGGTTTATGTCTGAAAATTTCAAACAAATCGGTCAAAAATTGAATGAATTAGATAAAAACATTACCAAAATTTGTATGCACAAAAAAGGTTGGGGATGCAAAGGTAAAAGTAAACTAAAAAACCCAGATTAATCCACCTAGCGGTGATGGTGCCTTTCTCGTTCGTTCAAAAGCTTTGGAAAAATCAAAAATAACTCCAATATGTGGATTTGTCTTATTTTTCATATTTGTTTATACGCATAAAAAAAACTCTCGCCAAACGCAAATTGTTGCAAAAAAATCGAATTAGCATAAGAGCAAAAAATGGCATTTTATTTTGTAGTTTTAAAATTAGTATTTTCTCCATAACTTTTTACCCAATTGTACGATCCGTCCAAGTTTCTATAGGAAACAATGGGACAAGATTCTGCGTCGAATGCAATCTGTTGCGAGCGACCTGAGAAGCACACATATTGCACATCAATCACAGTAACTTATATATGACCGGATTCAGTCACTATATGGTTACTGCAACCAGATTTGTTGAACTTGTGTTGCTTGGGGAATAGATGAAGTATAAGTGCTAAAAAAGTGAGCTAGACTTTTTTGAACTATTTTTCAACAATAAATAGTAATTTTACCATAATTTCTCCGATCCGATCCGATCTGGCCAATTTTCAATAAGAATCAATGAGACATTCTGCGAGCAAATCGGTTGAGGAAAAGTACCTGAAAAATGAGTGACATTTTTTAGCGATTTTTCCATAAAAAATAAATGGTAAAATGTTCGGTTCCATAGTCCGATATGGCAAATTTTCAATAGGAAACAACGGGACAGGATTCTACGTCGAATGCAGCTTGTTGTGAGCAAATCGGTTAAGGATAAGTGACCGAAAAATGAGTGACATTTTTCACGCGATTTTTCCGTATGAATTTGTATTTTGGCCATAAACTTCGATCCCATAGTCCGATCTGGCCAATTTCAAATAGGAAACAATGGGACAGGATTCTGCGTCGAATGCAACTTGTTGCGAGCAAATCGGTTGAGGATAAGTGCTCGAAAAATGAGTGACATTTTTTTTGCGATTTTTTCGTATGAATTTGTATTTTGGCCATAATTTTCGATCCCAAAGTCCGATCTGGCCAATTTCAAATAGGAAACAATGCGACAGGATTCTACGTTGAATGCAACTTGTTGCGAGCAAATCGGTTAAGAATAAGTACCCGAAAAATGAGTGACATTTTTTACGCGATTTTTTCGTATGAATTTGTATTTTGGCCATAACTCTCGATCCCATGGTCCGATCTGGCCAATTTCAAATAGGAAACAACGGGACAGGATTCTGCGTCGAATGCAACTTGTTGCGAGCAAATCGGTTGAGGATAAGTGCCCGAAAAACGAGTGACATTTTTTACGCGATTTTTTCGTATGAATTTGTATTTTGGCCATAATTTTTGATCCCATAGTCCGATCTTGTCAATTTCAAATAGGAAACAATGGGACAGGATTCTGCGTCGAATGCAACTTGTTGCGAGCAAATCGGTTGAGGATAAGTGCCCGAAAAATGAGTGACACTTTTTACGCGATTTTTTCGATTGAATTTGTATTTTGGCCATAATTTTCGATCCCATAGTCCGATCTGGCCAATTCCAAATAGGAAACAATGGGACAGAATTCTGCGTCGAATGCAACTTGTTGCGAGCAAATCGATTGAGGATAAGTGCCCGAAAAATGAGTGACATTTTTTGAGTAGTTTTGCGCACACACACACACACATACACACACACATACACACACACACACACACACACACACACAGACATCACCTCAATTCGTCGAACTGAGTCGATTGGTATATAACACTATGGGTCTCCGGGCCTTCTATAAAAAGTTTGTTTTTGGAGCGATCATATAGCCTTTACCGTATACTTAGTATACGAGAAAGGCAAAAAGGTATTTTGGTCATAACTTCCGATTCCATAGTCCGACCTGTCCAATTTTCAATAGGAAACAATGGGAAAGGATTCTGCGTCGAATGCAATTTGTTGCGAGCAAATCGGTTGAGGATAAGTGCCTGAAAAATGAGTGACATTTTTTGCACGTATAAATTTGTATTTTGGCCATAACTTCCGATCCCATAGTCCGACCTGTCCAATTTTCAATAGGAAACAATGGGAAAGGATTCTGCGTCGAATGCAACCTAGTGCGAGCAAATCGGTTGAGGATAAGTGCCTTAAAAAATGAGTGACATTTTTTACGCGATTTTTACGTATAAATTTGTATTTTGGCCATAACTTCCGATCCCATAGTCTGACCTGGCCAATTTTCAATAGGAAATAATGGGAAAGCATTTTGCGTCGAATGCAATTTGTTGCGAGCAAATCGGATTGACATTTTTTACGCGATTTTTACGTATAAATTTGTATTTTGGCCATAACTTCCGAATCCATAGTCCGATATGGCCTATTTTCAATAGGAAACAACGGGACAGGATTCTACGTCGAATGCAACTTGTTGCGAGCAAATCGGTTGAGGATAAGTGCCCTAAAAATGAGTGACATTTTTCACGCGATTTTTTCGTATGATTTTGTATTTTGGCCATAACTCTCGATCCCATAGTTCGATCTGGCCAATTTTCAATAGGAACCAATGGAACAGGATTCTGCGTCGAATGCAACTTGTTGCAAGCAAATCGGTTGAGGATAAATGCCCGAAAAATGAGTGACATTTTTTACGCGATTTTTTCGTATGAATTTGTATTTTGGCCATAACTCTCGATCCCATAGTCCGATCTGGCCAATTTAAAATAGGAAACAATGGGACAGGATTCTGCGTCGAATGCAACTTGATGCGAGCAAATCGGTTGAGGATAAGTGCCCGAAAAATGAGTGACATTTTTTACGCGATTTTTTCGTATGAATTTGTGTTTTGGCCATAACTCTCGATCCCATAGTTCGATCTGGCCATTTTCAAATAAGAAACAATGAGACAGGATTCTGCGTCGAATGCAACTTGTTGCGAGCAAATCGGTTGAGGATAAGTGCCCGAAAACTGAGTGACATTTTTTACGCGATTTTTTCGTATGAATTTGTATTTTGGCCATAACTCTCGATCCCATAGTCCGATCTGGCCAATTTCAAATAGGAAACAATGGGACAGGATTCTGCGTCGAATGCAACTTGTTGCGAGCAAATCGGTTGAGGATAAGTGCCCGAAAAATGAGTGACATTTTTGAGTAGTTTTGCGCACACACACACACACACACACATACACACACACACACACACACACACACACACACACACACACACACACACACACACACACACAGACATCACCTCAATTCGTCGAACTGAGTCGATTGGTATATAACACTATGGGTCTCCGGGCCTTCTATAAAAAGTTTGTTTTTGGAGCGATCATATAGCCTTTACCGTATACTTAGTATACGAGAAAGGCAAAAAACTTTTGGCCATATGGATTTCGGCCTAATGGTTTGTTCGGTCAAATGCCTTATTCGGTCAGACAACGTTAAACCTTGTGACCTACGGTCAAACGGCCCTTCCACATTCAAAGATTTTATTTTTAAAAAGGGAAAGGAAATTCTTCGAAATTTTCACTGGAAGTTCTTGGTTTTTAAGAAAAGCTTTTCGAAATTTCAACGGCAAACTGTTTGGAATTTTTTTAGAAATCATTGCATAAGTTAAATTTTTTTGTTAAAAGTTTGGATTTATCCTCTAAAAAACTTCAACAAAGATTTTTGCACATATATTTTTTAGTCATATGTCCGATTTTTTGCTCATTCGAAAGATAATGTATAATGTAGTAGATCTTGAACATGAGATGATTGACCTAAAACATTCTTATTTGAAGTTTTTAAAATTTTTCACTTTTTTTTTCCAAAACTAACCTGAATTTTTAAAGCAAGTTTTAAGTTTTAAAGCAAAGGGGACTGCAAATCAATATCATTTCCATAGAAATTTTCAGAATGTTTTATTGGAATGTTAGGGAAAATCTGGATTTTTTAAATCACTTTTACTGTAGTGGGGTCGATTTTAACGATCAATCATAAATATGAGTAAAACGTGCTATATAGAGGTTTCCAGAAGATGGTCACTTGATGGTTCTCCTTTTTCTACGACGTCAAAAACTGCCAATTTCACCGCCGCGCTCTTGAATACCCCCGTTGACGTTTTCACCAGAGCATGCCTAACCCTGCCATCTTTTCCGGGGAGACTTGGATGACTCTTCCACGGATCCATTGGTTTCTCACTGTTACATTTACCGTCAAGACTAAGTCGCCAATCTTCAAGTCTTCTGCTTCCTTATGCCATTTTGTCCTACGCAAGATCATAGGAAGATACTTTTTAATCCATCTGTTCCAGAATCGATCGGTTATGTATTGCGTAAGTTTCCAGCTATTTCTCAGCGCTCCAGAAAAGGTCGAGTTGGCAGAACTTTTACTCCATTGGAACTATCAAGATGGAAGTGGTTTGGAGTTAGCGTTTTCTCATCTGCTGATTCCAGTGGAACGTACGTCAAAGGACGACAGTTAATCATCGCTTCTGCTTCGTATAGAATCGTCTCTAAAGCCTCGTCGTCTGGTCGGCGAGGTGCATCCAAAATAGTTCCGACGGCCGCTTTTACAGAACGCACTAAACGCTCCGCTCATATGGGGCGTGGAGGGTAGAATGAAGTTCTACCTTGTGAAAGTTAGCGCGATGGCGTCATTCTGAGATCTTATTTCACTATCCAGTTCTTTACTTGCAGCCCGAAAACATGTACTGTTATAGGTATAGAATTCTGCCGGTGTACCACGTCGGGAGACGAATCTACGAATAGCCATAATACACGATACTTCACTGAGACTATGGACTACTTCAAGATGTACAGCTCTTGAAGTAAGGCAAGTAAATAATGCCACCCCAGACCGCATCGTGCTGTTCTTTCTCTCTTTGCGGAAGGAAGTTTTTAATACTACCCGAAGCTATTTTAATTTCAACAGTGCTTCTCAGCGCTATTTGTACCCACTGATCCCGTTACGATCTTTGCAAGGACCCGTGCCTTCGTTTTACGTTGGACCCGTTTGCGGAAGTAAAATTCCGGCAAGCGGTGGTAATCCTGCAGGGACACCGTTCTGGGAAAAAACCTCTTAGAAGGTCACGTCTCCACGCTCAGCCATGAGCATTAATAAAAACAAGAGGAAGGGGAGTCTCTGAATTCTCCACTTCCTTCAAAGAAACAAGGTTTCAAGACCGTCCTGCCAAAGCGCGGAAAAATAGAAGGAAGCTGGAGAATTCAGATATTCCTTCTAACTCTAATATCGGAAATAATTCTTCTCCAATCGAACTGAGCAATCAGTTCGATTTGATTAATGATGAAATTGAGCAAATCGAATCTACCTCTAGCCCAGGTGATTCGATTCATGCGAAAAGCAAAGGATTCCGCCAATTGTGGTATCTGTTGCCGAGTTTTCTGGCTTCCGGAATGAGATTTTGAGTAACCTTCAGGGGATCAAGGTTTCATTTCAGATTGCTAGGAAGGGTGACTGCCGCGTTTTGCCGGGATCCTTTGACGATCGCAAACGTCTTCTTCACTATTTAACTGAGAAGCGCCATAAATTCTTCACATACGACGACAAAACTGAGCGATTGTTCAAAGTCGTCTTAAAGGTCTCCCCAGTGATGACAAATCACTGGATGAGATTAAAATTGAAATTTCTCAATTACTTGGATTTTCACCAGTCCAAGTAATTAAGATGAAAAAGAAATCCCATTCTGGTACTTCCCAGAGGGGCATTTCTCAGGAATTTTATTTAGTTCATTTTAACAAAAGTGAACTAAATAATATGAAAAGTTTGGAAAAGGCCTGTATTATGTCTCATGTCCGTGTTACATGGGAACATTTCCGCAGGCCTGGGGGTAATTTCCAAAACCCTACCCAGTGCCGTAAGTGCCAAAAGTGGGGTCATGGAACCAAACATTGTCACATGGATGCTAAATGCATGATTTGTGGTGGAACCTCTCACGCCAAGGACGCATGTCCTGTGAGAGAAGATTCCAATAAATTTAAGTGCGTAAACTGTGGGGGCAATCATAAATCCAATTTCTGGGAATGCCCTTCACGCAAAAAAGTTTTGAATTCCGTGCAAAATTGATGACGGAAATTCAATCGGATCCCAGATTCGACGGGTAGACATTTTTCAAACGCTCAAATTTCGAAACCGGTTACCGGTCGAGCAATTCATACCCACCACAATTCATTAAACAAATTTTGCCGCTCGTCAACGGGTAGCAAGCACTTCAGTAAATTCCAATTTTTCGAATGTACCTACGTATGCAAACATCGCTGCTGGTAGACAAAATTTCTCTTCTCAAAATGAGGTTTATACCCATGTTCCAAAGGAAAATAACGGTCATGTTGTTGATTCAGGTAGCATGACTGCTTCCGTTTTTTATTTTTCTGAACAATTGCATCACATGATTGATGCAATGTTCAAAGCAAATACCATTCCTGAAGCTGTTCAGGTTGGTATAAAGTACCCACAAAAAATTGTTATCGGACTCCGTTTCAATGGATCCAAATAATTGTGTGAAAGTTCTAAATTGAATGCCCGCTCTCTAAAGGGTAAGGAAGATGAATTATTCAACTTCCTTTCAGTTCATAATGTGCATATTGCCATTATAACTGAAACGTATTTAAAACCAGGACTCTCCATTAAAAGAGATCCAAATTATTTTATCTACAGAAATGATCGTCTTGACAGCGCCTGTGGTGGGGTCGCCATTGTCATCAATAGACGTATCAAACATAAATTATTTTCTTCGTTTGAAACCAAAGTTTTTGAAACCTTGGGACTTTCTGTTGAAACAAATTTTGGACAATTTTCCTTCATTGCAGCCTACTTGCCTTTTCAATGCAATGGGCAGCAAAAGAATTTGTTGAAAGCTGATCTTCAAATTCTGACTCGCAACAAATCAAAATTCTTCGTAATTGGTGACTTCAATGCTAAACACCGTTCATGGAATAGTGCTCAAAGCAATTCCAATGGTAAAATTTTATTTGAAGATTGTTCTGCGGGATATTATACTATTCAATATCCCAATGGACCAACTTGTTTTTCTTCCAGTCGAAATCCTTCTACAATTGATTTAGTTTTAACGGATTCAAGTCAGCTGTGTGGCCAATTGGTAACTCATGCTGACTTTGACTCTGATCACCTTCCTGTGACATTTGAAATCTCACAAGAAGTTATTTATAATCCAATCAGCTCTACTTTTAATTATCATAGAGCAGATTGGGATTTATATAACACGTATATCGATAGGAATTTTGATGTTGATATTCCTCTCGATACCAAAAGTGATATTAAAATGCTCTCATATCTTTGACAAATTTAATTGTCGAAGCCAGAGGCATTGCAATTCCTAAATGTGAATTTAAATTCAACTCCATTATTATTGACGACGATCTTCAGCTACTGATCCGTCTTAAAAATGTGAGAAGAAGGCAATACCAAAGAACTCGCGATCCCGCGTTGAAAGTTATTTGGCGAGATTTGCAAAATGAAATTAAAAAACGTTTCGCTATTCTGAGAAATACCAACTTTGAGAATAATGTCTCGAAGTTGGATCCCAGTTCGAAACCCTTTTGGAAATTAACAAAAATTCTTAAAAAAAAACCTCAAAAGCCAATTCCAGCGCTTAAAGAGGGAAATAAAATTTTATTAACAAATGGCGAAAAGGCTCAAAAACTTGCTCAGCAGTTCGAGAGTGCCCATAATTTTAGTCTAGGTCTCACTAGTCCAATTGAGGATCAGGTTACACGGAGCTTCGAAGACATTCTCAATCAAGAGAATGTTTTTGACCCTTCGTTGGGAACCAATTTGGATGAAGTGAGATCTATTACTAGAAAATTTAAAAATATGAAAGCCCCGGGTGATGATGGTATTTTCTACATACTTATCAAAAAACTTCCTGAGAGCTCTTTATCCTTTTAGGTTAATTTATTTAACAAATGTTTTCAATTGGCATACTTTCCAGATAAATGGAAAAACGCCAAAGTTGTTCCAATTTTGAAGCCGGACAAAAATCCAGCTGAGTTTGCCCAATCAGTTTGCTTTCTTCAATAAGCAAACTGTTTGAAAAGATTATTTTAAATAGAATGATGGTTCATATTAATGACAATTCTATTTTTGCTGATGAGCAATTTGGTTTTCGCCATGGGCATTCAACCACTCATCAGTTATTAAGAGTTACGAACTTAATTCGGCTCAACAAATCTGAAGGATATTCGACTGGAGTTGCTCTTCTTGATATAGAGAAAGCATTTGACATGAAGGTTTGATTGTAAAATTGATGAATTTTAATTTTCCTCTGTACATCATTAAACTGATCCAAAATTATTTATCAGATCGCTCGCTGCAGGTAAACTATCAGAATGCTAAATCTGATAGATTACCTGTAAGGGCTGGTGTCCCCCAAGGCAGCATACTGGGGCCCATATTGTATAACATTTTTACTTCTGACTTACCTGATTTACCACCAGGGTGTCAAAAATCTTTGTTTGCAGATGACACGGGCCTTTCAGCCAAAGGGCGAAGCCTTCGTGTCATTTGTAGTAGATTGCAAAAAGTTTGGATATTTTCTCCACTTACTTGCAAAAATGGAAAATTTCCCCGAATGCTTCCAAAACTCAGCTTATAATTTTCCCACATAAGCCGAGAGCTTCTTATTTGAAACCTTCTAGCAGACATATTGTCACTATGAATGGGGTTCCAATTAATTGGTCTAGCGAAGCTAAATATTTAGGACTTCTGCTAGATCAAAAATTAACTTTTAAAAATCACATTGAAGGCCTTCAAGCCAAATGTAACAAATATATTAAGTGCCTATATCCACTTATTAGCATTAGCATTAGCATTAGCATTGAGCAATTCGCACAAATTCGTAGGTGGTACAAGCCAAGACTATTGTATGAGAGTAGCATCACTTTCATCCGTTACCACAGATATTAATTTGGGACTAATCACTATCTCTTAGATGGAAGCAATGCACTCTCCAATAGTCGAGATCTGTCCTGGCCACGTCCTTGCGAATGCTGAGGAAGGGGAAGGATGGTTAGTAGGACACCTACTTAAGAAAGATGCAGAGAACTCTACGACCTCTCATAGGTGCCACGGGAGGTTTTGGGATTGTGGAAGGTTATAACAGTAGGAATCGTTTTGGTAGAACGTGAAACACAGAAAGAACTAAGATAGAAATACAAAGTAGGAAAGGGACGAGCCTGGAATTGAACCCACGACCTCCTGCTTATAAGGCAGAAGCGGTAGCCACTAGACCACCGAGCTCGTCTATTAAGTGCCTATATCCACTTATAAACAGAAAATCAAAACTTTGTCTTAAGAACAAACTTTTGATTTACAAACAAATTTTTAGACCTGCCATGTTGTATGCTGTGCCAATATGGACTAGTTGCTGCAATACCAGAAAGAAGGCACTCCAGAGGATTCAAAATAAAATTTTGAAAATGATTCTGAAGTTGCCTCCGTGGTATAGTACCAATGAACTTCATAGAATTTCTAATATTGAGACATTGCAACAAATGTCCAACAAAATAATTTCCAATTTTAGACAAAAATCGTTGCAATCTTCTATTGCAACGATTAACTCCTTGTACCCTTAGTATAAAATAGGTTAAGTTTAGTTTAAGTAGAAAACATTGTAATTCCTACATGGTTCAATTTAACCAGAGGAAAAAATTCTAACTGCTAGAGGCAATTGAAATGTATTAATAATAACTAAAAGCGTAACATAGCAAATAAGGATGATAGTGTTAAAAAAACACGGAACACCTAGTCTAAGAGATGAATGCATGTATTAGATAATTAGCAAATAAAATTAGTAAAAAAAAAAAAAAAAAATAATGCCACCCACCGCCTGACTTCTTCCTAGTTTCACGTATATCGGACCGAAGTATTCCAATTGTTCTGCTTTCGCCAATTCCCCTTGATTAAGTATTCCACCGGATTGCTGGCGTACCTTTGCTTTGTTGTTCAGGTTTCCGATATAACGAAATACAAATGCAACGGTCCGTTGCATTTTTGTTCATTTACTGAAACGCTTTGCATCTACGATGGGAATTTGAGCTAGATGGAATTGAACAGACCGTAATTCTTCTTGAGTGGTGAAGACCTGTCGTTGCTCTGGCCACAAAGCTTCCTTTAGTTTCAAAAAATCGGGACCACAGAACCAAGGTGAATCGGGTTTAAGATTTGGGCATTTTTTCCATTTTGTGGCTTAGTCCGACGGATTAAGTTTCGAAGGTACACAATTCCATTGATTCATATCAGTAGAGAGCAGAATCTCTCCAACACGTACTGCTACGAATTTATGATAACAGTAGTGTTCGGAGTATGTACCACGCGAGTACCGTCTTCGAATCGCTCCATAGAACACTGCGTGTAATTGAAATGGTATGATAATTTCTTATGGATTCAAGAAGCCGAGTACCGAGAACCGCAGCTTTGAGTTCCAAGCGCGGAATGGAAATGGTGTTTATGGGAGCTACTTTAGTTTTGGCCTCCACCAGCGTCACCTGAAATTCGTCTTCGACTGGTAATCGAAAGTACGCCATGCACGAGTATGCTGATTCGCTGGCGTCGACAAATACGTGCAGCTGTAGCAGTTCGATTTTTTTTGGAAAAGGTGCACGAAAGTAACAGCGCGGGATCCTGAGCAGTGGTAGTTGGTCCAACAGTGCGATCCATTGTTTCCACCGTGCAAGACATTTCTCATTGATCGGATCGTCCCAGTCGACTTTAGAAAACCATATATCCTGGATGAGAATCTTTCCATGAACCAAAAAGAAGGATATGCAGACTAGCGGATCAAACAAACTTATCACTACTGTTCAGCACAAAATGTATATCGGGGCGAGGAAAGAACGTGTATACAAACGCGTCCTCTATTGGAAACCTTTTCATTCCAATAACAGATTCAGAGCACTCACTACGCATGGAAAGTAGGTTCTTGGAATTTTTGTCTGGGAGCACATCTACCCCTTGAAGTAGTTCTGGAGAATTCGACATTATGTTGTGAATATCAAATCAACCCATCGAATGACGTCCTTCACAACCTGGATCGCTTCCTCGATGGTTTGAAAACTGTCAGGGTAATCGTCCAAGTAGTAGTTTTCGTGTATAGCCACTGCTGCACGTGGAACCTGGATCGCAAATTCTATCGCGTCGATGTTTTCAACGTAGTGCGCCGAAACTGGTGAGCAAGCATAGCATAGCATAGCATAGCATAGTTACGGTGTACTTCGTAGATTGGACACTAGTGATACTCATGTTTTTCTTTTGAAATCCTTATTCAGATTGCTATCAGAAATCAAGGTGGGTGTTGTCCTTGATTTCAATCTAGGATAAAAATCACAAAAGCATGAGGATTACTACTCCTGGCCACGCCCATCTTCACCGTAACTTGGGAGGGGAAGGAAGTGTTGATGTAGTACTTACTTAACGAGAGGCCCCCGACTCAGCGACACCCTCATAAGTACCACGGAGTTGGATATTGGGGAAGGTATTTGTTGGGTCAGGATTTGCCTGTAGCTGACAATGTGACCGTGGTAGATCTTACACCGTAACACACCACGCAAAGGTGTCTACCCAGTGTTACGGGGGCGCCGAAACTGGTGAGCAAGTCGAACCGAAAGTGGCTACCTGCATCACATAGGTTCTTGGACGTTCATTTGAACGGTCCCGCCACAGAAAACGTTCAGCGTGTTGATCTTCCTTCCGTATCCTAATCTGATGGAACATCTCTTTCAAATCCCCCGTTACTGCGACCGGATGTTGGCGAAAACGAGAGAGTACAGCTGGAAACGGTATCAAAAGGTCCGGCCCCTTGAGTAGTTTGGAATTCAATGGAACCTTTTCCACCTTTGCCGCAGCGTCCCATATAAGTCGAAATTTATTTGGTTTTTTAGGGTTCAGGACGATTCCTGAAGGGAGATACCACGCCCGCCTGGTGCGGTCGTTTGCTAACATCTCACCTTCTGTAATACGACGAGCATAGTAAGGGTATGCGATAACACACTTTTTCCTAACGAAACGAAACGAAACGAAATATTAAATGTCTTTGTTGATTCGAAACGGAACGAAACGAAATATAGATTTACTTTCGAGACTTCGAAACGATACGAAATCAAGGTCCATTTAATTCGAAATTTCACGGAACGAAACGAAATTTTAAATTTTTTCCGCGGAATTTTTATTGAATTGGTTTTATATTATATGATTTTATTTTTGTGAAGTTTAATAACGGTTTTGTGACCAATATAGTTTTAGTAACAGAAGAAACAGACTCGTCGCTTTTCCGTTTATATATCAATAGCAGACCCGTAGAACCTCCTCTCGCCCAAAATGGATTAGTTAGCGCAAACTTTTATTTTGCATTCACAATATAAGTTGAAATTTTTGCTCTACGATTAGAAAGACAGAGCAAACGTCAACCCATCATTGAAACATTTCTTGTCATCAAAACTCCCCCACATGCCACATTTGGTTAGATTTGATTGATTAGTTCCTAACTTATGTAAATATTTGGGTTTCATTTGTATTGGAACCCCCTTTTCCAAAGAGAGTAGGTCTTGAACCATCTTATGAACCTTTCCCGGCCTGAAAAACCCCTGTATACGAAATTTAACGCCGATCGGTTCAGTAGTTTCCGAGTCTATAAGGGTCAGACAGACAGAAATTAATATTCACGTATATAGAAGAAGATACAAATACACCAGTATTCGTATCGCTTTGAAAGAAATTCATCGTGGAGCATGTGCTACCGAATCTGATCTATTTTATATCAGTTCAGTTTTATATCAGTAAGTCTAGTCTGCATATACACAGCCTTGGAAGAATCATGAAAATTTTTAGAATCGACTATTTTTATTATTTTTCTTGTCAGTATGAACACAAATATTGACAAGAAAAATAACAAAAATAGTTGATTCTAACATTTTTTATGATTCTTCCAAGGCTGCGTATATGCAGACTATGATGCACAATGCACATCATGAATGTGTAGTTCAAAGATAAAAGCGGCCAGGCCTACTGTGCAGTGTTGTCGGAGAAGTTCTGTGAAAATCAAATCATAATTTGATTCCACATTCAAGCCATAGAACGGGGACATACCAACCGCTTCGTTTACAATATTAAGTAATAACTTAAGAATCGTAACTTTCTAAAATGCACAAAGAAATAATTTTGGATTGTATTTCAGAAATGTGATAGCAAAGTTTTTATGGCAGCATCAGCATTTTGTACGTATGGAGATATAATAATTTTGAGAAGTAATTAAAAAATGTACCAAATGGCTATCATTTCACTCTAAATCCAAACTTTTTATACGAGACTCGGAAACCCATAGTCTGATATACAATCAGTTCGAATAACTGAGCTATTGTCTGTTTGCCCTTTGTATATGTATTTCTGCATATGAGGCATGCAAAGATTGCTGCAAAAATTTTTTCAACCGATTTTCTGGCAACAAATTGCATTCGACAGGGGTCAAATCCTTGTTCACTGTTGAATTTGGATACGATCGGCCATCGCGTTCAAAATTTATAAAGAAAATGGTGATTCGAATTTATATGAGAAAAGCATTTTTTTTTTTATTTGGAAAATACGACCTTTCATAGAGGAGTTGAGCAACATATTGTACTAGTTCGATTTCAAACATCGAACAGCAATACTCAATCTACCTTCATATGTTGTACGGCGCGTAAAAAAAATCTATTCTTCGGCTTATTTCTAGTAGCAACCAAAAATAAGCACCAGTTAGTCGCCTAAGAAGAATATACCTTCAGAAAAAAGCAACTTTGATATTTTTGAAAATTATAATTTGGCAGCCATGTGGTGGATTGCGGCAGTGAATGCTTTGATAGCACGTGCAATTTGTACTGCAGATAAATTTTGCACATCTATGAGACCTTTGGAAGATGATTAGGGGAAGTGTACCGGTTTTGGCCACCTTAGTGCCTAATTTGGCCAACCCTGAAAAATGCATATTTTCTAAAAAATATCAATCAGTTTCAACAGCGAAGAAAGATAAGGGATATATCTTCTGTTAGAGCTAATAAAACCATCAAAAATTACTTTACTTTTAGAGTTATGAGATAAACTGGCCAAATTAGTAACATGGCCAAAACTGGTACAGTTACCCTATGATAATTGTAATTTTGTTGGCATAATACAGTGCTTTATGACATTATTTCTATAACTTACTAGTTGACCCAGCAAGTGTTGCCCTGTATAGTAAGCCAAAATGTGCGTTGAGAACTGCCCATGTAAAAATTCCAATCTTAAATGTAGTTGTTCATGATTTACTCAACCTTAATCTTGATTTTCGCATGAAGAAATATCATGTAATTTGATATTTGATATTTCAAGGACAAAATGTTATATTAGAAAATTAATAAATTGTGTTGTAAATCCAAACTGTAAAACTTAGAAATAAAGCTGAAGGGCCAGTTGCCCAAACTTGTATTATGTAGATAGATGACCAACAAATCTTAATGCATTCTATTACGCATCAAAGGTGAAAACCTGTCTTTCGTGTTTCATGAATCATGTATTTTGAGATGTGTACTCCCCAAAGCGTGGAGTATATTTGAAGTTGGATTCTATCCGGTTTCGCCTTAAAGTACGCTTTCAGTTCAGTCCAAAACAACAGCTGCTATGGACAGTATGAGCTGAAAGCAATCATGAGAAAAGAACTTTCAGCAATTTTATTGACTTTTTCCATCGTTCTGGATTTTTTAGCATATTTCATACGAATATCTAGAAAAAAAACCCCGACTCTGTAATGTTGCTTACATGTTGTGCAAAAAGTCAAAGAATATCATAAAATTATCCGATTATTGATTGTTGTGTGGAATATCTTCAATCCTCTGAACTTTTAATTCTTACTTCTAGATAACATTCAAATTGTTGTTTGAAAGTAAAATGTTGCATTTTTGGCCTAAGCGGAGGTGAAAAAACGGCCTTCAAAAGAAAGAGGCGCTCAAAAAAGACTTCATATCTGATTACATTTACACTCCAAGCCTGACGTCTCAAATATTAAGTCGGATCACTTTTGTTACAAATGGGATATCCCGAAAATTGAGTTAAATATACTTTTTGTTTCTGTTAAACATTCCTAACAAAACACTGAAGACGTTTTATAGAAAAAAAAACTAAATACGTATTTGTCGACTCATAATGGGGTTATGTAATAGGCGTTAATAGACAAATTTGTATAACATAAAAAATTTAAAACAGTTTAGCGGCGCAGCCGAAATTTTTGATAATATAACGTATGATATAAGCTTAAATTTGTTTCGAAATTTCGCGAAATTCCGTTTAATTTCGTTAAAAGCTAATTTTTTCTTGCGAAATTTTTGGAATTTTACGAAACGAAACGAAATCAAAAAATCAGATTTCGCCTTGCTCAAATTCCGCGAAATTCCGCGGAATTTCGTTTCGAACCACCTGAAACGAAATTTTTCGAAATACCGCATATGCTTAGAGCATAGCCCTTCAACTCATAGTCGTGGATTTGGTGTGTAACCTTTTCCCCGAGATCTGCACTCTTGACAAATTTACGCTTCAAGGATTGTAAGTGACGTAGTGTCATTCCATAGCTATCAGGAAATTCCTCTTCATCGGTTCTCCAGAGCAAACCTGTCTCAAACCGTTTACCGATACGACGGGTTGTTGATTCCAATAGTACATTTGCACGTTTATCGTTTTTCAATTTTCAATTCAATACCGTAGAGTAAGGGAGTAATAGACAGCTAACGGTGCGCACATCGTGTGGTTCATGACGGAGTTAACTATTTTTTACGAGCAGTACTGCTAATTCTGCAAAAGGTCGTGATCGTCATAAAATAGAGAGTAAGCCGCTTTTTTCTATTTCAGGCGACCAAATGGGTTGTTTGATAAATTTCGCATGAAAGGCAATCATGAAAGGATGTTGTGCTTTATATTAGAATTAAAATTTATAAATTATTGTAGCATGAGCATAAGCATGAGCATTATGACCGCACAATTCGTAGTTGCTACTCCGTGATTGACTGAACTTGCGAAATTGTACAGAGAACACAATGAATGGGGCTTGGGATTAGCTACCCATTCTCAATGTACACGTTTTGGGAGCTCAAATATTTAAAGTCAATAACGGCGCCGGCCACGTCCATTACGGTCATATAGGAATGGAAGGATTGTTAGTCCGACTCTCGTTGCTACTAGAGACCGAGTATACCTCTGCATCTCCACGATTGTCTTGGGATAGGATATCGTCTTAGTTACAAAGGATAATTTATCTGGATTCACTTTGGTAAGCGATGCGATCTATGGGATGGGAAATGACACTAATACGAGTTAAAAAACATGCACGCCCGGTGGCATATGAAAGCTAAGGAGATTCGCGTTTTGGACGACCGCACGGAAGCACAGCACTCTGTACTCACTTGTTCGATGGCTACAGCAAACTATTGAAGAACTCGCTTTTTCGACCGCGCGCGACATGCGCATGAGCCACCGAAAACAAGATAGATACTTTATTTCTTTCCCGACGACTAAAACACGCACTGCACTTACTTGTTCGTTGGCTACTCTTATTACCGGCCGCGCAATGCAGAACAAATATTTCGGCCGATCGCGCGTTCGTTCTGCAGTCCGAAACAAGAGAAATCTCGCACTGAACTCATCAAAATTTATAAATTATTGTAATTGATAAAGTTAAAGTTCCGTCAGTCGTTATAATTAACAAATCAAAAGCAGTAATTCACATCACTGGGCAATTAGTTGTCTTTCATAACACGACAGAAACAAAAATAAAAAAATTATGGCATGCCTTTAATAAAGTAGAGCTTTCAGTTGCACTCTCAAAGTAAGGGAATGAAGTATGGATTGTGTGTAATAGTGAAATTAGTGTTAGAAGGTGCTTAGTTCCTCCACTATTGGATCTTTTACCCTATATGCAAGGAAAAGTTGCTAGTCGTTCCTATAACATCGCGTGGTTGCGCCTAAATCAAAGAAAAAAAATCATCTTTCATAAAAAAGGGTTACGCAGTGAGAAGGAAAGGGGTCCAAATATTACAATTCTGACGTTACTACATAATAGAATCGAGTTATAGATTCAACCATGAATAGTGTGTTGAATAACTTCTTGCTACAATACCTTTTATAATTATAAAAGAAATCTTAACGAAATATATAATAAATGAAATGCTGAGAGTTGATGTCATAAAAGACGCTAAATGAATTTATTCTTCCTTCCTTGTTAGTTTGAGAAGCTCTACCCTGTGAATTTTCAACACCAGAAGCTAATACACCCAGGTTTTTTTACGCGGTTGGATTTCTTTAATTTCTCGGTTAACCGGAACTTTCACTGCTTTTTCAATACCACCTGAATTTTCTTTGATTTTTTGTGATTTTTTTCGTGGGGTCAACTCATTGTTTCGTTGACGCTGAAGGTCTTAAACGACTAAAACCAAACCGTGTAAAAAAACCTGGGTGTAGTGCTTTTTTGATCATTTTAGAAAATCTGTGTCTGTGACTTGAATATACTGTTAAAACCTTCAAATGACCATTAGTATTTTATCCAGCATCTTCTTCATTGGCATTGCATCCCCCACTGAGACATTGCCGCCTCGCAGCTTAGTGTTCAATTAGCACATCCACAGTTATTAACTGCGAGGTTTCTAAGCCAAGTTACCATTTCTGCATTCGTATATCATGAGGCTAACACGATGATACTTTTATGCCCAAGGAAGTCGAGACAATTTCCAATCCGAAAATTGTCTACACCGGCACCGGAAATCGAACCCAGCCAACCTCAGCATGGTTTTGCTTTGTAGCCGCGCATCTTACCTTTATCCAGCATCAAACAGGCTTATTGCAAGCTAAAAAGTGACCAAATTCCGTTGGTTTTGTAGAATGTGACAAAAATCGATACCATGCCGAAAATTTGTCCCGTACCCCATTGAAGCCACTGAAAAAATATTTTTCTTATCTTTCTATGTTTTTATGATGAATTCCACCATTCATTGCAGATTTTGGCCAAAAATACCTCTTTTTAACTATTGTGATGTGGGACAAACTGACTTGATGCTTTTTCCACTTGTTCCGAACAAACTTTCGTATTTAACTGTTACATACGAGAATAATACTTTGATAAATATGACCATCACTGATTCTTGCTCTTAAACAACAAAAATTCCTGTAGGACTGATATTAATTCATATACAATGTATGAAAGTTAAACATTTTGTAAACAAATCTAGCTATTTATATATGCTCAGTTTTCCTACATATTATGTTAGATTCATATACAGAGTTGTAAGAAAATCTGCCATCCGCGGGATTGGTTTAGAGTTAGCGAATACCACCATCTTGCATATTTGTTTATAATCATTACTAAATACAGATGCACAGAATCAATTTGTGAAGTGGAAAATACTCCAAATCAATTACCGTACACGGCTCACTCACATCTGCCATCATGCTCAAGCTTCTTTCTTCCCATAAAACCACAATCAATGTACCTAACCTTCACGACAAAAACAACAATTTCAATTGCCATCCACCGCAACTGGGGTGGTAAAAGTCCACTCAGGCTGACCCTTGGCTTGGCGCGAATGATGTGTTATGCCCGACAGTCGCCCTTTCTACGGGAATCCAAAGTAGGTCCTGCAGCAGTCCTACTCTCAGAGTCCTATACTTACTTGGCCATCGACGTCGACACATTTCCAACCACTCGAGCAGCTGCCATTGTTGATGTTGCCCACCGTTCTACCACCATCGCATCGCTTCGTCGCGACGACCAACCGCTTGTATTATGTTATGATTTAGTGAAAGCAATTTCCATCTCTTGTCAAGTGCACACTTCCCCGCAAATATTTATATCGGAGCTAAATAAAATAAAAATAAATCTACCACTAACGGGATCGCTCCATACTTTCATCCATCCCTCAACTCTTCATAGCTTCTTCGGTCGTCCAACCTTGCTGCGAGAATGAATGTATGTTACTACACTACCGCAAAGTGTTTCCCTTCCGTTTTTCCCAGCTGACGACTGATGGCAAAAGCAGCCCAGCCGCATCAGAAATCCTCAAATCCCCCAAACGGCATCCGGCACTGACAGTTACCCCGCCCCATTCTTCAAAATTTCATCCTCGTCGGGTGCGGTTGGAGGCCAACCGGAGCTTCGCGGCCGGCGTCTTCGCAAGGGAGGGCAAACGATCCATCAAGGGCTTGAGCCATCCAGTGAAAATATTGTACTTTTTAGTGCCACTTGTTCAGGGGGTGATGAAATTCGCGAGAAACTCGAGCATCTTGATGGCTTGAGAATGGGGAGGACTTAACCGTCCACTGCGACACTCCATCTCTCTACATCTTGCTTGACGACCAAGGATCTTGTCCATAGTCATTAACATCACTTTGTCAAAGCTTGTTCCAGTTAAGAAGTACTCATCATCGCTGCAAAACCCCCAGCTTTCGAGAATAGGAAAGATTGAAGCCGGCGATAAGCGGCTGATTACAATGGGCGGGAAAACTTGCGAGATGCTTTACTAAATGGAGACAGATCGGTTATTGATTGCAGTGTGGGATCAGCGAGTTTCACATGTGTGAAAGCTTAATGGAGCCGGAAATAGGGTCAATCTATCGCCGGAGAATGTAATGGATTGATGCTTTTAACATGATATTTATACATCACTGTGGAAGACGTGGAAGGAAGAAATCATTTCAGAACATCGAATAAGGAAAGAGTTTATCCCAGCTTCAAGTTGGTTATCTATATTCAACAAATTATAGAATAATTTGTATCAATCACATTAATGACAGCCGCGCTTTAATTTCAAACAAATTCAATTCCGATAACTTCGAATCATTCATCAATTCCAGGGAATCGATTACTATTCTGTCCAACCAATCATCGTCCGATCATCCGTTCAATAACGTTCAAAAAATCCCAGCAAACAATTCACACGTTTAATCGAGACATTCAAAACATGCTCACCATTGTTATTGTCGGAAGGCGGTCCTCTTTGAGGGCGATTGACGATTTGTGGTTCCGAGCCCGTGCGTCCCACGACTTCTTCTGCTGCAGCGGCGGTGATCAATGCGAAGCCAACAGAAACCTTGCGTCTCCACTCAGCAACAGTCAGAAGCAACGCTCTGTCGGTAAAATGAAAACGTGCACGGGTAGGTACGTGTGAGTTGAATTCGAAATCCAATATTATGGTGATGATTATGATTATTATTTTGTGCTCCGCGTTTACTCCCAATTCCGACGGTCGACCAGTGCTGGCGCTGTATGGTGGTGCACTCGCAGACTGCGTCCTACTGCACAGTGGACTCCGAGGAAAATTTTAAAGACTTAAACTACCATGATCGTGCTTTCAAATATTCGTTTCGATATTTGGGTTAGCTTGGCTTAGAATAAAACTTTGAGTGCTAGAACTTTCCAATTATAATCAATTTTATTTTTCTACGCTTCGCTGCTCGAAATAGAAATGAAAATATCTCAAAAAGCTTGTCGACTATTGTTTAATTTTGATCTCCGCTCCACAGTGCATTGATTGGAGGGTCTCGGTTGGGCGCATGAAAGAGAAAGCGCAACATTAATGACATCGTCACCGACTATGGAGATGTTCTTGCTTATTCCGTGTTGGTGCTCGGAAGGTCGCATTGGCCCTACCGCCCGGCCCTTGCAGCGCAACGTGGGTGCTCCCCATCGCCCAGCGGGACTGTATTCAGACTGCATTCAAATGAGCCCCTAATGGAACTTCCGGGATTTGTTTTCCTTCCATGGATTCCGGGGTGGACGTACGGCTCCGAGCGTGTGACGATTTATGTGACGTCGGGAAATTGGAGAGAATCTTAACATTCTGATCAGGATGGTTTGGGACGCCCTTTTCCCACAGTTCGTGTTCAAGCAGAGCTGCTGCGGGAACTGTCGTCGTTCGTTGTCGGTCAAATCGAATGTGGGCTAATGTTATGTAATCCCAATCCCGCCCGCCCTCCAAGTGTTGATAATCCCGTTAACCCAGAATTCATAGTTGATGAATAATTTATCCGTACATGATACGAGAATTTGACATATTTCGTCCCGCAATGAATTCATAAATGTACGAAACGAGAACTGCAGGAAGCAGTAGATGGTTGATGCGTTTGTGGACTACTTTTTTTTCTTACACCACTTCAAATGACATTGGAAAACGTTTTAATATTATAGTCTAGTCTATACATACAGAACAGATTCATCACTTGTAAGAATCCTAGAAAATGTTAGAATAGTTTAATCATTTTCCGTGTCATTGTATTTTATAAATAACTAGCTGTATGTACTCGGCCTTGCTCGGTGTTGCCAGTTTGATTCGCTGATTTTTTTACAATCGGAAAATGATTAAACCAATTGGTCAACGCGGTAGTTGTATTTTGTTGTTGATTCTTCATCATTTGACTTGCCAGAGCGACTTTGACTGATTTTTGAAGAAGGGATCAAACCCACCATCGCCTTACTCCGGGAAAACGCCTTTCCTTAAAGAGAGATCAAACCCAATCGCCTTTTCCCGAGCAATGGCTATGGCAGTGGTTTTATGCCAATGACTTTATGTCAATAGAACGCTTTCTTCAGTGGTATGTCATTTTCAAGGAAATATCATATTGTGCGAAATGTCATTTTCGGGAAAATTTCATTTTCGTTGAAAAGTCATTTTTAGGGAAATATTATTGTCGAGAATCAACTATTTGAGGAATTCTGGCAATTAGTTTTTGGGGAATTGTACAATCTTAAAAAACTCGGATGAACTAAAGAATGTGGAATTTATATTATGCCTATCGTCCATTATTTTTGACACGTTATGTCTAACGTTATCATGCTTAACATACTCAAGCATAAACTCTACACCAGATAGACACACCTTCCCTGTTTTCCAATGACCGTCTCATCTAATCTATAATCGTTTGCTGAAGTTAGAGAAAATGTTTCCCAATATTTGTGGAAATCGGTTAATTTATCCTGAAATATTTATATTATAAGCAATACCCAACAGCAATAACTTCCCGTATCACAAATGACCCTCCCAAACTCTTTATAATTTGGGTAGAGAATACATGTTTCAAATTTGTATGAAATCGATCCATGCGTTAAAAAAATAAACAAATCTGATAATTTCGTAAATATGCCTTCCCTCTCTGTTGCGGTGGAATTTTCCTGGCTCGAATGAAACGGTTTTGACAGCACTGTTCTCCATTACACAGAGCTTTAAATCTGGAATTTATTATTCAATAATAATTATTTAACTTACAAACTAGTTTTAATCAATTTCACGAGCTACAGGATCCATCAGCACTCTGAACTATTTTAATCAAATTCAGCTCATGGAGTTACACTGAGTTGAACATAAACTAAAGAATATCCCTCTCCTCACACCCTACCACTTTTCCAAAGATCACCGTCTCCTTAAGATAAAGAATATGCGTGTTCCAAACTTGGTAGAAATTAGATTTAGGGAAGTTCCTCCGAGAATTCCTCCGGAAGTTCCTCCGGGAATTCCTCCGGAACTTCCTCCGGAAGTTCCTCCGGGAATTCCTCCGGAAGTTCCTCCGGGAATTCCTCCGGAAGTTCCTCCGGGAATTCCTCCGGAAGTTCCTCCGGGAATTCCTCCGGAAGTTCCTCCGGGAATTCCTCTGGAAGTTCCCCCGAGAATTCCTCCGGAAGTTCCCCCGGGAATTCCTCCGGAAGTTCCCCCGGGAATTCCTCCGGAAGTTCCCCCGGGAATTCCTCCGTAAGTTCCCCCGGGAATTCCTCCGGAAGTTCCCCCGGGAATTCCTCCGAAGTTCCCCGGGAATTCCTCCGGAAGTTCCTCCGGAATTCCTCCGAAGTTCCTCCGGAATTCCTCCGGAAGTTCCTCCAGGAATTCCTCGGAAGTTCCTCCGGGAATTCCTCCGGAAGTTCCTCCGAATTCCTCCGGAAGTTCCTCCGGAATTCCTCCGGAAGTTCCTCAGGAATTCCTTCGAAGTTCCTCCTGGAATTCCTCCGAAGTTCCTCCGGGAATTCCTCCGGAAGTTCCTCCGGAATTCCTCCGAAGTTCCTCGGGAATTCTCCGGAAGTTCCTCCGGGAATTCCTCCGGAAGTTCCTCCGAATTCCTCCGGAAGTTCCTCCGAATTCCTCCGGAAGTTCCTCCGGAATTCCTCCGGAAGTTCCTCCGAATTCCTCCGGAAGTTCCTTCCGGAATTCCTCCGAAGTTCCTCCGGGAATTCTCCGGAAGTTCCTCCGGGAATTCCTCCGGAAGTTCCTCCGGGAATTCCTCCGGAAGTTCCTCCGGGAATTCCTCCGGAAGTTCCTCCGGGAATTCCTCCGAAGTTCCTCCGGAATTCCTCCGGAAGTTCCTCCGGAATTCCTCCGGAAGTTCCTCCGGAATTCCTCCGGAAGTTCCTCCGGAATT
This sequence comes from Armigeres subalbatus, assembly GCF_024139115.2. NCBI lineage: Eukaryota > Metazoa > Arthropoda > Insecta > Diptera > Culicidae > Armigeres > Armigeres subalbatus. Next base: position 447,065,471 of record NC_085140.1, read on the forward strand.
CCTCCGGAAGTTCCTCCGGGAATTCCTCCGAAGTTCCTCCGGAATTCCTCCGGAAGTTCCTCCAGGAATTCCTCCGGAAGTTCCTCCGGGAATTCCTCCGGAAGTTCCTCCGGGAATTCCTCCGGAAGTTCCTCCGGGAATTCCTCTGGAAGTTCCTCCGGGAATTCCTCCGAGAATTCCTCCGGAAGTTCCTCCGGGAATTCCTCCGGAAGTTCCTTCGGGAATTCCTCCGGAAGTTCCTTCGGGAATTCCTCCGGAAGTTCCTTCGGGAATTCCTCCGGAAGTTCCTCCGGAATTCCTCCGGAAGTTCCTCCGGGAATTCCTCCGGAAGTTCCTCCGAAGTTCCTCCGGAAGTTCCTCCGAAGTTCCTCCGGAAGTTCCTCCGAATTCCTCCGGAAGTTCCTCCGGAATTCCTCCGGAAGTTCCTCCGAATTCCTCCGGAAGTTCCTCCGGGAATTCCTCCGAAGTTCCTCTCCGGGAATTCCTCCGGAAGTTCCTCCGGAATTCCTCCGGAAGTTCCTCCGGAATTCCTCCGAAGTTCCTCCGAATTCCTCCGGAAGTTCCTCCGGGAATTCCTCCGGAAGTTCCTCCGGAATTCCTCCGGAAGTTCCTCCGGGAATTCCTCGGAAGTTCCTCCGGGAATTCCTCCGGAAGTTCCTCCGGAATTCCTCCGGAAGTTCCTCCGGAATTCCTCCGGAAGTTCCTCCGGGAATTCCTCCGAAGTTCCCCCGGAATTCCTCCGGAAGTTCCCCCGGAATTCCTCCGGAAGTTCCTCCGGGAATTCCTCCGGAAGTTCCTCCGGAATTCCTCCGGAAGTTCCTCCGGAATTCCTCCGGAAGTTCCTCCGGAATTCCTCCGGAAGTTCCTCCGGGGAGTCCTCCGGAAGTTCCTCCGGAATTCCTCCGAAGTTCCTCCGAATTCCTCCGGAAGTTCCTCCGGGAATTCCTCCGGAAGTTCCTCCGGGAATTCCTCCGGAAGTTCCTCCGGGAATTCCTCCGGAAGTTCCTCCGGGAATTCCTCCGGAAGTTCCTCCGGGAATTCCTCCGGAAGTTCCTCCGGGAATTCCTCCGGAAGTTCCTCCGGAATTCCTCCGGAAGTTCCTCCGAATTCCTCCGGAAGTTCCTCCGGGAATTCCTCCGGAAGTTCCTCCGGGAATTCCTCCGGAAGTTCCTCCGGGAATTCCTCCGGAAGTTCCTCCGGAATTCCTCCGAAGTTCCTCCGGGAATTCCTCCGGAAGTTCCTCCGGAATTCCTCCGGAAGTTCCTCCGGGAATTCCTCCGGAAGTTCCTCCGGGAATTCCTCCGAAGTTCCTCCGGGAATTCCTCCGGAAGTTCCTCCGGAATTCCTCCGAAGTTCCTCCGGGAATTCCTCCGGAAGTTCCTCCGGGAATTCCTCCGGAAGTTCCTCCGGGAATTCCTCCGGAAGTTCCTCGGGGAATTGCTCCGAAGTTCCTCCGAATTTGCAAGTTCCTCCGAATTCCTCCGGGAATTCCTCCGGAAGTTCCTCCGGGAATTCCTCCGGAAGTTCCTCCGGGAATTCCTCCGGAAGGTCCTCCGGGAATTCCTTCGGAAGTTACTCCGGGAATTCCTCCGGAAATTCCTTCGAAAGTTCCTCCGGGAATTCCTCCGGAAATTCCTTCGAAAGTTCCTCCGGGAATTCCTCCGGAAGTTCCTCCTGCAAGTTCCTCCAGGAATTCCTCCGGAAGTTCCTCCTTGAATTCTTCCGTAAGTTCCACCAGGAATTTTTCCGTTACTTCCTCCTGAAATCCTACCGGAAATTCCTTCTTTATTTCCTCCGTAAGATCCTCCAGGAATTCCTCTGGAAGTTTCTCCGGGAATTCCTCCGGAAGTTTCTCCGGGAATTCCTCCGGAAGTTCTTTAGGGAATTACTTCGGAAGTTCCTTAGGGAATTACTCCAGAAGTTCCTTAGGAAATTCCTCCGCAAGTTTCTTAAGAAATTTCTCCGGAAGCTCCTTAGAGAATTCCTCCGGAAGTTCATCCGAAAGTTCCTCTGGAAATTCCTCCGGAAGTTCCTCTGGAAATTCCTCCTGAAGTTCCTCTGGAAATTCCTCCGGAAGTTCCTCTGGAAGTTCCTCCTGAAGTTCCTCCAGAAGTTTTTCCGAAAGTTCCTCCGGAAGTTCCTCCAGAAGTTCCTCAGGAGGTTCCTCCGGAAGTTCCTCCGGGAATTCCTCCGGAAGGTTTTCCGGAAGTTCCTCCGCAAGTTCCTCCGGAAGCTCCTCCGGGAATTGACCTACGATTCTCCAAGAATTCCACAAGAAGTTTCTCCAGAAATTCATCCGAAAGCTTCTTCAGAAATAACCCCGGCAGTTTCTCTAGAAATTCCTCTGGAGGATTTCATTTGAGGAACTTCAGGAGGAATTCCTTTGAAGAACTTTCGGAGACATTCCTTTAGGGAACTTCCGGAGGAATTACTTTGAAGAACTTCTGGAAGAATTCATTTGAGGAACTTCCGGACGAATTTCTTTGTAGAACTTCTTGAGGAATTCCTTTGAGGAACATCTGGAGCAGTTCCTTCGAGGAATTTCCGAAGGAATTCATTTGAGGAACTTCCGGAGGAATTCCTTCGAGGAACTTCCGGAGAAATTCCTTTGCAGAACTTTCGGAGGAATTCCTTTGTAGAACTTCCGGAGAGAATCCTTTAAAGAACTTCCGGAGGAATTCCTTCAAGAAAATTCTGGAGGAACTTTCGAATTGCTGCAGAAAATTCTGGATGAAATTCTGGAGATACTCCCGGAAGAATTCCTGGAGAAACTTCCGGAGGAATTCCAGAAGCAACTTACGGAGGAATTCCTGGAGAAACTTCCGAAGTATTCCTTTTGTGGAACTTCCGGAGCAATTCCTTTGCGGAACTGAGTTTAGGGTAGAATCGGGCAAAATGTATTAATTTTGAACTATGTCACGCACAGAATTCAATGCAATACATTTCACCAATATTCTGTCATCACCCGAGTGACATTTGAGGCCTCTCCGAGAGCAGCCAAGATCATTTAAAACGCGAGAAATTACTTTCTAGCAACTTTTTTTTATTTAGCTGAGTCGAAAGTCAAAAAGGCGTTTGGTAAGCTTTTGCAAAAAAAATCTCTCACCGTATCTGTAAATCAAATATTTTAAAGATTTCTAATTAATTGTCGTAAGAAAGTAAAGTTTAACTAAGTACCCCAATTAGAGATACTCTCATAGAACCTATCTAACATAAGCCTCCTTTAAATTACAAGCCCTAGTTATTGATAAAATACTACATTCCGTTACCACACCCAGAGCAATCACATTACGGATAAAACCGTAAAATGATATTAATTAGTTTCAAACGAGGATTAGCACCCTACCCAGGCGCCGTCCTGGCACAGCTTGGCTCCATTTCCGGAACCCATTGCATATAATCATATGCCCCACCGAGGATAGCACTTTCCTAGTTTGTCCTAGCCGAGGCCTTGCCCCCCGCTTCCGGATACTCCACCCGATCCACGTCCCTGAAAAAAAGCACATTGCAATGAGCTCATTCTGTTGCTGCCATCCCGAAAAATACTAAGTAGAGAAGGAACTGGCGCGAGTGTAAATCCCTTCTGCTGGCGATGCAGTGGAGTGGGTTCCATAAGAGGTACTAGCAGCAGTAGTGTAGCAACCACTTATTATTACTTGATTTAATTTAATTAATTTTCCGTTTCCACGGGTGAAAATGAGACACGGGCAAAAGTGTAGTGTGGCAACTGCGTCGCTTCGAGCAACTGCGACGCGGCACCCATCTCTCTGCGTATTAAATGCGACGGCGTGTTCTTAGGACTCTGGTTGCATGGTTCGGTTGATTCGCTGCTCTGGTTGTTGTTGGGGGGCACCTTTTAGTGATGTTCAATTTGATTTTTAGAAGACGAGCAGGTGAATAAGTTATCTGTCAATCTATTTATTATGATGCGTATCATTGATGTCTCCTCGGGGATATGCCTCCCTAGGTAATAATGTTCGCAGTGATGGACAAAAAAGAAATGGACAAAAAATTAGAATTTGTTACCCTGCTTATACGGTAGGTTCAAACGGTAACAGAAAAAGCGTACAAGATACCTTTTTGGAAGGATTTCCCTAGCGCTTTGTGGTTTTTCCACTACTGTGGAAACGAACATGTGTAACCGAGAAGCGACCAGTATTCGAAATGTGCGTTACGTGCCACTATCCCATTACCAAACGCCACGGTATGCATGACCTACTAACTAATGGGGTTTTACCGTGTCGAACACGACTTTGTCGATTGTTTTCCGGAGATATTGACCTCTGGTGTAACTCTTTCTTTTCTCTATTTGCCATTCGAACTGCTAGTCGTTTGAACAACTCTATATTTCAGGAAATTACCGAAACAAGGAATAAAATCTTTCAGAGTTGAGACTTGAGACAATCATCCCAAACAAGAAACTTGCATTGCAAAAAAGGATTGTATTAAATTCGTCTTTTACGTCTTTGCGTTGCAGTTTGAATTGCAGAAAGTTTTCTCCTTACAGTGTTCTTACCAAGGCAACCTTTCGACCGACAGTCCGTCACAGACATCAAGCATCGTGTTTCTTCCTTCAAGGACGCAAATTTCAATTCCCTCCCGGGCGGACTGCCAGTCATGGTCCATTCCTCCACCAATATCCTCATTCGGAATCTTACAGTTTTACCATTTTCCGCTAGGAAAATGGGTGGCAAAAGTAGTTCAAAGAGCTGCTTCACGCTGCTACTGCCGACGGTTGGTAGTATGGCAGTGCTGCAACTCGATTCTACTCGAAATCTCCAAGTGCGAGAACAAGAAGTCTGAAGGAGAAACTTATTTGAAGTAGGGCTCGAGTAAAGTTGTTTCCGCATCGTTTTCTCCGCCCGGCAAGTACCCACCTAGTTGAGCGCCGCTATTGCAAAATTGGGTAGAGAAGGAAAAATTTTGTGCTTCAATTTTCTAGTTTGTCTTAAAAAATAAGTGCCAACATTCCACGCAGCCGGGGTCGTGTGGAGAATAAGCATATGCGGTATTTCGAAAAATTTCGTTTCAGGTGGTTCGAAACGAAATTCCGCGGAATTTCGCGGAATTTGAGCGTGGCGAAATCTGATTTCTTGATTTCGTTTCGTTTCGTAAAATCACAAAAATTTCGCTAGAAAAAATTAGCTTTTAACGAAACATAACGGAATTCCGCGGAATTTCGAAACAAATTTAGACTTAAACCATACTGTCTCGTACGGTAGTGTATTATCAAAAATTTTGGCTGCGCCGCTGAACAAAATCATAAAGCTGTTTTCAAAACTTAATGTTATACAAATTTTCATATTAACGGTTACTGCATAATCCCATTCTGAGTCGACAAATACGTATTTAGTTTTTATCTATAAAACGTCTTCAGTGTTTTGTTAGAAATGTCAAACAGAAAACGAAAAATATCTTTAACTATTTTACCTCAATATTCAAGACGTCAGGCTCAGAGTATAAATGTAATCTGATACGAATCTGATCAGTACAACTTTGTCAAAGAGGCAAAGCCATGGCGTGAATTCTTATGGAATTTGTTAATTATTTTTAAAGCGCCTCTTTCTTATTAACGGCCGACTTCTTCACCTCTTATGTCTCAAACCAGCTCTAGGCGGTTCACTAAGCACCACTTAACAGTTAAGTAGGCCCCAATGAAAGCATTATTATTAAAGGAAGCACATTGATTAAACGAAGTTAGATTGATTTGAAACACGGTTTTCGTTTTCGAGTTTTCATAATAACTTCGTTTACTATGAATATTTAGTCGTTTACCAAGGCTTCACATGAATTACTTTTTCAACAAACCAAAGATTCCTTTCCCGTGGCGCTCACTGAGATACAGAGCGTTTCTCGGTCTCTTATAATTGTCAAACTAATTTCCCTCTCCTAATCCCAAATTGACTGTAAGGGCGTGAACGGCTTATACCATTACTCATGAATTTGACAAATATATGCACAAACACATATACAAGGACAAACAGACTATAACTTGGTTCGTCGAGTTGATTGTATATAAGACTCTCTGGGCTTTATATAAAAAGGTTGAATTTAGAAGTAAGTGATATCCTTTTGTAACAAGTTTTTGTATGAAAAAGGAAACATTATTTCTTCATACCTGGCAAACTGCTGCCGTAAAAACTTTGCGATTTTGCGGATTTTAGAAAGGTGTAGAGGATTTGTCTAGCGAGCAAATGTATGCTATTAACAATTCTCTATCTACTATCTATCATTTTCTGGTTTTGAGTTAGCTCAATGATTGTATGGCATTTGCCACAATGATTTTTACCAGAAACCCATTCCCCAGAATGGACCATATGCCAGAATTGACCAATTGCCAAAACGTAATTTGCCAGAATGTACAGTTTCCCAGAAATAGTAAAACTCTGAATACCGATTATTTTTGGTGGCTAAAGAATAGAAAAAGTATTACATGAAGAAGGTAATCTTGTAAAACGTGGATTTGGAATTATTTACTAATGAAAGGGTTTTATGTATACAGTATCTCCCCGCTTATCCGGACCTCGCTAATCCGACGACTCGTTAGTTCTGATCTCGCTAATTCGGAATTTTCCGGAATAAAAATAATCAACACCCATTTAAATACATTATACTGTCAGTTTTCTAATTTGTGCTGTGATTTTGTTTTGGTTCATTTATACGGATTTGACCGTCGGATTGACGACAGAAACCACGTTAGTCCGACCACAGATAACAGCTATTTTGGCTAGAGCAAATTTCATTGAAAATCCTGTGTAAACTTTTGAATTGATATACATTGGCCCACTCCTGCCATCTACTCAACTGATTGCGGCAGTACATACAAACGCAGCGGATTAACAACCAGGCTGCGTTTTCAATAACAATGATCCTTGCGCCATCTCCAATCGATTACTAAACGCGGTCCCCATTTTAAATATAATTGAATTGACGGTTGCGGATGTTTACACACGTATCGGATGCCAGCCTCAATATCTGTTATCTGTGGTCCGGCCATACATTTGTCGGATCAGCGGGGGTATACTGTAATTAATTTTTACAGATTAAAATATTTTGTGATTTTAAATGTATTTTCATGCACATATTTGGAACATGCAAATAAACGTAACATTCAATCGATCTCACTATTCTTTTAAATCGAAATAAATTTAAACTGTGCTTGCTTGTAAAATTCAGTCAAATTTAATTGAATATCGAATGTTAATTCGTTTGATGCGGTAAGCTGCAAATTTACACGTCGTGGAAGTTTCAAAATGTCTTGCTGTGTTCATAAAAGGGACTATTTAACATATTAGACAATTTTCAGAAAGATGGATACTATTTATCAAAAAAATTACATTCATATTTGTCTAATACCAAACAAACTGTTTACGAATGGATGTCATATTTCTTTGTCCCATTCCAGACGCAGACTTCATTTCAAAAATTGAATCATATCTACAATTGGATAATACCACTTTAAGTGATCCTAGACAGGTTTTTGCTTTCATTGAAGACATTATATCCAAGGATGTTAACGATCATTCAGTAATTTGCGTTCGATCATTTAGTAGTTTTTTTAATAACACATTCCAGAAGCTGAATTTCAAAATATGTTGTATGGTGGACTTCTAGTGCGAAGGTTTTTCTACAACTCTACCTAATAGTTCGTTGTTTGAATTCCACTAGTAACGGAGTTATAGCTATAGTTTCAGTAACTTAGACTAAATGATAACAAAATTCCAATCAATTAGTTTAAGTTACTGCAACTAGCGCTATAGCTCCGTTATTTGTTGAATTCTAAAAACGAACCATTAGGTAAAGTTGTAGAAAAACCTTCGCACTAGAAGTCCAGCATACAACATATTTTGAAATTCAGCTTCTGGAATGTGTTATTGACAAACTACTAAATGATCGAATGCAAATTAATGAATGATCGTTAACATCCTTGATTATATCTACAAGTCTAGACAAAATGTCTACTTCTAAAGAAGGAATCACATCCTCAATATGATAATCAAATGAAATTAGGAACTGCACTAATGCTGGGGTATTGCCTTTTCGCCAATTGTAAACGGAGAAGCGGCGATTTATCTCAGACTGCTTATTTTGTTACTACAATGACCAGGATAATAAAAAAACCCACTTACAGTTTTTCATACAAAATTTTCAATTTTGGAGATATACATCTCGATTGCGTATGAATCAATTTTGTAAACTTTAAAATCAATTCAATAAAAAAATCCGCGGAAAAAAATTAAAATTTCGTTTCGTTTCGTAAAATTTCGAATTGAATGGACCTTGATTTCGTATCGTTTCGAAGTCGCGGAAATAATTTGTATTTCGTTTCGTTTCGTTTCGAATCAACATACACATTTTAAATTTCGTTTCGTTTCGTTTCGTTAGGAAAAAGTGTTTTATCGCATACCTTTAGTGGAGAATGCTCAGAATGTTGCAGGTATATTGGTGGTAAGTACGACCTAAAAGTTTGTTTGAAGTTTGCAACAGTAATCGAAATGATTTTCTGCCTTATCAGTGGGTACAACTTTCACGGATATTGAGGTCGATTCGAAAACATAGTGAAAACATATTGGATGTGGAGAGTAAACCTGTAGCTTTTGATCATAAAGTTGATTCGAATTGGAAATAAGCGATGTTCCAACCAGTGGTGTGTAAAATTGGTCTCAATTCAGCTTGATCCATAGTAGCATGTCACCAACTTCATAAGTTTTGTGAAATGTTATTCTTTATATAGATGAGTTGTTGAACATTGTCAAGTCGAACCCAAGGGTCAGGGAGAGTAGTTGATGAGGTTAAAAGTACAAACCTGGATGTAAATGACGCTGTACAGGTGATGGTGACGGTTGATCCGGAGCAGTTTCGTCCTGAACAAGCGTAAATGAATCACTTCTGCTGCATATAGAGATTTTCTCTGGAGTAATGTTGAATGCAAGTCAGCGAAAGGTGACTAGGAAACCAGTTCAACTGCAGCTTCTCTGCTAGCAAGAGGGGTTCATTCTGATAGTGGCCCAAAGTCAGCAGCAGCGACTAGAAATAACAGCTACTCGACTATCTCTATCTATCGTTTTCCGCGGCGAACAAATCAAACCAACCCAGTGGAGCAGATCAAGCACCGTCTCTTCGGTGTAATTGTGTCTTAAACTGCATTAAAGCCCCATTGGTGTCTCGTATTCATTCTACACAAGCTTTCACTAGGCTAAAGCTTCAAATGCTGGAAGAAGGAACGTCGATCGTTGTGAGGCAGAGCGGCAATGAACAAGCAGCGGAGGAGACAAAAAAACGGAATTCCTGGGGCAGAACTACCAACTGTTGGAGCAAGTTTTGAGCGAAAACGGCACGTCTAAAAATGATTCTATGACCAAAAAGTTAAACCTGGATTGCATAAATATATAAGTTTTAACTCTTAGCTGATAGTAAATGATGACTTAGTTCACGTTTCCGAGCATCACATTTGAATCCAAAACTGTGCGTATCGCCTCACGCACGACCAAGAAGAGTAACTCCTTCGTTAACGCTCACGAAGCTACATCTAACGTGAAATCTGCAGCTGATAGTTGTCTAATATCAAAAGAAAGACGTGACAGACCAAACAATAGACATAAAACGACAGTATTGTAATCTCCGCTAGAAAAACATGTAAAACAAAAAGTAATAGTTAAAATTTGCTGTTCCACACAATCCCCGTGAAGAAACGTTGGGTAAATAACATACTCGTTTTTACTAAATTAAGTTTGAGTAGCCATTTTTTCTACTAAAATATAAAAGAAATAGTCGTCACACAAACAGTGAAAAGAAAGCTTCAAATCCAGACCGCATCGTGCTTTCGTGCTGTGCGGTTCTTTCTCTCGTTGCGGAAGGAAGTTTTTAATACTACCCGAAGCTATTTTAATTTCAACGGTGCTTCTTAGCGCTATTTGTACCCACTGATCCGATCTTTGCAAGGACCCGTGCCTTCGTTTTACGTTGGACCCGTTTGCGGAAGTAAAATTCCGACAAGCGGTGGTAATCCTGCAGGGACACCGTTCTGGGAAAAAACCTCTTAGAAGGTCACGTATCCACGCTCAGCAATGAGCATTAATAAAAACAAGAGGAAGGGGGAGTCTCTGAATTCTCCACTTCCTTCAAAGAAACAAGGTTTCAAGACCGTCCTATCAAAACGCGGAAAAAATAGAAGGAAGCTGGAGAATTCAGATATTCCTCCTAACTCTAATATCGGAAATAATTCTTCTCCTATCGAACTGAGCAATCAGTTCGATTTGATTAATGATGAAATCGAATCAACCTCTAGCCCAGGTAATTCAATTCATACGAAAAAGCAAAGGATTCCGCCAATTGTGGTATCTGTTGCCGAGTTTACTGGCTTTCGGAATGAGATTTTGAGTAACCTTCAGGGGATCAAGGTTTCATTTCAGATTGCTAGGAAGGGTGACTGCCGCGTTTTGCCTGGATCCTTTGACGATCGCAAACGTCTTCTTCAGTATTTAACTGAGAAGCGCCATAAATTCTTCACATACGACGACAAAACTGAGCGATTGTTCAAAGTCGTCTTGAAAGGTCTCCCCAGTGATGACAAATCACTGGATGAGATTCAAATTAAAATTTCTCAATTACTTGGATTTTCACCAGTCCAAGTAATTAAGATGAAAAAGAAATCCCATTCTGGTACTTCCCAGAGGGGCATTTCTCAAGAATTTTATTTAGTTCATTTTAACAAAAGTGAACTAAATAATATGAAAAGTTTGGAAAAGCCCTGTATTATGTCCCATGTCCGTGTTACATGGGAACATTTCCGCAGGCCTGGGGAAAATTTCCAAAACCCCACCAAGTGCCGTAAGTGCCAAAAGTGGGGTCATGGAACCAAACATTGTCACATGGATGCTAAATGCATGATTTGTGGTGGAACCTCTCACGCCAAGGACGCATGTCCTGTGAGAGAAGATTCCAATAAATTTAAATGTGCAAATTGTGGGGGCAATCATAAATCCAATTTCTGGGAATGCCCTTCACGCAAAAAAGTTTTGAATTCCCGTGCAAAATTGATGACGGGAAATTCCAATCGGATCCCAGATTCGACGGGTAGAAATTTTTCAAACGCTCGAATTTCGAAACCAGTTACCGGTCGAGCAATTCATACCCACCACAATTCACAAATAAATTTTGCCGCTCGTCAACGGGTAGCAAGCACTTCAGTAAATTCCAATTTTTCGAATGTACCTACGTATGCAAACATCGCTGCTGGTAGACAAAATTTCTCTTCTCAAAATGAGGTTTATACCCATGTCCCAACGGAAAATAATGGTCATGTTGCCGATTCAGGTAGCATGACTGCTTCTGATTTTGATTTTTTAACTGAACAATTGCATCACATGATTGATGCAATGTTCAAAGCAAATACCATACCAGAAGCTGTTCAGGTTGGTATAACGTACACACAAAAAATTGTTATTGGACTCCGTTTCAATGGATCTAAATAATTGTGTGAAAGTTCTAAATTGGAATGCCCGCTCTCTTAAGGGTAAGGAAGATGAATTATTCAACTTCCTAACAGTTCATAATGTGCATATTGCCATTATAACTGAAACCTATTTAAAACCAGGACTCTCCATTAAACGAGATCCAAATTATTTTATCTACAGAAATGATCGTCTTGACAGCGCCTGTGGTGGGGTCGCCATTGTCATCAATAGACGTATCAAACATAAATTATTTTCTTCGTTTGATACCAAAGTTTTGAAACCTTGATAGTTTCTGTTGAAACAAATTTTGGTCAATTTTCCTTCATTGCAGCCTATTTGCCTTTTTCAATGTAATGGGCAGCAAAAGAATTTGTTGAAAGCTGATCTTCAAATTCTGACTCGCAACAAATCAAAATTCTTCGTAATTGGTGACTTCAATGCCAAACACCGTTCATGGAATAATGCTCAAAGCAATTCCAACGGCAACATTTTATTTAAAGATTGTTCTGCGGGATATTATACTATTCAATATCCCAATGGCCCTACTTGTTTTTCTTCCAGTCGAAATCCTTCTACAATTGATTTAGTTTTAACGGATTCAAGTCAGCTGTGTGGCCAATTGGTAACTCATGCTGACTTTGACTCTGATCACCTTCCTGTGACATTTGAAATCTCACAAGAAGCCATTTATAATCCAATCAGCTCTACTTTCAATTATCATAGGGCTGATTGGGATTTATATAAAACGTATATCGATAGGAATTTTGATGTTAATATTCCTTTGGATACCAAAAGTGATATTGACAATGCGCTCGTATCTTTGACAAATTTAATTGTCGAAGCCAGAGGCATTGCAATTCCTAAATGTGAAATTAAATTCAACTCCATTATTATTGACGACGATCTTCAGCTACTGATCCGTCTTAAAAATGTGAGGCGAAGGCAATACCAAAGAACTCGCGATCCCGCGTTGAAAGTTATTTGGCGAGATTTGCAAAATGAAATTAAAAACGTTTCGCTATTCTGAGAAATACCAACTTTGAGAATAATATCTCGAAGTTGGATCCCAGTTCGAAACCCTTTTGCGAAAATTCTTAAAAAACCTCAAAAGCCAATTCCAGCGCTTAAAGAGGGAAATAAAATTTTATTAACAAATGGCGAGAAGGCTCAAAAACTTGCTCAGCAGTTCGAGAGTGCCCATAATTTTAGTCTAGGTCTTACTAGTCCAATTGAGGATCAGGTTACACGAAGCTTCGAAGACATTCTCGATCAAGATAATGTTTTTGACCCTTCGTTGGGAACTAATTTGGATGAAGTGAGATCTATTACTAGAAAATTTGAAAATATGAAAGCCCCGGGTGATGATGGTATTTTCTACATACTTATTAAAAAACTTCCTGAGAGCTCTTTGTCCTTTTTGGTTAATTTATTTAACAAATGTTTTCAATTGGCATACTTCCCAGATAAATGGAAAAACGCCAAAGTTGTTCCTATTTTGAAGCCGGACAAAAATCCAGCTGAGGCTTCTAGCTATCGCCCAATCAGTTTGCTTTCTTCAATAAGCAAACTGTCTGAAAAGATTATTTTAAATAGAATGATGGTTCATATTAATGACAATTCTATTTTTGCTGATGAGCAATTTGGTTTTCGCCATGGGCATTCAACCACTCATCAGTTATTAAGAGTTACGAACTTAATTCGGCTCAACAAATCTGAAGGATATTCGACTTGAGTTGCTCTTCTTGATATAGAGAAAGCATTTGACAGTGTGTGGCATGAAGGTTTGATTGTAAAATTGATGAATTTTAATTTTCCTCTGTACATTATTAAACTGATCCAAAATTATTTATCAGATCGCTCACTGCAGGTAAACTATCAGAATTCTAAATCTAATAGATTACCTGTAAGGGCTGGTGTCCCCAAGGAGGCATACTGGGGCCCATTTTGTATAACATTTTTACTTATGACTTACCTGATTTACCACCAGGGTGTCAACAATCTTTGTTTGCAGATGACACAGGTCTCTCAGCCAAAGGGCGTAGCCTTCGTGTCATTTGTAGTAGATTGCAAAAAAGTTTGGATATTTTCTCCACTTACTTTCAAAAATGGAAAATTTCTGAATGCTTCCAAAACTCAGCTTATAATTTTCCCACATAAGTCGAGAGCTTCTTATTTGAAACCTTCTAGCAGACATATTGTCACTATGAAGGGGGTTCCAATTAATTGGTCTAGCGAAACTAAATATTTAGGACTTCTGCTAGACCAAAATTAACTTTTAAAAATCACATTGAAGGCCTTCAAGCCAAATGTAACAAATATATTAAGTGTCTATATCCACTTATAAACAGAAAATCAAGACTTCGTCTTAAGAACAAACTTTTGATTTACAAACAAATTTTAGACCTGCCATGTTGTATGCTGTGCCAATATGGACTAGTTGCTGCAATACCAGAAAGAAGGCACTTCAGAGGATTCAAAATAAAATTCTAAAAATGATTCTGAAGTTGCCTCCGTGGTATAGTACCAATGAACTTCATAGAATTTCTAATATTGAGACATTGCAACAAATGTCCAACAAAATAATTTCAATTTTAGACAAAAAATCGTTGCAATCTTCTATTGCAACGATTAACTCCTATACCCTTAGTATAAAATAGGTTAAGATTAGTTTAAGTTGAAAAGTTGAAAACATCGTAATTCCTACATGGTTCAATTCAACCAGAGGAAAAATTCTAACTGCCAGAGGCAATTGAAATGTATTAATAATAACTAAAAATATAACATAGCAAATAAGGATGATAGTGTTAAGAAAACACGGAACACCTAGTCTAAGAGATGAATGCATGTATTAGATAATTAGCAAGTTTGAAGCACCTCTAGCTGCTGCGCAAATATTTCTTGAAGCGCAGCAAATAAAGCTTTCGACAGTATCAATCACGAGCATATGTAGGGCGCTCTGAGACGCAAAGGGGCTCCTGAGAAAGCCATCGGACTCATCAAGGCACATTACGACGCTTTCCCTGTTGTCCGGGTCCGGGTTGTAACTGGTGTGAGGCAAGAATGTATATATTTTATCAAACGGAGGTGGGGGTGAGTCGGCCACACCTTATGTAGGGGCGGAAACAAGATCTGTAAACAAACATTAGCCTTGAACCCAGCTGTATATCATTGCAGCAGAGGCACACCTCCATAAAGAAGTCGACCGAATTCTAACTTGGCAACGTGTTAAGGCGATAGATGAACATCGCTCAGGATATCAAGTCGGCCTTTTGCACCACTCGGGATGTACAGGACCCATGAGTAGGTAAGTAAGCAGAAAGTGAATCATCGTCGAATCAGCATCAAGAATGTTTACAAAAACAGATATTTGTGATAAGTAAAGACGTTCCCCTTAAAAGCTCAAAATAATTTTCTATCTCATCCCACCGATTTCGCAAACGATCCGGAAGGGGTTGCCACCGAAATTGTGAGAAAGGCGGGAGTGGCCGGTACCGAGGCGGGAAATGATCTGCTGGGTGTTGTAGTGCCAATTACTCTGCGAAGATTTGTTCAGTTGGAAGCAATCCACGGTTTCACCCAATCGTGGCTGACGATTTTCTTAAACCAGGTTTTGGCATCATTCCAGGGGAGTGGTAAAACGTCGACTTTGGTGCACAACCCTAGCCAGAAAGTCTACCGTAACGTTCCCCAGAACTCCACAATAATTGCTGTCTACTGGTGCACTTTGGCGAGGATGGCCTGAATCCAGGGGTGTCAGGGTTCGTTTATCAGGGTTCACTCATTTCTACGGTGGCTGCCCCATATAAAAATCCATGATGGCTGAATTATGGAATTGACATACTGCTACACCTGTTTGTATTCACCTTGCGTAAACCCAATTAAGGTGGCCCAATACCAAGGAGCTAGACTTTAATAAGGTGGCGCAGATCAGCGCTGCGTGCCACTAATCGTCTCTTTCAATCTCCCGCTGATCTTATGCAACGCATTATAGTGACGTCTAGTGAATACGGGGCTGACTGTTGATTGTGTTGTTATTTAAGCATGCCCGAAATTAACAGGATGTAACCGGTGAAGACCAAGATGTTGATGTTGATCGGCTGATCGGCAGACTTAATTCATATCTGTGTTACTACTACTGGTAAGGCTCATTTAACCCTCGAGGATTTAAGTCCGGATCCCAGGAGAAGAATCTGATCAAAAACTCAGGCCACTGATCTGACATACGGTAGCCAATAAGGAGGGCGCGAAAGGCGTCTTTTCGGTCCTCGAGTCTTGTATTATTCACTCGTATACTACACTGACAGGTCTCTAATTGTTGCAACTGGAAGTCACAGTTTAGTCTTTGACTGAACTTGAAAGTTACTCGACCTGATTGACGGGCCGGGTGGCGGAACTGCTAAAGCCAACGCTTACCTTGATGGGTTGGATGTCCAATACGACTGGTTGGATGGACGACGGCGATAGCGGTAGCTTGACACGTTGATGATGACACGCTAGTGAGGGCGATGGTAGTAAGACTTGAACGGCTGAAGGCACGGCGAGAATGGCGATGGCGACTGCAACTGTATGCTAGCAAGCTTGTTGTGCGACAGTCAGTAACAATCGCGAAGGTGTTGACAATTTGACAAACTTGACGGCAGGGTGGGGTTGGTGAGAGCGATGGTAGCTGAGGCGGCAGGCTCACTGAGCGGCGTGCTGGATTGGCAAACATCACAATCAAGCGATAGCTTGACAGGCGGATGGCACGGTGAAAATAGCGAAGGTGGCGATAGTTAGGCCAGCAGGGCTCGATCGACGGCATTCGCAATGGCGATGATAGCCAAGCCGTCGTTAGCTTCGTTGGCAGGCAGCTAACGGAACGAACCTGATCAACGATTACAGCGTCAGCGTGATGTGTACGCAGCCGAGATGCAAGACTGGTGTCGCAATCTGTTGTTGCCACTCTTCGATCCTCTTCGTGTCATACAAGAGCCATCTAGCATATGCCCGCGTGATTGGATTCTAAAATCATCCCATTTTTCCAATCCACTATCCAAATAGTGAAAAATCGCAATAAATGTTTTCTTTTCTGATTTGGAAATAGTAAAATTACATAAGGGTATGCGGACAATTTTTGGGCTGCCATGCGATAACACACTTTTTCCTAACGAAACGAAACGAAGCGAAATTTAAAATGTCTATGTTGATTCGGATCGAATCGAAAGGAAATATGGATTTACTTTCGAAACTTCGAAACGAAATCAAGGTTCATTTGATTCGAAATTTTTCGAAACGAAACGAAATCTTGAAAGGAGGCTTCCGAGCTTCTTGAAAGGAGGCTTCCGAGCCTCTTGAAAGGAGGCTTCCGAGCCTCTTGAAAGGAGGCTTCCGAGCCTCTTGAAAGGAGGCTTCCGAGCCTTTTGAAAGGAGGCTTGAGGCCTCTTGAAAGGAGGCTTCCGAGCCTCTTGAAAGGAGGCTTCTGAGGCCTCTTGAAGGAGGCTTCTGAGCCTCTTGAAAGGAGGCTTGAGCCTCTTGAAAGGAGGCTTCTGAGCCTCTTGAAAGGAGGCTTCTGAGGCCTCTTGAAAGGAGGCTTCTGAGGCCTCTTGAAAGGAGGCTTCCTGAGGCCTCTTGAAAGGAGGCTTGGAGCCTCTTGAAAGGAGGCTTCTGAGCCTCTTGAAAGGAGGCTTAGGCCTCTTGAAAGAAGGCTTCTGAGCCTCTTGAAAGGAGGCTTCTGAGCCTCTTGAAAGGAGGCTTTGAGCCTCTTGAAAGCAGGCTTCTGAGCCTCTTGAAAGGAGGCTTGAGCTCTCTTGAAAGGAGGCTTCCAGGCCTCTTGAAAGGAGGCTTCTGAGCCTCTTGAAAGGAGGCTTCCGAGCCTCTTGAAAGGAGGCTTCCGAGCCTCTTGAAAGGAGGCTTCCGAGCCTCTTGAAAGGAGGCTTCCGAGCCTCTTGAAAGGAGGCTTCCGAGCCTTTTAAAATGAGGCTGTCGAGCCTGTTCAAAAATCCCTTCCGAGCCCCTTGAAAAGATCCGATGCTTTTAAAAGAAGAAGAAAAAAAGAAAATTTCTAGAAAAACAGCTTGGCTTCCGGGCCTCTTAAAAGAAAATGTTCGAACCTCTTGAAATGATGTTTCCGTGTCACTTGAAAGGAGGCTTCCGAGCTGCTTGGAAGGAGGCTTCCGAGAAGCGTAGAAGGATGCTTCCAATTCTCTTGCAACAAAGCAACTGAGCTTATCGGGAAAAAGTCTTCTTGTCTTTCAAATGGAGGCTTTCGAATCTGTAGACTCTAGATTTTAGTTGAGAATCATATTCTTGTCATATTATTCAACATTATGTTTTGACCCGGAAGATTGCATAGAAGATTTTTAAAATTTGTTCATTCGAGGTTTTGCCCTTTTGATCTTTTGTACCACATCTCTTCATCCATTGTACTGGTTGTGGAGGACAGGATTCAAAAGGCCATGATTTACTGATCATGCATAGGGTACTTTGGACCACCAGACCACCACGCCTCATATGTTGGACCACTGAGAGCAAATTCCCCTTGGTTCAAAATAAGAGCCCCGTAAGGGAGGTCCAAAACACATCCTTTACCCTATTATGTACAAGACATAGTATAGAAATAAAAAAAAGATACAAAGCTTTATCAATAAGTTTGGAATAAAATTTTAATTCATCCGCCATTAAGCATTTCGTCCGAGATACCCCTGGGCCCGGCGAAAGTAACCCCAGCGGTACATGTACCCCAGGTTGAGAATCGCTGTTATAAAAGACCGAGGAATGCTCTGCATCTCCGTGAGCGCTACGGGAAAATAATCGTTGGTTAGTAGAAAAGGTAATTCATGTGAAGCCCCTTGGTAAGCGACTTAATATTCATTGTAATCTTGTTTTGAAAAAAAAAGAAGACGAAAACTGTGTCAAAACAATTCAATGTGCTTCGTTTATTAAGCTTCTACAATACGATCGATTCCGCACTAAATAATTCTGTGCTCTTCGATGCAGACATTAGTTTTATCACTTCGCGTTCGTCCTAGTGTGGCGTGATCAGCATCTACAAGATCGATTGTACACTGGTTAAACAAATTTCTGCTACGCGAGGTAAATTTTTTTTCACTTCGCGTTCTCCCGGACTAGCTGCCGTCTCATGACCAGCAATAACACGATAGATTTCGCATTCATATTGTACAAATAGTAAAAAATATCACAAAATATAAATTTGAAACTAGGAACACTGAAACACTGAAGACGTTTTATAGAAGTAAACTACATACGTATTTGTCAACTAAGAATAGGGCTATGTAGTTAGCGTTATTAGAAAAAAATTGTATAGCCCAAAGTTTTGAAAACAACTTAACGATTTTGTTCAGCGGCGCAGCCAAAACGTTTTATAATATGAAGAATGGTTTACACACTCAGTTTTTATTTCTGCAGCTCGGCAAAAATCCGCACAGCCGTGCGCCAGCAAAATAAATAATTGATATTCCGGCAAAAATAGCGTTTGTTAGCTGATTTTCGGCTAACTATTTGCTGATTATCAGCAATTTTGACAGAAATCTCGGCAAAAAACATGTTTGCTGGGGCACGGCTGTGCGATTCTCGTTGAAAGTTCAACATTTTGCTGAGATCCCGGTAAAAAAAATTAAGTGTGTAAGTTTAAATTTGTTTCGAAATTCCGCGGAATTCCGTTAAATTTCGTTAGAAGCTAGCTTTTCTAGCGAAATTTTTGTAATTTTACGAAACGAAACGAAATCAAGAAATGCGATTTCGCCATGCTAAAATTCCGCGGAATTTCGTTTCGAACCACCTGAAACGAAATTTTTCGAAATACCGCATATGCTTAAAATCACAGCAACCAAGATAGGCCCTCTAGGTACGCCAGTCTCCTTTTAGAAAGACCCTGAGGTATAAATCCAGATAAAAACTCGGAAGAAGAGAGGTTTAGTACTAAGGGTGCCCAGGTGCGAATGAATGGCTTCGAAATGTTTAAGGAAACTAGATCTTGCTAACCTTGCTTGAAGGCGTCCTGGATACCATTTCCAAGCCCCGCAAAGTACGGAGTCGTCCCATATCCTGGTTGAAACGCATGCTATCGGAAGCCCAGTTTTCCATCAGCTTCCAAATTTTCCCGTAGACAGCTATTTACCAATATCCCCTTGACCTTGCAGGTACAGGACATTAGGCAATCAAACGGAATTTGGAAACGTTTCGTTATTATGATTAATTAATATTGAGCATCTTGGGGAAACATGCTACAAGGTTAAAAAAAACTTCACTATTCCATTTGCTTCCGCTATATTCACTTTGTATCAATAGATACGTACTTCGTTTTTTACTTGGAAACTTCTTCATTGTTTTGTTATCAACAACAAAATCGATAATAAAACGCTGAAGAAGTTTTCAAGTAGAAAACGAAACACGTATCTGTTGATACAAAGTGAATATAGCGGAAGTAAATTGAATACTGAAGTTTTTTTTAAACCTTGTCTTGTTATTGTTAGAAATCGGAACGACATAGCTCTGTCCCATTCTTCCGGGAAGGTGCGGTCAAGCCAGGTTTCATTTATCAAGTCCAGGAACCGGGACCTGCAGAAGTTCCTTAAGCATAGGGTATTCTATCCTATCCAAGTCCTAAGGATTACGAGTCCGAGGCTCCTGGAAAAGGTGAACGTCAGTTCTGCGGTGAAGAAAGACTGTTTAAGCGGTGATCAAGAGTCATCCGAGAGGATCTGAGAGTTTTGCTAGGTTGGGTTCTTGGTGGGGAAGGGAAAGAGAAATTCGACAGAGTACTCATTTGCCGAGACCAAGGAGGCCACCAAGGAGGCCAAGCACTTATCTAGTTGCTGGTCGAGGTGGCAGACCCCTTCTGTCCGTTGAGAGCGTTGATTTTCCGCCACAGTTAAGCTGTCAATTGCAAAGTGCTCGCTGAATAGAAGAATTCTTCCTACTGATTTTTATTTTCTTCCTTTTTGACGGTTTGATACTAACGATATCCCTATATACACCCGGGCCGTCAACTTCAAAGGGGTCGGAAACCTCCTAGTTTTAACAACTCTTCGAGTCCCAACAGTGTCTATGGTAACGACAAGTCGAGTCCCAAGGGCAGTGTCTATGACAGCTCGAAAGAACTCGGGACTTAGGGTCGGAACTAAAAGTTGTTAGGTTATGGCGGGGTTAGGATGCGTGGCAAATACCAGTATGGGGGAGTGCTGACTACCGTACAAGTGGGGACTCGCTTCCGACTTCAGGATTAAAGGAATGGGCCTATTTACCGCGGTGACATCGATAGAGGGTGTAGAATTACCGTTAAAGACCAAACGTTAAGGGTTACCAAGTCTGCTTCCTTGAAGCCCTCTAGCAGATCAACACCCCGGATGTCGGACCTTAGATAGCTGGATGATGGATGTTCATATGCATCAGGAGAAAGAGTGGGGTCGGGAAATAACTGATCAGTTCACTCACCTCATTTTTTTTATTTCTGGGATAGCACCACAAAGTAGGTAGAAGTTGACCGCACAGATTGCCTTCAATGCGAACTCCCACCACAGAAAGATCCTCGTTGAACTACAGGTAGTCGAAAGGGATCTACTGTAGAACTTCTATCGCAACAGAGTGCCGATAATTCCTTCTTACCTTGGTTACCCAATTGAACCTTCTTCCTGAAGAGCGCTCCAATGAGGCCGCTGACACTCCTTTGACATCTTGCTGTGTGATAACTCAGGGGAACATGCATATTATGGGTAAGTAGCCCTGACGGCGCCAGTTGTTGCACCCGCTTTTTTGACATAATTGATTCATTGATAATTTGACGTCAGTAATAAGAACTATAATTAGAAGCGTCAATCAGTCAAACGATGAATCTGTTTAATTAATATTTCAGGCTTCTTCAAATATTACTGAACTTGTATTTCATTTTATCGTCTATAAAAAACAATACAATTGTCAAATTTATTGAAAAGGTTCTAGGAATTTCTTGAAAAGTTTTTTCCAAAATCTTTCAGTTCGAAAATTATGTTTGGTGTTCCCTCAGAAATTTCTCCAGTAATTCCTCCGAAATTTCCTGCAAGAATCCTTTTCACAACTCCAGGACGAAATTTCAGGAATTTCTTAGCAGTTTCCGAACGAATTCCTGACGGAATTCACAAGGAAACCCTTGAAGGCACTTTTGACTTTCTTAATTTTCCCCAAGAGTTCTTCCAGAAATTACTCCGGAGATAAATACAGAAATTCCTTTGGAAATTTTTCAAGAGATTCCTTTGAATATTCAACAAAGCAATTTTAAGAAAATATCGAAAAATTTCTGCGGAAATACCTTTACGAATTCTTTAAGGAACGTCTTAAGAAATTCCTTGGAAAATTCATTTGAAATTTTATTCCAAAACACCTAAGCTAAATCCTTCGTATAATACCTACAGAAATTGTTTAAGTAATACCTTTGATTCTCTGGAAATGCCTTAGAAACTTCCTTAAGAAAATCTCTCTGAAATATTTAAAAAAAAAAATCTTACGAAATGTCATCCGAAATTCTAGCTGGAATTATTCCTGAAATTGTGTTGGATGATTTTTTTCTTATATTTTTTAAGGAATAAAAGAAATAATTAAAGGATATTTTAAAGAATTTCTAGAAAGAGCTCTCAAAGTAATTTTCGAACGATTCTAATCTAATCTAATCTCATATCTACGTAGCCAATACTTGAAAGCATCCTGGAAAATCATTTTTCTTTTTATATGTCCAGGCCAACTACGTAGTATGTACCGTAGAGATAACTCCTAGATATTGAGCGACTTCAGAATTACCTTAAGTCAATTAATAGCTTGGAATCGAAACAAACGCTTCCAATAATATAGATACCTAATATATAATAAAAATCATTTGCGTGTTCCCCAAAAAAAACTTAAAGGAATATCCGAAGCCCTCGAGGAATTTCTAATTAAATTTCGGAAGAATGTTCGAAGGAATTCCCAAAAAATCGTAAGAGTTTTGATGAAGTTCTGAAGAAATTTCGTAGAAACTCGAAAAAAAAAATCTCCTGCATATTCTGGAGGAATTCGTTTTGGAATACTGGCACAATTTCTAATAATAAGTTTCTGAAATAATTGCTGCAGCACCATTTTCTGCATAAATTTGTAAACCAAAAAAATAATAATAATAAATATCCGAAGGAGATTTCAAAAGAATTACTTACCCACTAAGAAATTTTTGAAGGTATTTTTAGGTTTATTTGCGGAGGATTTTCGAAGGAATTACTTGAGGAGAGAAGAAATTTACGATAGAATTCCTTAGAAGGTATGCCTTAAAGAATTTCTGGATGATATTCCGAACGAACTTTTGAATATATTTTAGAAATATCACCTGGATTAGTACTGGAGAAATCTTCGAAGCAACTCCTGAAGAAAATCCCCAAGGAATTCTTGAAAATTTACGAAGAAGTATGATGATTGATCGACTGCAATCCCGATACTTTGTTTTTTTTTTTGGCAAGTCTAAATTCCAGTTCCTAAACAGGTTATTGTTTTACTACAGCTCGTTTATTCGAAGAAATTCCTGACAGAATCCCCGAAGGAATGCTTTCAGATGTTCCTGAACGAATTCTTGCAGAAGCTTTTGAAGTAATTTACAAAGAAATCCCTGTAGAAATCTATAAGTTCGTATGAAAACTCCAAAATTGTTCAAAATCTTTTCAGTTTGCTCTTCGGTCTTCGGAAATTTCTTCTGAACTGCATTTGGAAAATCCTCCAGGAATTACTTCTAAAATTTCTCCAGAAGTTATTTCGGGAACTCCTCCAGAAATTATTTATAAAATTCCTACTGTAATTCAGTTGAATATTCCTCCAGGAATTCTTTCGTAAAATTTCCCGAAAGGCCTTTGAAAATTTCTCCAGAAATTCTTTTAGTAAAAAATGTTAAATTTCTTTAAAATTCTTGCAGAAATTATTCCGGAAAATTATGAAAGAATGTAAATTTCGTAAACGTAAATTTCAAAGAATTTCTTGAATTCTTGAGGATTTTTGAGAGAAAGAAGAATTTCTCAAAATAATATCTAAATGGAATTTACGAAGGATTCCTAAAAGAATTTCCAAAGGATTTTGTGAAGAGCTTCCCGAAAGAATGCTCAAATTAATTCTAATTCTGAATGAATTACAAAACGAGTCTCCGAAGGTCTGAAGAAATTTCTGTAAGAGGAGGAATGCCTGAAGGAATCCCCAAAGAATTTTCCAGAGAATTTCTGTAAAAAAAATCTGAAGAAATTACTGAGGAAAATTTCGATTGTATTTCTTCCTGAAGTTTCCAAAGGGATTTTTCTTAGCAATTCCTAAATCGATTTCCAAAGATATTTCGGAAGGATTTCTCCTTAACAGGTTTTCGAAGGTATTCCTGAAACAGTTTTCATAGCTTCCCCAAAGGAATTGTCATGATTTTTGCCTTTCGCGTATACTAAGTATACGTGAAGGCTATAGGATCACTCCAAAACCGAACTTTTGATAGAAGGCTCGGAGACTCATAGGGTTATATACCAATCGAATCAGCTCGACGAATTAATGTGATATCTGTATGTGTGTATGTATGTATGTATGTGTGTTTGTGTGTGTGTGTACAAAAAAATGTGAGACACACTTTTTTGTACTTAGCTTTATCCGATTTGTTTGCAACAGATTCGCTATTGAAAATTGGCCCAATCGGCCATTGAACGCAAATAAATGTAAATTGATGGAAATAACTGAATATATCTGATAAGAAAATTATTTTGAGCTTTTTAGTGGAATGTCTTCACTTCACTTGGTCAGTTGAGTCAAGTACGAGACACTGAAGACGACCTTACTGTTGAGGTCGAAATACGTATCTGTCAAGGTACGTATGGTGGAATTAAATGAGATTGTACAAACTCGTCTTATGACAAGTGAATATATCTCCCTAAAGTCCACTTTTGACATCTGTTATGTGTTTTTGTGTGTGACTTTTATGTGTTTTCTTGTTTTATAATACACGCGAAAGGCACTATCACCGCTAGGTGGGTTCTGGTTTTTTTTATTTATTCTTGTTATTCCTTCTTTGAATTTTCGAAGGAATATTATAATAAATTTTCAATGAAATTTTTGGATTTTTCTCCGAAGCAATTTTCGGAGAGTTTCCAAAAGAAATCCCAAGAAAATCCAAAAGAATCCTTGGAGGAATGTCCTAAGAAATCTTTGCACAATTTTTTTTTGTCTTCATTTTAGAGTTTAGAAATGTCGGACATTTCCTTGGAAACTCTCTTAGGAAATATTTTGGAAAATTCTTCGGAAATGCCTCTGGATAATTCTTCAAAAAATCGTTCAGAAATACCTAGGGAAATTATTTTAGGAATACTTTCGAAAATTAATTTAGAGGAAATCTTTTGGAAATTTCTTTATGAATTCCTGGGAAAGTCTAAATTGTTTTCGGGAATAACTTTCCATTTTTTTTTTGAAAATTCCTCCAGAAATGCCTTCGGAAATTCTTCTAAGCATTCCTTCGAGAATTCCTTTACAATTTCTTTTTTCTAAAATCTTCTAGAAATTCCTTTAACGACAAGCCTCTCGGAATCTAATCCCAGTCTAACTCCACCAATAATTATAAAAACTGGTGGAAAATTAGTTTTTTAGGAGAATTTCAGCGTTTATAAATAAATTATAATAAATATATTAAAGAATTTATAAAAAAAATGGTAATTATTAATATAATCCGATTTTATTAAATCAATCATTCCAATACCATAAGAAGTCCAATCCAAAAAACTAGAAAAACAATCTTTGTATTTACAATGTAGTGAAAACTCATATGTGAATATGTACAATGTACATTATGTGTACATTGTACATTATGTGGAAGATATTGATTTGGAAAATGTATTGGAGGTAACCACTTTCCCTTCGATGGGACTCGAATCCATGACCCTACAGTACGCTAGACTGGTGCTTTAACCAACTAAGCTACGAAGGACCTCCGTCGGCCTTCGCAACCTAGCGACTACTGAACGAGCTCGAGATTCCCAAACGCATAGTCAAATCACTCGCAATCCATTTCTCAAGCCAACACTTCCACATGTGTGTAGTACACTTTCACATTAGAGGAGCACCTTCTGGTTTGGAGAGAAGGTGCTCTCCAAGAAGGTGCTCACCATGTGACGCCTTAGAGTGCAATGCCGTTCCCACAAAACCGACTGAATTTGACACTCTCCAAAGCTCTCATGACCCAGATCTTTCGTCGAATTGTTTGGTCTGACTACCAAGAAGTCCTGCGCTGGATTAGATATGATCACCGTCACTACTCGCCATCTGTTGCGTTACAGAGATTCTGGAGCGGGCGAGGATGGTTGAGTTAAGATACCTTGCCACAGACTTGAACGTAGCTGATGACGGCTCGAAATGTAAAGGACTGTAAAGGACTGTAAAGGACTCAGTTCTAAAGCTTCAAGCGAGATGTTTCAACGTCCAAAAATTACTGTAGCTTCGAGAAGATCTCTGGCTGTACACGAACGACCGACCTTGAAGGTGAACTCCTTCAATGTACAACGGGTCACTTAACTGCACCCGATCCTATTGTACGAGTGAATGATTTCTCCAAAAACATACAAATCAGAACAGCTGTCGATCACGAAAAAGTGTTGAAGGTGTTTGTAAATGCAAAGACCAGTTGGTATTCTCACAAATGTTGCCCAAAACTCTAATACGGATGGCCGACCTATTGGAGATTCATACATTTATTAATGAAAATTCAATAATAAAATAAGTTCAAAAACCAACAGCATGATAATAAGTGACCTAATAACAATAGTAAGCCAGTAGAAAATTCTTACAATACCTCACAGATTACGGACAACGACTGCAGAAAGATATGATAGACACTTTACCAACATCGAAATAAAATCGCCATGAATATGCTAAAGAAAAGTCCTTCATGTATACAACATTCGGACTATATCTATATTTTGAATTAAACACAAATAAATTAAAAACACTCAGATAAATTATTCTACTTTCAAATACAACCTGTATGACATCTCTCAAAAACTGTTTAACATCTGCCTGAATCGATCTAATTCTGCAAGCAGAGTTTTCGATAATCATTGAACTATCATTTTCAAGAATAATTTGAGTTCAATTCAAGAAATCTTTTCAACGCATCCCCTGCACCACAAGTGTTCCCAAGACACAGTTCACATCGGAGGACTATTTCACGGTGTTACCGCTGAAGTTGGAGGACCGGACACATTGTCCAAGACCCAATTTCGCTTGTATTAAAAATGAGAACGAAGATGCAAATGAGGTAGTCGTAAAAAACAGTGCTACATAAATCCTAATTGTTTCAATCACCCTTCTTTAGCTCGGGTTTATTCGACGAGCTTCCTCCAATACAGAGAAATGTTCGCTCTTAATTCTAGCCCATTCCGAGCCGAAAGACGGTCCTTCCAATTATAGGTTACCTATTCGATTGGATTATGTATGCAATGATATACAGGGGCCCAACAGATACCTCGATGGACTTCGTCTATCTTCACGGTAATCTCCCTTTCCCATCACAAAAACTTGACCCACCCCGAAAAGTGAGAGTGTTTCTGCAGTTCCGTTTCGCGCGGTGTCGGATGAGGTATTTTTCGTTGGTTCCTGCTTGTTTCCCATTAGGCAACGTGGAGAGAACCCAAAGGTACCGCACCATTCCATTTGATTGCTGATTGCCGCTCGCTAGGTGCTCTTCGCTGGCTGTGAAATGGGTACGGAGGTTGATTATTAGTAAATTATATGTAATTATCATTCTTCAAAAGAAGGAAACGGAAACATGTTGAGAAAAAATAAATGCCAGATCATGTGGCAAGAAAGCACCTATCACGATTGGAACTTTTTAATAAAGCTAATGAAGCAAACCTCCCAGAACCAGGAAACCCGCCACCATCTGCCCGGTTAGCGTTTTGCTTAAAAGTGGAAAACAACTATTCCCTTCCTGCCGCACAATGCCATCTAATACGAGAGTATCACAGCATTTATCCTAAAATTTATTATGAAACCAATTCTGACACGAAATGCGAAACGGCATTCTGCCGAGATATAAAATTAAATTCTATCCCACACCCCCGCAGTCACGGCACGGGTGCTATCCGTTCATACTGCAACTAACTGCTTCTTTTCGAGTTAGGACGAATATCCAACATTCCTACATGTGCACATGCAACTACTGACCACCCCCCACAACTGAAGCGGGGCGTATACAATCCGGGCTGCACTTTTACCGACAACTTGCTAATAATAGGCGCCGCCATTCATTGTGGCAGGAGGATATGCGGCACAGGCGGACGCACCGAGTGCATGTGAATAAGCTTTTATTTTCAGCTATTGCCCGAAAAATTTTCACACAGGGGGCAAAACTTTGCCCGCCAGAAAATTCTCCAGCTCTCGTTTGTGCAGTTTGTGTGTATGCATGTGTTCTCTTCTATGCAAAAGTCAAGAGCCAAGCAAAAGCCGTCGAAAAATGCAACCCAAAATCGGAAACTTGGGAAAAGGAGTGAGCGACCTTAGACTGTTTTGTTATCTTGACTTTGGAGGTATCTACTGTGGAATTTGCTAACCAATGTATATTTTAGATTATTGGAATTTTTGAATCTTAATTTCACACATCATAACGGTATTTAATGAGTATGAGTTTATCGTACAGCTTCTAAGAGTGCTTTCTCAACTTTTTAAATTTTAAATTGTTGGATTTATTTGGACTAAGAATTAACCCTCAAACTGCTGGGACGAATCTTGACAACTTAAAACAGCTCGTTCTCGGTCAATTTTCAACTAAATTGCAAGCGGTTTTAACTGTGATCAAGGGGAATAGTAGTTCCAGTATGTAGATGGGTAAAATGCTCAGGATGACCCTCCCACTTTTAGAGGGGGAGTTTTCAAAACTGTGTGGCATAAGTCATTTTTTGAGCAAATGTTTAGTATTTTGAAATTTTTAACGTCGTAACAGGTGTTTTAGTATAAATAATTAATGGTCAATGTGAATGGTTGACAACAATGGTCAAATAAACATAAGTTGAGCCCCGGATGACCTCCGAATAGGTTCCGGAAACCCGGAATATCCTGTATAAAAGGCCAGCATAGAATCACCGAATATATCGGTCTTCCGACACCTCAAACTTCTCAGAATCTTATAAGTTATCTAGAAAACGCTTTAGTTTTTTGGTAGGGTAAAACTTTTCATGCGATGGCCATGAAACAGGTTTCGGAAACCCGAAATTTCCGGTAAAAAATGGCCAATATAAAACTACAAAACAAATAAGGTTCCGACACCTCAAACTTCTCAGAATCTCATAGTAACTTAGAAAACGCCATATTTTTTTCAATAGGGTAAAACTGGCCATGCGATGGCCACGAAAAGGGTTCCGGAAACCCGGAATTTCCGGTACAAAAGGCAAACATAAAACTACATAACAATTTATGCTTCCGACACCTCAATCCTCTCAGAATCTCATAAGTTATCTAGAAAACGCCTTAGTTTTTTGGTAGGGTAAAACTGGCCATGCGATAGCCATGAAACAGGTTCCGGAAACCCGAAACTTCCGGTAAAAAATGCCCAACAACCAACATCAACCGGTAAAAAATGACCTTCGGTGGTTCTCAACACGAGGTGGCAGCCCGTGTTTTTCGATGACGTAGAGAGCGACTAGGGTCGGTGTAATGAGGTGATTCGCAGAGGTGGCGAACGGTTGATGATGACGCAGTTGTTGGTAACTAGATGACGTCTGCACGATTTTTCCGATGGCGGTCTTACTGGCCGGATGCAACGTCACGCTCGAGTGTGCCAAAAAAGGTTTTCCGCTCACTGCTGCACACAAGGTTGGGTGGTCACTGATTTTCCAAACCAAAGAAAAAACCCACGTTGAAAGGCGGGTTTTGTGTACCTGTTCAACGATTGATTAGTCTCTAATCATTATTATTTATTTTATTTATTCAGACTAAGGCCGAAGTGTCCTGGGCGGTATATAAGAATCTATTCCATTCGGCTTGGTCCATTGCTACACGTCGCCAACCACGCAGTCTACGGAGGGTCCGCAAGTCATCTTCCACTTGATCGATCCACCTTGCCCGTTGCGCACCTCGCCTTATTGTGCCCGTCGGATCGTTGTCGAGAACCATTTTCACCGGGTTACTGTCCGGTATTCTGGCTACGTGCCCGGCCCACCGCAGACGTCCGATTTTCGCGGTGTGAACGATGGATGGTTCTCCCAACAGCTGATGCAACTCGTGGTTCATTCGCCTCCTCCACGTACCGTCCGCCATCTGCACCCCACCATAGATGGTACGCAGCACTTTCCTTTCGAGCATCGTCCAGGACTCCGTAGTAGTCCGTCGTAGTCCGTAGAGGACTACCGGTCTAATGAGCGTTTTGTAGATTGTCAGTTTGGTACGGCGGCGAACTCTATTCGATCGGAGCATCTTGCGGAGTTTAAAGTATGTACGATTTCCAGCCACTATGCGTCTCCGAATTTCTCTGCAGGTATCATTTTCGGCAGTCACCAGTGAGCCCAAGTACACAAATTCTTCTACCACCTCGATTTCGTCACCACCGATGCAAACTCGCTCACATTGTCTTCTCTTGAACCTCTTCCTATCATGTACTTCGTCTTCGACGTGTTGATGACTAGTCCGATCCGCGTGGCTTCCCTCTTCAGTCTAATGTAGGCTTTCTCCATCTTCTTAAAGTTACGTGCCATAATGTCTATGTCGTCGGCGAAGCCAAATAGCTGGACGGATTTATTGAAAATTGTACCACTCGTTTTAATCCCTGCTCTTCGTATTTCCCCCTTCCAAAGCGATGTTGAATAGCAGACACGAAAGACCATCACCTTGCCGTAACCCTCTGCGGGTTTCGAAGGGACTCGAGAATGCCCCTGAAACTCGAACTACGCACATCAACCGATCCATCGTCGCTTTGATCAACCGTGTCAGTTTATCCGGAAATCCGTGTTCGTGCATTAGCTGCCATAGCTGGTCCTGATCGATTGTATCATATGCGGCTTTGAAGTCGATAAATAGATGATGTGTAGGCACGTTGTATTCGCGGCATTTCTGCAGTATTTGACGAATGGCGAACACCTGGTCCGTGGTGGAGCGTTCGCCCATAAAACCCGTCTGGTACTGCCCCACGAACTCCCTTGCAATTGGTGCTAGTCGACGGCATAAAATTTGGGAGAGTATCTTGTAGGCGACGTTCAGCAATGTGATTGCGCGGTAGTTGCTACAATTCAGCTTATCGCCCTTTTTGTATATGGGACACACGACACCTTCCATCCACTCCTGCGGCAAAACTTCCTCCTCCTAAATCTTGGTAATGACCCGGTGCAGCGCTCTAGCCAGTGCATCAGCACCGTGTTTAAACAGCTCTCCTGGTAGTTGGTCAACCCCAGGGGCTTTGTTGTTCTTCAACCAGCTAATCTGCTCCTGGATTTCCTGGAGATCCGGAGCCGGAAGAATTAAGTCCTGCGCGCGTTCCCCCGGTCCATCACCATACCGCCATCTTCGTTTGCCACATCGCCATTCAGGTGCTCTTTGTAGTGCTGCCGCCACCTTTGGATCACCTCACGCTCGTTCGTAAGAAAGTTCCCGTTTATGTTCTTACACATATCAGGCTGTAGCACGTGGCAACGTGGTTCAACTTCTCATATAACTTTCGTGTGTTATTAGCACGGTACAGTTGCTCCGTCTCTTCACGGTCTCGATCTTCCTGCTGACGCTTTTTCCTCCGGAAAATCGAGTTTTGTCTGTTCTGCGCCTGTTTATATCGTGCCTCGTTCGCCCTCGTGCGGTGTTGCAGCAATCTCACCCATGCTGCAATCTTCTCTTCTACTAACTGCTCACATTCGCCGGCATACCAGTCGTTTCTGTGATCCGGGGGCACCGTGCCAAGTGCAGCGGTTGCGGTGCTACCAATGGCGGATCGAATATCTCTCTAGCCATCTTCAAGAGACGCTGTGCCTAGCTGCTCTTCCGTTGGGAGTGCCACTTCCAGTTGCTGCGCGTATTCTTGAGCTAGTCTACCGTCTTGTAGCCGCCCAATGTTAAGCCACGGCGTCCGACTTCGACGCGTGTTGTACACCGTCGAGAGTTTTGAGCGCAGGCATACTGCAACGAGGTAGTGGTCGGATTCAATATTCGCACTGCGGTAAGTGCGGACGTTTGTGATGTCGGAGAAGAATTTACCGTCGATTAGAACGTGGTCGATTTGGTTTTCCGTTTCTTGGTTAGGCGATCTCCATGTGGCCTAGTGGATATTTTTGCGGGGAAAGAAGGTGCTTCGGACTACCATTCCGCGGGAGGCTGCGAAGTTTATGCATCGTTGGCCGTTGTCATTCGATACGATGTGCAGACTACCCGGTCCGATGACCGGTCTATACATTTCCTCCCTTCCTACATGTGCGTTCATGTCACCGATGACGATTTTGACGTCCCGCAGTGGGCATCCATCGTATGTCTGCTCCAGCTGTGCGTAAAACGCTTCTTTCTCGTCGTCGGGTCTCCCTTCGTGTGGGCAGTGCACGTTGATGATGCTATAGTTGGTGGCTCGTTGGTGGTGCCACAGCTTTGGTAGAAGGTAGCCGCTCGATGCCCGCTTTTCCTTACTTTCTGTCACTTTCTGTACTATCCAGCAGATTTCCTGCAGCACCACGACGTCGAAGTTGCGGGGATGTAATTCACCGTAGATCATCCTGTCGCAACCTGCGAAACCTAGCGACTTGCAGTTCCATGTTCCAAGCTTCCAATCGTGATCCTTTATTCGTCGCCTAGGTCTTTGCCGATTATATCGAGTCGCATTGTCTCTTATATTGTTCGTAATTATTGGTTTTCCAGGCGGCTTATTGGGCCTGCGCAAACCTCCTGTCTCGTCGGAGGGCCGTCGTGTCAGGGTTGTTCAGCGTCCCACCTAACACCAGCACTTGGGCTTGTGCGTTTTGAGCGGCACACGCTCGCTTTAGTGTGGGCTACTTGCGGATACATGCAGCTTTTTATAGGAATTTAACAGGACCCATTGTCGCATCCTAGGAAAGCCCAACAACTAGCAGATGGCCTGGGGAGGGATCGTCAAGCCCTCGGACATAGTCCCTGCTGCCCGCGAAGTTTAGTTTCTTAAAACTAGGTAAATAAAATTAAAAATTCCAGAAATCCGTTGGAATATTTTAAGAAGCCCCTTGCAATCATGTAGAAACATCATATCTCTTAAATTTTCTTAAATTAGTTTTATTCTACAAGTGATGTTATTCGGATATTTTTGCTGGCTTTTCTTATGTATTCCATAAATATGTTTTGAACCTTTTCATTTACTTCTACCAATTGCGTAAAATTATGAAAGAAAAACATATCACAATGGCAAAACATTTTTCCAGTGTGACTGTGAAACATCTTGATTTGTCTGATAATTCTATAATTATTTATAAAAGATACTGATAGATACCAAGCAATCAATTCGACATACATGGACTGATATGGTGACGGAATATACAGGGTGTTCAATAGGTTCGAATACACTTTCAAAAAATGTTTAAAAATTAAGATTAAATTATTTCTTTTTCTGGTTGCATTTCATTGGAAGTATTGTTTATAAGGAAACGTTTGTAACATTTCTTTTTGAATGACCTCTATTTTATACTTCTTCACGAGCTTCAAACGTTTCTAAAACCCATCGCAAGCGGCACGCACGGTCTGCATGGGCATTTCGTTCCAGATTTCGAGAATTAGGGGAACGGTTCGCCACTTCATCTCATAGCTCCTATTTCCATCCCATCAAAAACAAAGCAATGGAAAGGAATTTGGTTTGTTTATTATTTTTGTAATTTTTTTAAGCAGTTAGCACGAATGTTGACAAAAAGAAGCGACGAATTTAGTGCCGTATTTCTTTGTTTAGCGATGAGATGGATATATGTACAGTGAGGTGGAGATCGGAACAGTTCCCCTACTTCTTGAACTGGTCCAAGTTACTGACCTTGTATTCGTACAGCTTTAATATAATAAAGGACCAAACAAGTAAGTTAAGAGTGTTCAAATCCGGGAAGCTGGGAGGTCGCAAAGTTTTGTCCAAAAAGTCGAGGCTTAAATCGCATCTTCCGTGTATAAAGGGTTATCGTCCTATTGTAACACGTAGGGCTGACCTCCGTCTTATCACCGGGCCACTGGGGGCATCAATTGTCGCCAAAACCTTAGTTTTGAAGTGCGCCACAATGATTTTGACCTTCAAAAATGGCTTTTTTGTGATGCCCCAATCCATTTTCAACGCGCGTAATAAACAAGCAACAAGTGACAGAATGCCAACACTACACACATCCGATAGCGTATATATACCGCCAACGCTGACACCAATATTAATACAGAATATGTACATTGGGCTTACAAACACAATGATCAAACATTTGTATTCGAACTTATTGAACACCCTGTATATAGTCAAGAAGCATTTAACTACCGTCGTTGGGGGTGACAATGAGTCAAATGGGGGTGAGAATGGGTCACTGTTTCAACTACTTAGAATGCTTGTAGAATGGATTGAATGTATTTGAGAGCAAGAATTCTAAAATATAAGAGACCTTTTTGAACGATTTTGCTCTAAGACCTTCAGGCTGCCGCGCCGGTGAGAGCGATGACCCATTCTCACCCCCAGACCCCCCAGAAAATTCACACATCCGAAACTACTTTAAAATATATTTGGAGTTCTTTCATGGGACCCAATCAATTTCATTAGAAATAACAGAACTCTATCTGAAACTCAGCTAAGTTTGTCAGGTACGCAGAAAGCAGTCTCTACTCAATTTTTTAATATTTATTAAGTATGGCTTATGCGTGGCAGTGAAATGGTACATTGGGTTTTAATTATAAAAAGGCAATATCCAATAGATTTGAAAGCATCAAAGTTGACTTTATATAAGCCACAACAGAGGACAACCAAAATATTAATCAAAGCAATCGGGGCAATTTGCCGTCGGCCAAATACATGTGGTGAACCATCGCAGACAGTAGTGACAGTTTTCCAGCAAACCCAGATTGCCAACTCCTACAATAAGCTCCACAGTTTGGATTTTAAGATGTGATATTTATAGCGACGATAGCATTTAAGGCAGGGACAGAAAATTTCAACTACACTCAAACAGCTGACATCCAACACACAATCAAGTTGCTAGTCTTTCCAGAATTTGAATATGCGAATGAATAGGACGGCATGTGCTCGAACAGCAGCAAGCGTTGACTCTCGGTGTCAGCTTTGTTTTGTGCGGTGTCAAAATTAATCTTCAGCTTGGCACACTGATATTCAATTTGAAATCTCAAAATATGAATATCATTTCATACTCCAGTGCATGGATTCAACAATTTGAATTCAGATTCCTAAAATATATGAATATGTTTAGTATATAAAGTAAAATAATCATTATTTATCGGTGAAAATCAACCGCAATTCAAAAAATTCATTTCAGCCCCGGTAGATATTCAATTTTTACGCTCGATTATCAATCGGCTATTGAGGATCGGGTGGTAAATTTGGTATGGAAGTTTGATAGCATGCTGCGAGATGTTCGTGCCTGCATTGCCGAGCGTCTGATCAAAACAAACACGAATCAATGACGAAGCTGCCTACTGAGCATCGATGCAACTGATATTAAAACGAAGATTTCCGTCCTTGATTTAAGGTCACTCCTGACGGAATCCAAGTTTAAAAGTGCTCGCGTTTTCGGGGGCACACCACTCGATACAGAAGCAACGCACAACTATCGACGCAGCAAAGCTAAATCAATAAATCAACAAAAATGACAGTTGTGCGCCGCCTCTGAATCGAGTGGTGTGTCCCCGAAAACGCGAGCACTTTGGAACTTGGATTCCGAGGAGTGACCTTAAGGACACTTCTCACGGAATCCAAGGTTCAAAGTGCTCGCGTTTTCGGGGGCACACCACTAGCTACGGATGCGGCGCACAACTGTCATTTTTGTTGATTTAGCTTTGCTGCGTTGCAGCATACGTGAAATAATAAAAATGATAGTTGTCCGTTGCTTCCATATCGAGTTCTACTTCAAAATCACCACAAAAGTAAGAAATTTTCTCTTCAATAGAGCACTATGACTAAAAGTTAATATTTGACAAATTTAGAAGTCCAAATTATGACCATACGAAACGACATGTAAATTAGAACGAAAACAGTTGACCAAGTATGATTAGATTTAAGTAACAGAAACTGGGCAAAATTGTAACCAAAATTCTCTAAAAAATATAGTTTTTCCTTTAAAGGCCACATTCAAAGGCCGAAACGGCGGGCAGAGTAAAACGTCACTTTAATGGTTTTCTTTGACTGAGATTTTCACATAATATCAATATAATCGATCAAACGCAGCGATTCCAGGTTGGCTGTACTTCCGCGCAGGGACAAGATCGCATTTAGGGACATATTACTCTTTTTCTCAAACCGCTGTAAATTAATTATTCGACATGAAAAGTATCAGACATCAGCAGGAGCGATTAGCTCTGCATTGCGACAGTTTAGGATTCAACCGCTAGGAGAAAAAGAGTTTAATTTAGGTATGTTATTGCTATTCTCTCCGTCTTCCGAAAATTTTACCAAGAATCCCAAGAATTATCAAAAAATGCAACCAGGACTTCATTAAGAAATTCTTCCAAGCATTTTTCCAAAAATTCTTTCTGATATTCCCCTAAAGATTCCTTCACATATTCCCTCGTCAATTCCTGCGGAAATTTCTCTAAGAATTTATTCGAAATTTTTTCAAGGAATTCTTCCAGAAATTCTTCTTACATTTTTTCCATGAATTCTTAAGGATATTTGTCCAGTAATTTTTCCAAAAATTCCTTCTTGAAACTTTATTAAATGTATCTAGGAATAATTCCGACAACTCATCTTAAAATTCATTCCTTCATACATTCAGGAAATCCTCCATGAATTCCTTCAATAATATTTTCTTAAATACTTCCGGAAATTGCTCAAATGTTTGCTTACACATTTTTTCAAGGAGTTTTACTGAAAACTGATATATGAATTTCTTCAAAATATCTCCTGGAATTCCTTCGGATCTTCCACCCAAAATTTCTTAAGGATTTTCTATGAAAAGTTCTCAAGCATTAGAAAGATATTTTCCCGGGAATATCAGGAACTTATTCGAAAGTTCTTTCATGAATTCTTCTAGGTATTTCTTCAAAATTGCTCCGAAACTTTTCGTATTAAAATTACTACAGGAATTCGTTCATTGATTCCGAAAGGAATTCCTCCGGAAGTATAAGCAGGAGCTCCCCATCTAATACTTCTTTACCAGTTCCTTCTGAAAGAAATCCTCCAACATGTTTTTCAGGAATTTAGCTAAAACTTTTCCGGAAACTCTTCCGGACAATCCGAAAAAATCCCTAGGTGATTCCGCCCAAAATTACTTCCCAAAATCACTTTACGTGTTTCCCCTGAAATATATTTATCATCAATTAGCTAGAATGGGAATCGATATAGACAGCAAAAGACACCATGAACCAGCCTGCAGTGCGAAACCATTTCCCAGCAGCACTTTCAGGAACACTCCTATAAACGAGAGGTTCTCCAAGTCTTGTCGCTTGAAAGCCGAGGTTGCAAATTTTTCGGAGACTGCGGGTTCCACAGTTCCGGCATTCGTGGAAAAATCCGTCTCGAGACTGGGCCACTTGCTGAAAGTTAGCCTGTTCCATTCTCCGGAACCATCAGGAGAGAAAATATGCGACCCAAGCACTTTTGCTGCCGTTTTGCAAAGTGCGCGCCAGATCGGTAATCTAACGGCCTGCGGGGTGCGTCTAGGGATAAGGTTTCCATTGAGGGTGGTGTTGCTATTGGCTCATTATTTATACACTACTGGGAAAAAGGGAGAACATTCACCAGAAATAGTACTTTTTTAAACAAGCGATAACAGAAAAGTGAGGGCACCCGATTGATCAGCATTTGCACGCCATCGCTTCGATTGGGGCCGAGTTGAAACGCAAAAGTTTACCTGCTAGCTTTGGGTCCATTATTCCGGGCGTTTGGGTTTCTTCTCTTGTTGTTGTTTTGTTGTTCGAAGGTACTTACAAGCTGCCGGGTTTCTGCACTTTTAGTGAAACATAAAATGCAAAGTTAAATTAAAATTTCCGAACAGCTTACTGATTGATTAGTGATGCTGAGTGGGTAAAGTTGTTTCGGTTTCCAAGCATGAGGTTTCTGAGCAATTATGCATTTTGGCAAGCGATACGTAGGAGTAGCGTAAAAAATCTATCCCGAATGATTTGCACTGTTATATGAATCATTTCAAAATTGAATCAAACTACCACAAACTACCAATCAAATAGCATACCCTACTTTCCAATAGCAATGTATGTCCCAAAGCACGCACATTAAAGATTTCTCTTTATCCTGCCAATTCGGCAGCCGGAAGTGAAAAATAAAAAAGGCGACTCCCAGTTGGTGGCCGAATCGAAATCATGGGAAGTAGGCTGGGCGGACCTCTAAATAGGCTGGCTGGCAAGAGGCGTGGAATGTTTTGAGTGATTTTTTGCGTCTTCTCAAATTAAGGGCCTAGATACAGACTTTTCGGATGCAAAGCCTCAATAGACGAAGAAATGGAAAGAAAGGATAAGAAAAACCTATGGCATATTCGTGTTGCTTTTCAACACCCGTGGTGCGGGACTCGAGCATACATATTTGCGGCGGTATGCTCCTCATCTGTCGTACTATCCCCTGTGCTGCAGAAGATTTACTGGCTGCTGTCGGATGGCGGTCCATGAGGAAGCCCTATCCTCTTACCCTTCACGTACGGTCGATTGATCCAGTTGACTGCCGTCGTCGTTGACGACGTCTGAGTTAAACCGACCGCACCCTCGTCCCCTGATCCGAAAACCGCATGTTTCAATTTTTGTCCTGAATTTTATTCACCCATAGAGAGCTGCTTTTTATTGCATTTTTATAGTATGTTAATAACTTCTTTTATTTTATTTTGGATGAAATGCCCCAATCAGTGCCCTATTGCTGGAATGGCATGAGTGAATCAGCTATTAGTGTTAGAAGAGTTTAACCACCTTTGTAGAAGCTATTTCTTTTTATTTCCAGCATGTCCGTGTGGCTTGATAAGCAAACCCATGCCTGGAATAACTTTATATGTACCCAAATTTACTAAAGCAAAATATGGGCTTAACATTTTTGGATAAGCGTACTAAGCTGAGGCGTCAGTATAAGTCAATGTATGAAGTATTTCTGTATTGAGAAAATTCCGGCAGAACAAAGGTGGCTCCCATTTTAAATATTATAATTCGTTGATTGTTTCGAGTTCCTCATCAAAAATCACACCAGCTAACAGAATATTCATTCGAAATTAAAGTATGATTTATAAAAAAGAACATAGTGTATTCTGAACCTCATTACAAGTGAAAATAGATTCTCGGTTTTAGATGGCATATGACAACAGCTCAAAATTTGAACACGAACCAAGTAAATATATTTCGTTTTATGTGGTTCTGTAATTAAATCCAACACTTTTCCTAGCATGGAGTATGACAAAAACAGTATTCGTTGATCGGCTAGTATCGAAGGTTCGCTCCAAGCAATATCGCATCCAATATTAGGAATTTTTACGAGTTTGCCCTGAATAGGTAGAAAAGAATGTGTATGGAGACGTAACCAACTGTGAACAAGGGCTACACACACTGCCACTAAACGGGTGCTGCTGGCAGCAAGTGCAACCATTTCAATCATCGTATACCCCATTCGCAAGGAAAAAAGAATGAAAATTTATTCGACCCATCATAACCTGAGCCAACGACTTGATTAGGATTCGATTTTTGTATGTGCCACATACACGCCACCGCCATCATCATCATCATCTTTCGGAGAAGTAAACGACGCCTCGCGAAAGGTGGTTCCGATATTTTCCCCCGATAAAATTTATTAATATTGTTTTCGCTCACTCACCGGCACCACCATCATCGCTGCTGTTTCTGCTCTGGTCGTTGCACAGTGAGTTATTGCAAGGAATCGAATTCCTGACGCGCTTCCGAATGAGTCGCAAGCGGCCGCGGCGCCCGCGAGGGCACGTGTCGTGATTTTGTTGTTTATGCTATTGCGCGTTCATCGCCGCTTGCCGCGCGGCCCGGCTGTAGGTGTTCCATCCAATTGGCCTTCCACGGCAGCGGAAACGCCACGGCTGAAGCGGGCCGGGTCGGGTGTACGACAACGACCACGACGTGTGCGAAACTAAGAACCAGTGGAAGCGAAAGTTTGCATGCTCCGATGCAATTTGAAGGGAACAATAATGTAAATATGTTTCCCACCGGAATACAAATGGTGCGTTTGGTGCGGGCACGGGTTAGTTGGCTCATCAGGCAGGGCATGGGGTTGAGATTATTGCGAGCGCTGCAAATGGTGATTGGATGGCGATTTCCCTTTCGTTGATTGTATAGCTATTAGCTTACAACAGCATGTATCCTCACGACTTATCAACCATTGCCGAATCGGATTATTTCGCCACAATAGTCACAATTGAGAGCATGCGGTATTTCAAACAAACTACAAGCTAATAATTCTAGAAAATAATTTGTACAGATGGTGAAATTCGTTCACAGCTCAGCTCAGCATGAAAAGTTCTGGTCATAAAAAAACATTTTTTTTGTTTCGTTGAATTGTCAATTCGATACTCAGTTCGGAATGCCCAACTCCTGTCTTAAAAAGTCCTGAATCTTTACGTTCCTTTCCTTAAAAAGACTTTCCTTGCAGTTTCATTTTTTATATCCGTTTAATATGGAACATGCAGAACACACTCAAGCAAATGAACGAACTGCATAAAAACTAAATGTGTAGTCCTGGTCCTCACACGTTTCAATTCATGTGATGGTTAAACTGCGCCCAAAACTATCCGTCATCAACAATGTTCGGTACCGACGTCCGCCGCGGTACGACCTAGAGCGACTGAAGCAACCCGATGTCGCCACTGCATACGCGCAGCATCTCGAGGCAGCGATGCCGGAAGAGGGTGAGCTCGATGGGGCCCCTCTTGAGGACTGCTGGAATACAGTCAAAGCAGCCATTAACGACGCAGCGGAGAACAACGTCGGGTATATGGGACGAAGTTGACGGAACGATTGGTTCGACGAAGAGTGCAGACAGATTTTGGAGGAGAAGAACGCAGCGCGGGCGGTCCCGCTGCAGCAAGGTACCCGGCAGAACGTGGAACGTTATAGACGGAAGTGGAGACAGCAGACCCGTATTTTTCAGGAGAAGAAACGCCGCCTGGAAGAAGCGGAGTGCGAGGAGATGGAACAGGTGTGCCGTTCTCAAGAAACATGCAAGTTCTATCAGAAGCTCAACGAATCCCGCGAAGGCTTCGTGCCGCGAGCCGAAATGTGCCGGGATAAGGATGGGAGCATCTTGATGGACGAACGTGTGGTGATCGAAAGGTGGAAGCAGCACTACGAGGAACATTTGAATGGCGCTGAAAGTCAAGGCAGCGGAGGAGATTACTACGTCAATTCAGCGGACGATGGAAGCCAACCAGCCCCCACCTTGAGGGAAGTTAAGGATGCGATCCAACAGCTGAAGACCAATCAAGCAGCTGGTAAGGATGGTATCGGAGCTGAGCTCATCAAGATGGGCCCGGAAAAGCTGGCCTGCACAAATTGATAGTCAGAATCTGGGAAACTGAATAGCTACCGCAAGAGTGGAAGAAAGGGGTTATATGCCCTATCCACAAGAAAGGCGACAAGCTGGAGTGTGAGAACTTTCGAGCGATCACCACCCTTAAGGCCGCCTACAAAGTGATATCCCAGATCATCTTCCGTCGTCTGTCACCATTAGTGAATGAGTTCGTGAGAAGTTATCAAGCCGGCTTCGTTGACGGCCGCTCGACAACGGACCAGATCTTTACTGTACGGCAAATCCTTCAAAAATGCCGTGAATACCAGGTCCCAACGCACCATCTGTTCGTTGATTTCAAGGCGGCATACGACAGTATAGACCGCGTAGAGCTATGGAAAATTATGGACGAGAACAGCTTCCCTAGGAAGCTTACCAGACTGATCAAAGCAACGGTGGATGGTGTGCAAAACTGTGTGAAGATTTCGGGCGAACACTCCAGTTCGTTCAAATCGCGCCGAGGACTAAGACAAGGTGATGGACTTTCGTGCCTATTGTTCAACATTGCGTTCAACAGAAGGTGTCTTGCAGGGAGCGGGGTGTAACAGCCGGGGAACGATTTTCAACAGATCCAGTCAATTTATTTGCTTCGCGGATGACATGGACATTGTCGGCCGAACATTTGCAAAGGTGGCAGAACTACACACCCGCCTGAAACGTGAAGCAACAAAAGTTGGACTGGTGGTGAATGCGTCAAGGACAAAGTACATGCTTGTGGGCGGAGCTGAGTGACACATGGTCCGCCTGGGAAGCACTGTTACGATAGACGGGGATACCTTCGAGGTGGTTGAGGAATTCGTCTACCTCGGATCCTTGATAACGGCTGATAACAACGTTAGTCGTGAAATACGAAGGCGCATCATCTGTGGAAGTCGGGCCTACTACGGGCTCCAGAAGAAACTGCGGTCGAAAAGGATTCGCCACCGCACCAAATGTGTCATGTACAAGACGCTCATAAGACCGGTTGTCCTCTACGGACATAAAACATAGACAATGCTCGAGGAGGACTTGCAAGCACTCGGAGTATTCGAGAGACGGGTGCTTAGGACCATCTTTGGCGGTGTGCAAGAAGACGGTATGTGGCGGCGAAGAATGAACCACGAGGTCGCCCAGCTCTACGGCGAACCCAGTATCCAGGAAATAGCTAATGCCGGAAAGAAACGATGGGCAGGACATGCTTCCGATTCGGCAAGTACGAGACGGCGTGGAGCGCAGCGAGCCAGATAGGCAGACCAGGTGCAAAACGACTTGGCGAGCGTGGCGTCAAATGGTTGATTCAGTGTTATCTGTTTAGATGTACACTCGATTCTTTTTTTTACACGGGGGATGCGTTCCGTGTAAAAAAAAGTTTTCAGTTTAAAATTTGAAAATCAGTGTAAAAAAAGTTTTATGATTTCTCGACGAATCATGGAAAATAGAGCAACTTTGCAAAAACTTTGTATGGGATTTCTTTTCACACGGCCGTGTACGGCCCAGACCGGCATGCCGTATTCGATCAGGGGGAGGATGATTTGCTTGTAGGCAGCAAGCTTATTCTTCAGTGACAATGACGACCGGCGGTTGATCAATGGGTACAGTTTCAAAAAAACGTTACACTTCGTCACCGTCTTGTCAACCTGTTGCCTGAAAATAAGCTTGCTGTCGAGGGTCAAGGCAAGGTAGTCGGCCTCATTGACCCATTCCACTACCGTGTCATTGTGGATGATTTTGCAGTTCTCAGTCGGAACAACCCTGGGGTGTTTCGAGTGGGGGAAGATGATGGTCTGGGTCTTCGCCGCTGTTGGAGATGGAAGTCATATGAAACTGAATTATTTGAAGACACAATTTGTTTTAATTTACCTACACTAAATAGATTGTGCTTACCCTAAAAATTGTACCTTGAGCTACACACATTATTGTAAAGACACCAGACACATTAACAGATATTAGCATAATAAAGTTTAGTTTGAACTCGACACTGATCCTGAACACACAGTCGTAAGGTCGCTCTGGCGAAAGAAGATCCAACAAAAGGGTGCATCTGCCGTTAATGTATTCCCCGTTCTGTTCGCCACGTCGTTCGTTTACCCTAAGCCAAAATCGGTTGAATAGTGTTCCCACGTGAAACTCCTGGTGAGAAGTTGTGCGCATTGACAAATTGCGCCAACAG
Source organism: Armigeres subalbatus (assembly GCF_024139115.2). Classification (NCBI taxonomy): domain Eukaryota; kingdom Metazoa; phylum Arthropoda; class Insecta; order Diptera; family Culicidae; genus Armigeres; species Armigeres subalbatus. The sequence continues at coordinate 447,108,702 of NC_085140.1, forward strand.
CCGCGTTGATACAGATTTTCCAGCTGGTAAAATAATCTGTCAGGACATCCACGCCTCGTTGGAGTTTTGCCACGAGCGCTCTTATGAATCCCCCCTGTACACGATAGAGGTGTCATTTGCGAACAGTGACAAAGTGCCGCCTTCTAGAGGTTCTGGCATGTTGGAGATGAATAGGTTGAACAGCAGGGGCACATTGGAACTCGCTCCGCTGATTGAGACCCGAAATGCTCTAGCGTCTAGCCGACAGATAGTTGCGGATAATTTTCACTAGGTAGCTGGGAAGATTGTAGCGATGTAGTTTGTACACCAGATGTTATGTTGTTCGGCAGACTCGAGTAGACGTTGGTAAATTGCTTTTTCAAACCGCTTGGATAACCCTGAGCGAAGACTTTTTGAACAATAGCTATTTCGGCTGCCTTCTCTGCAGGAGTTATCAAGCGATTCTTAGAGTCATTGTTGTCTAGTGGGATCAAAGGTGGAATAGGCCGAGGCTTGGATTTTAGAATTTTGGCCAACTTCCAGAACGGCTTAGGATAGTCTGGGAGAGCGCGGATCTTATTGGCAAAATCACTATTTCTGAGATCCATCATTCTGGCTTGGATAATTTTAGTCATGCGATTGCACCGGATCTTAAGCGCAGGCAGCCCAGTACGTTGGAACTGCCTGCGAGTGACAATGGTCAGGGTGTTGCTTACCTGCTGGGCCTTTGGTACATTCTGCTCGTGGGCTAAAGAGAGCGCCTCCTGGATGGCGTGCAGATGCTCGTCGACGTCTTCGGATGACACCGGATTCCGCTGGTAATCGATGTTCTCGTCAACGCACCGTTGAAACCGACCCCAGTCGACTTGGTGGTAGTTTCGCCGGGTTAGCTCGCGTCGATTCACCGAAGTCCTAACTTCCACCACCACCGGATAGTGGTCCGAACTTAGTTCGTGGAAGACGACCGGCTGGGACACGTGACCGTTCATGTTCGTGATGAAGATGTCGAGTTTTGCAA